>NW_008235774.1:1536139-1544470 GCF_000691975.1 Corvus brachyrhynchos | reverse complement strand
GCTGGGGCCGTGGAGCCAAGGGCGAAGTGCCATCGCTTTCCTTTCTGCTGCCTTCCTCCGTCCCCCGCCAGGTGCCCGGCATGAAGGAGATCCTGCTGATGGGTTTCTACCAGCCCAACGAGGCCCTCTGCCGCTTTCTCGTATCGGCGCAGCAGGAGTTCAAGATTCCCATCAGGTGGGCAGGAGCTCTCACACCCCTGGGGCACACACAGTGACACAGCCTGGCTCAGCCCCTCGCCTGCCTTCTTCAGGCTGGTAGCCCCCAGTCAGCACTCTGGCACTGGGCAGCTGGGCTCTGGATGGGCACAGCCAGGCTCCCCCATTAGTTCTGCCACCTTTCCTTTGCCTTGGGCCCTGCCCTGGGTGGTTCCTGCTCCAGAGATGCCTCCTAGTGCAGCTCTAAGCTGCCACAGTCTCCTTCTTCTGTGCAATGCCCTCATGAACCCTATCACTGCATGGCAGGATTATGTCTCTCCAGTCCCTCCCAACCCTTCCCAGCCCTCCTGCCCATTGGTGCCACTAGGCACCTGCTTCCCTAAGCCCTCCCTTTTCTCTGCTTGACTTGTAGGTATCTTCAGGAGTATGCAGCCCTGGGCACGGGTGGTGGCATCTATCACTTCCGAGACCAGATCCTGTCAGGTGGTGCTGAGGCCTTCTTTGTCCTCAACGCAGACGTGTGCTCCGAGTTCCCCTTACAGGAGATGCTGGAGTTTCGGCAGCAGCACGGGGACATGCACAGCTTTGTCATTCTGGGTACCACAGTGAGTGGCAGTGCTGGGGAGCAGAAGAGCTGCAATGCTCTGCCATGGGCTTAGAAGCCAGCAGCTCCTGTGGTGGGTGGGTCCCAGACCGTGAGGTCCGGGTTTCATCTGCTCTGCCTCCCTGTGCCTACTGCTCCACCATTGCTAACACTGTCCTTGTTTCTTAGGCCAACAGGACACAGGCACTGAATTATGGCTGTATCGTGGCAAATGCAGGCACGCAGGAGGTACTGGAGGGCCTTGGGGAGTCAAGCACAGCATGGGCAGCAGGTGCTGTGTTGCCTGCCTGGGTGTTTGTTCCCAGCATGCCAGAGAGGGTGTGATGCTGGGTGGAGGGGCTGCACCCTGGGATTCCTGTCTCTTCCCTCACGTCCAGGTTCAGCACTACGTGGAGAAGCCCAGCACGTTTGTCAGTGAGATCATTAACTGTGGCATCTACCTCTTCACACCTGCCATCTTCCAGCACATTGGCGAGGTCTTCCAGAGGAACCAGCAGGAGCTAGCACTGTGAGTGCCTCACTGTGCTCAGTGTCCCTCCCACCCTTCCTGCTTCCCGGGGCTGCAGCAGCACACTCATCCTCCATTCTTTCTCTATCTTTTCTCCTTCTCTGCCATCACTCACTTGTTTCCTGGTCCTGCACCAGCTGTCCTTACCTTGGGTAAGTCTCCCTCTGTGTCTGCACTGGCTGCTCTCTGGGCTGGATTGGTCCTAGTGGTAATGCATGCTTTCCCTCCCTTCTTCAGGCTGCTGTTTCCTCTGCTCTGCTCCTGGTCAGCTTGAGACTTTCCCTCTCCCTTCCTCTCTTCCCACCCCATTCTCATTCAGCTCTGGACAAGAGGCTGAGCTAGCCTTTCACCTGGGAATGCTCTGCTCCCCTCTCCAGCTCTTTGCACCAGCCAGCCTCTCACCTCACATCTCTGCCACCACCCAAACTAAAATTGGGCTGTGCAGGCTCTGGACTGGGGACAGGATCATACACCCACCTGGACTAGGTGGGGCTCTTGCACCATCAGCTTCAGGCTCAGAGCTTATTTTGGCTGGCAGAGCCCTGTCCCTCTGCTGCTCTGGGCCTCAGTGGGGCTGTCCCAACCTAGTCTGACAGCTGGCGCTGTCCCCACTTTTGGGGAGAAGTGCATGGCTAGGTAGGAATCTGGGATTGTCAGAGCCCCTGCATTTGGGGAGCATAGGTCTGCTGGGGTCCTTGGCTGAGGCCATGTCTGGGGTGGGTGTCTGACAGGACTCTTGCTTGCAGAGAAGAAAGCTCCAATGGCTGGCAGCGTGCAGAAGTGATCCGGCTAGAGCAGGACGTTTTCACAGCCCTGGCTGGGAGTGGCAAACTCTATGTCTACAAGACTGATGGCTTCTGGAGCCAGATCAAGTCAGCTGGGTAAGGGCTGGAGCTGGAGTTGGTGCAACAAGAGCATCAAGTGATCTGTACCAGGGATGGGAGTGGAGAGTGCTCAGGCAGAGCCCTGGGGGTGGGTGGGTGGTGCTGATTTTGGATCCTCCTCTGCCCTGGTAGTGCCAGAGTGAAAATAACAATCTTCTGCTTTTCCTCCTCCAGCTCTGCTATCTATGCCAGCCGCCTTTACCTGAACCAGTACAGCAAAAGCCACCCAGAGAGACTGGCCCAGAACAAACCTGGAGGCCCTGTCATCCGAGGTACCCTTCTGACACCCTAATGCTTTTGGGGCTGCCTAGGGAGGCAGTGGGACCTCCCCTTATCGGAGAGGCAGATGCTCCTGTGAGCTCCCTCCCCTGAATCCACTGCCTTGTGTTGCAGGGAATGTGTACATCCACCCAACAGCCTCCATCGACAGCAGTGCAGTGGTGAGTGCAGGCTGGGGAGGCCCTGGCGCAGGGACACGCTCGGGGTGCTGAGGGCACTGCTGTCCTCCTTGTCCTCGTCACCTCCCTCTCTCCTCACAGTTGGGCCCCAACGTCTCCATTGGGGAGGGTGTGACAGTGGGCGCTGGTGTGCGTGTGCGAGAGTCCATCGTCCTGCACGGCGCCTCACTCCATGTAAGTACGGGCTGAGGGAGTAGGTGTCAACCCCCACTCCTTGCAGGGAGGCAGCAGCACCCTGCATTCCCCTCTCCTTCACGCCAGGACCACACCTGTGTCCTCAATACCATCGTGGGCTGGGACAGTACAATTGGGCGCTGGGCCCGGGTCGAAGGAACGCCGAGCGACCCCAACCCCAACGATCCCTATGCCAAGATCGACAGCGAGACCCTTTTCCGGGATGGGCGCCTCACACCATCCATCACAATCCTGGGTATGTCTTTGCTGCATGGAATGGCCCTGGCCCTGCTCAATGAGGCAGCTTCTTCCCTCTAGCTAAACCCTTTGCATTCTCCCCTCAGGCTGCAGCGTCACCATTCCCGCTGAGGTCGTTATTCTCAACTCCATTGTCCTTCCACATAAGGAGCTGAGCCGCAGCTACAAAAACCAGATTATCCTTTGAGTCACAGGCAGCACCAGCCACCCTCTCCCTGCTGTGCCCCACGACAAGAGCCTGCACTGAGGCCTCACATTCTGGGAGGTTCCCAGCACCCCCAGAGGGGTAGGTGCAGGCCAGGAGCTCTGCAAGTGCCTGACTACTGCTCCAGACAGACATTAAAGCTGATGAGCATCAGCCTTGCATGCTGCTTCTCTTGCGGCCCAGGGACCAGCCCTGGGCCAGGGTGATGGCTTTGGGGACAGTACATGGCCCTGGCACCAGACTGTGTGCATATGCAGGGAGCACTTGCTGCCTGCACTGTCTTAGGTCCAACTTAAGTTGTGTTTCTCCACCAAAGGGCACTACCACCACCACCTTGCCTCTCCTCACCAGTCTCTCCCTGTACCATTTGCTGTCTGCAACTCCCTGGAAGGTCTTGGCCCATCTCCAAGACCTGGGAGCTTTGAATGTGCCTGTCATGTGTAGGCAGCTCACCCCACAGGAGTAATCTGAGGCTCCTGATTTCAGCATGATTGCAACAGCCTGAGCTGGGCTCCTGCCTACTGCTGGGAAAACAGCAGTGCCAGGCTGTCCTAAGGGCACTGGCAGACACATGAGGGCTGGGTTGGACTAGCGGCCTGCTGGCCCTGGAGGGAGCTGCAAGAACACCCCTTCCCCCAGTACCACCTCTGCCCCATGGGCTCAGTGCAAGCCAGGAGATCTGCCAGCCCTACCAAGCCTGCTCCTGTCAGGTGGAGACCTGTGCCTGCTGCCTAGGCAGGGCTCAGAGTGAGGGCAGCGTGCCTCTGCTACCCTGGTGGGCCAACAGCCTCCTTCACACCAGCACGGCTGCAGCCTGGGGGGGCTCACTGCATGTCTCCCCCTGTCACCAGCCACATCCACTGGGCACCAGAGCAATCAACTTAATGTGTGTGCAAGTGGCAGAGATCTAGCACCTCACTTTGCCTCAAAAACCTGATTTTATGGAAGACAGTTTCCTCCTGAGCCTGGTAGAGATTGTCTACAGTAACCAACGCTGCTCTTTATCCTTTTACTTCCCTGGTTTTAAACTCTGTGCTAAAGCCCTACACTCCACCAATGGCCCCATCATGTCTCTCACCTTCAGCAAGGCACTGCATTAGGTATTCTCCATCCATCCAGTACCATCCCAGTTTGATGGATTTGGAGTAAATCCTTGCTCCCAGCCCTGTGCCAGTTCTCCTGTGGTCCTGGGCAGGGATTAGCTGTTCCCTAGCTTTAAGCACATTAAACTCCTTCAGTTTTGCCTCTGCCTTGGATGTGTTAATTTCCTTGCCCTCTGGTGTACACTCCTGCGCCGGGGAAAACTGAGCCAAAGTACTTACTTTCAGGATTGCACATGAATTTTCTCTCGTGCCCCATCTGGTCTGGCTTTTAGTAGGGACAAAGGTTTATTGGCTGCTTGATGTGGCCATGGGGCAGTTCTCATCCCTGTTGTGTAATGCCTCTTTTCCCTAAGGTCCTTCTGCACTGGTTGCCCCCTTCAGTTATCTGGGGACGAGCCTTTCCTGGGACCTTGCTTCATTACAGCATGATCCTGCTTCTTTTTTTTGAAAGAGCTGTACATCTCAGCCCTGCTTGCGCTTTGTGCGCCTCTAGCACCGCCCGGGCTGGAGGGGAGGAAGGAGTTAAAGAGGCCTCCACTGAGGTGCCAGGAAGTCTGGAAACACTTTAAGGTTGTCCTGCCCTGAGCAGCAACAGCTCCAATTACTTGAGGCCAACATCTGGGCTCAAAGAGGGGCCTCCCACAGCCGGGGCTCCAGAGCAGGAGAAGAGGGCTTCAGCTTGGGTGGGAAGGGTCTGCCTGCCCTCCCAAAGCAGAGGTTCTGTGGAGCATTGCTCAGCTCTTGTCTGCTGCCCAGCCAGGCTCCGGTGTGCCCCAACCCCTGGCAGTAGCAGGGCAGGACAGACAGCAGCCACAGCCAGGTGTGTTTTGCTGCAAACATTTAATACAAACCTGATTCAAGATACAGCATTAGGGCAGTGTCCCTGCCACCACAGCTGGACAGAGCCAGCTCTGCTCCCCAGTCCCCAGGGAAGCAGAGCAGAGCTTTGAGCTCGGCACTGTCACCCCACAGGCAGCTGCCTGGTCCCGCAGTCCTCACTCCTCCCTCCAGTGCTGGCTCCGTGTCTCAAGGGAGCCACTGCTGCAGGCTACACAGGAGAAGGGAAGAACCGGCCCACCTTCCTCGGGGCCGGCCCCTGCCTGCGTGGGGAGAGATGAGTCAGGGGTACAAAGCGAGCTCCCCTGGGCCCCCACCCACACCCAACAGCACTCACGGGGGCCGGGTGGCCGTGCCCACGCAGCTCCGCAGGGTGCTGGGGAGGCAGCAGGTACCAGCTGGGCTCAGCTGGCCTGGCTTGGGCTCCGGGGAGGCAATGGGCTGGAAGAACGGTTCTGCAGGACAGAGTGGGGACAGCTCTCTCACCCCGGTCATGGAAAACCGGGACCAAAGAAGCCAAAGGCCAGGGTGGGTGGAGGCTAGGGCTCCTGTCCTCACCACATTCACGCCTCGGGGCTGGTATTGGCACCAGGTTCTCCTGCTCTGTCCCCACAAAGCCTCTCCAGAAGCTGGGTGGCAGTGAAAGGAGACGAGCCACCACCTGGGCAGAGAGAGGTGGAAGATGGGGACATTGGCAGTGGCCAGATTACACCCCACACCTCAGAGACCCCTCACCTTGCACTGTCGTGGCGTGTCCTCCATGATGGCGAGCGGTGTGGGGTTGGCTGAGCTGTGTCCCACCAGCGTAGGGCCAAACACGCGGGACAGGTTGAGCACATCCATCTTGCAGTCGGGGCTCTGCGACACCCTGCAAGGGGGGACAGAGCGTGTGAGCATGCTGTCCAGCCCAGGGGCTCCTCATCCGAAGCTTTCCTGCTCTAGGGCACAAAGCCTGGGTGAGGGGCAGAGAGTCAGGAGATGGGGACAGACCCGTGCCAGGAGGAGCCACTCACCTGAACAGGTGCAGCATGAGGAAAGCCAGGGTATCCCTGTTGGCTGGGGGCAGCTTGCTCACCACATGGCGCAGGGCTGTGTCACTGGCAGCATCATCGGGGATGTCTGTGGCAGCACCAGGCAGCAGTGTTAGGGGAGAAGCAGTCCCTTCCCCCTCCCTCACCTTGGGACTCCTGCTCACCGGCAGCCCTCAGGAAGGCAGGGTGGAGGCTGAAGGTGACCAATGGTTCCTTGAGCCCCCGCAGAAAGTCCTTGAGCACCCCACACACCACATGGATGTCAGTCACGCTGCTGAGGGCAGGCAGCACGCCCCCAGCCCTCAGCAGCTTCCGCTTCCACTCCCGCACCAGCTGCTCTGCGCCTGGCACCCGGTACAGGCCTGTCTGGAGCACAGGGAAAGGGGCTCAGCCCCGTGGGAACCACAGCATTGCCGCCTCACCATCCTGGCCCCTACCTCTGTCAAGCCTCGTGTCTCCACCTCGGTCACACACTGCACCACCAGCATGGGCACCAGGGGCGGCGTGGAGGGCACAAAGTCAGCCAGCACACCCTGGGGAGAACAACGCCAACTTGTGCTGTGCCCACCACACAGCCCTGCAGCCAGGGTGGGCAGAGGCCCGGCATCCTAGGGCCAGTAGCCCCAAAGCCTCATGGGGACATGGAGAGGAGCCCAAGCACTGCTGTGCCCCCCTCACCTCACGGGGCCAGGCGTGGTGGTGAGGCCTGGGTACACAGAGGCTGGGGCACTGCTCCCGGCACTTGGTGTGCAGCAGCAGCTGGCACTGGCAGCACTTGATGGCAGTCTTCCCAAAGCGGATGCGGGAACCACAGACACCACATGGCTCAGGGCGGATCACCTGGAGACAGGGAACAGGATCAGGGCCTCCCCCTTCTTGCAGATACCCAGTACCACTTCTTTATCTTCTCCCAGCCAGGTCCCACTGTCTCTATCCATTCCCCCTGCAGGCAGAGCTAAGGCATTGGGGGATGAAGGACAGCCTTGTCCCCCACCCCATGGCTCTCTCCCCTGCCCACCTCCCCAGAGGAGAGAGAGGCTAGGTCACCCACTGTTTTGGAGGTGAACTTGTGCTGGACTGGTGGGAGGCTCTGTGGAGGTGAGGGGAAGGGGGCTGGTTCTGGCTGCCCCACTGAGCTGCCCTCAGTGTGGCTCTCCTGCCCCGCAGCATGGCAGCCCAGATCTTCATTGGTGCCCCACACCGTGGTCAGCTCTGCAGAGGCAGGAGGCAGTGGAGGGAGACCTGAAAGGCAAGCCACCCCAAATACCAGTTAGGACGTGGGGAGGCTTCCCACCTCCCAGAGAATCTCTGCATGAGACAGTGGCATTTGGCACATCCAGAGAGCCCCAGCACCACCATGGTGGGGACAAGCATCCCCCAACAGATCCTCTCCCTCCCCTGTGACAGCAGCACCTTGAGGTTGGTCCTATACCACCTGCCAACCCCCTTCTCAGCCCTCTCTGTGACCTGCACGTGTGGAGACACGATGTCCCTGGCGAGAGCGGCGTTGTGGCACCAGAACAGCAGGCAGGAGGCTGTCAGCAGAGCCTGGGACCTCAGCAGGAGGGGGCATAGAGGGGACACTCACCTGTCAAAATGGGAGACCAATGAGATATGTGTCTGCAGCCCCACAGTTCTCCAACATCTCCCACGTGATCTCTGCTCCACCTGATCCCCACCCCTGTGGTCCTGCACAGCCAGGGATGCTGCCACCATGGTTACAGGGGGAATACAGGTTTCAGGGCAGTGGTCCAGTGTAGCCAGGGATGCTGTCCCCACTGGCACCAAGGTGATACAGGCTGAAGGACACAGGCATCCAGAGGAGACAGCTGAGCACTGTCCCCACAGCATCCACAGGACTGAGGGCTGCAGCATTGCCTTCTGGCACGGGGAAAGCCCGTCCACCCCATCCCTGCCCAGGGCATGCTGGGGTCTCTACTCACGGCATTGTGGGCTACCACAGAAGAACGGTGCCGCTTTGCCATCACCACAGGGCCAACCTGAGGGGCCAGGGACACACGCTGGAAACAGAAGATACTGTGAAGAGCAGGCAGAGACCCCCCCCCTCCCCAACTTTTCCCCCCACCCCAGGGTACCCAAGCCCAGCGGCCTC
>NW_008235774.1:1534535-1536111 GCF_000691975.1 Corvus brachyrhynchos | reverse complement strand
AGATACTGTGAAGAGCAGGCAGAGCCCCCCCCCTCCCCAACTTTTCCCCACACCCCAGGGTACCCAAGCCAAGCGGCCTCAGCCCAATAAGAAGTCCCAGTCTCACCCTACACCCCAGCATTGCATGCCCCACATCAGGCATCATGGAGACCCAGGCTTCCCCACTGGGTCAGAGCCACCCCTGGGGCTGGGGGAAGCCAGGTCAGGCCTGCAATGCAGAGGTGCAAGCAGAGCAGGGTGCAGGATGCCCGCACATGGGGATGAATTATTGAGGAGCCCAGCTGGGCCACGCTGGAGCGTAATGGAGTTTCTATTGATCGTGGGAGGTTGGCCGAGAGACGATGCTCCCAGCCCAGCATCAATAAATTAAATTCCCTGCCAGGCTCCTTGCAGCGTCCTGTGCTGGGATGGAGAAGTATCTGGGTGTCCTCACCTTGTATAGCACAGGGCCAGCACCCCAGCCTGGGCTGCACACTGGGACCTGGGTGGGCAGAGGGACTCAAAGGGCACATTGCAGGAGTGTGATCAGAGCTGGGGGATCCTCACCCACACAGGTGCACAGACTCCACCTGAACACCAGCCCCCAAAACTGCTGCATCCCAGCATTTCCTCATACCTGCTTCTCCGTAACTTTGCGCTTCAGGGTCCGCACCACCGTCATATCAACATCCTGAAAGGCAGCAGGGAGTCCGGGGCTGCATCAGGCCAGGGGCATCCCCAAAATTAATCTCCAGCTCTGATAGCAGGCGTCCCCCCAGCCATGGATATACAAAGTGGCTGTGCCACTGCAGAAGTGGGGCAAAACCACCCCCTCACTGCTGGGGTGAACCCTGAGACTCACAGCAGAACACTTCTTACCACGTCATCTTCAGTGCGGTCATAGCTGATATCCGAGTGGGACAGGAGGGACTGGCACGACTCGTCCACTGCAGATGACCTGCAGAGTGAGCTCAGCTGGAGCAATTCCCCTCCAGCCAGCACCTATTCGTGCAGCTGCTCCTGGGAGCCCACAGCTGATGCCTCTGCAGAGCCCAAGCACCACCTTGCCCAGCCAGCCCCTCAAGCCCAGCAGTGCTGAGGGGGAGAGGGGCACAGCCGACCCCAGGGCTGCCCGAGGGGCTGCGGTGAGGACCACCATCCCTGCTCACCTCCTGACGGGTGCCAAGGCTGCCCCAAGGCGCCGGCCAGTCAGGGCACTGAGAACAGAGCACTGCTCCCTGCTCAGTGCCTCGTTGCCCCATGGCTCCCGCATCAGCAACTCAAGGACCAGCTGAAGTTTGCGCTCCTGCAAGTTAAACAGGGTGGTGGTGAGCGGGCTGAGGTCCCCGCAGCCAGCCCCGCAGGGCACCCCTGCGGCCAGCCCCCTCACCTGCTTTTCCAGCTCAGCCTCTGCCCGGTGCCGCTTCTTCATCTCCACCTCCACTTGGTTTCGGGCGTGCTTGAGCTTCACCTCTAGTGTTGCCCGCTCGGCCTCCACACGGGCCAGCTGCTCGCGGGCACGACGCATCCTGCTCTCCAGCCGGCAGCATCTCTGGCGCGTCGCCTCAAAGCACCGAGCGATCCGGGTGTAGTCTGG
>NW_008235774.1:1526479-1533581 GCF_000691975.1 Corvus brachyrhynchos | reverse complement strand
CCCTGGCGGCCCTGCTTTCTCGCGGGAGGGTCCGGGCAGGGTGCGGGGGGCGCCGGTGAAATGCAGCTCCCCCTCTCCGGTGCCTGTCCCGACCTGCTACGAATACCGGGAATAGCAGCGGGGCTGGCGGCAAGGCTGGGCGTGCAAGTCCCTGCACACACAGACACACGCACACATACAAACACACACAAACACCTCGCAGACTCCTCGCGGGGCTGCACACCTCCCCGGGTGACTCTGACCTGGAGAAGAGGTTTTGCAGCCCGTGGACACATAGCACCAGGTCCACCCCAGCACCTCGGTGTCTCTTGGGAGTGGCTGTGGGCTCAACAGGCTCCTCTCCCTGTGCCAGTCCCTCAACCAGAGTCTAGACAGTGACAATAAAGGGCTGTGGGCGAGTACTACTACCTGTCAGGGATGTGTCTCAGGCACTTGGTGAGAAAATAGCCAGGATCCATAAAATAGCTATAGGGTCTGTGTCACTCCAAGGGCTGAACTTAATCAGCATTTGCAACTGAGGTTGTGTGGTAGCAGGGACACTGGCTAGGATACTGCCTGATGGGTGCTGCTGCCTGGACCCCAGACAGTCCCAAGGCACGGTCCCCCTTTGGGACAGAGACCATCAGGAGGCTGGGAGGGGCTGGAAGCACCCTGGCAAGGCTTTGCTCCATGCTATGCCAGACCATGGGGAACAGAGGGTGTTTCTCAGAGAAGCTCCTTCCTCCCAAGGTTGAATATGAGTCAGGTTTTGGAGCGACTTTAATTACTACTGGATCGATAGGCTCAGCATGGCCAAGCAAAATCCAATCGCAGCCCCGGGGGCCTGCCTGCTCAGCCCTCCCTGCCCACTCAGCCCTCCCAGCCTGCCTCTGGGGAGGCACATGCTCCCTCTCTGTGGATGCTCCTCAATCCCACTGGCCCAGCACCCAGCCACAGGAGGCGGGACGCCATCCTGCATCTGAAGCCAGCACCCCACTTGCTCAGCCCTAGCAGGGGACACACATTCCTGAAGCAGGGCAGCAGAGGGAGGTGCCCCAGCCTCGCCAGTGCTGCCCATGGGAACACACACACCCCTGAGCCCCTTTCCACACTCAATGCATGGAGCAGGTCTGTGGCCCCAGACCCACCTTGCACCCTGGGCACAAGCCTGGGAACCCCGAGGAGGGCAGAGTGCCCTTGGCAACATGCAGGCAGCCCCTCTTATGCACAGGGATGGGTGGGGGGCCCTTGCCACCCATCCTGTGTTCCCACCACTGCCTGCTTCCCCCTCCCAAGCCACCCTGGCTTGGCCAGGTACTGCATAAATAGCTGTTTGTGTCTCCACTCGGCCCCTGCGTGGGAAATAATATCGGCTGATGGAACATAATGCCCTGCTTCACATGTTCAATTTTATCATTTTCCGAGGCAGGCAATCTTCGTTTAAAGCTGAATGGGCTGGGGAATGTTAATGAAGCGCCGGCGCTGCTCTGCACCGCACTTTATCTCTTCGAGAATAATTTGGGTGAGCTCGGAAATAGAGTTCCCAGTCCCAATTCAAGTGGCAGCAGCACCGCATGCCGATAAAAGTGTAATTCCTGGCCAGCGCATGGCCCTGAATACATGACAATTTAACTCTTGGGGCCCCACTAGGATATGCTGCCTGCAGCTGCCTGCTGCCTGCTTTGGGGCCCTCTGCCCTGTGTGTCCAGCACCTGCGTGGGTGCTCAGCCCAGGCAGGATGGGGTCTGTTGCTCCTACTCACCCCAGCCACAGAGCAAAGTGTGCAGACCAGGGAGGAGAGATAAGAGAGCTGGAGCTGAGCTGGAAGAAATCGGTCTCCCTGGACAGACAGGACCCCACAGGCAGATCTGCGGGGTGCTCTGGGATTGGGGCTCTGCTAGGAGAGGGATGCCCCAGATCCAGATGCCCAGGCAATGAGAGAGAGGGATGATGAGAGGGAAGGGGGAAGGGGCGGGGTTGGGGAACAGGCAGGAGGGAGAGAGCAGCGGTGATAGGTCCAAGGGAGCATCACATCTAGACAGGCTGGCAGAGCCAGGTGGGTACTCATGGGCAGAGGGCACATGGCTGAGTGAGGGACTCCCCCAGGATTCCCCTAGGCCCCGGTGATGATTGAGGAGAGCAAGGATAACTTGCAGAAGGTGTTTGCTGGTCCTGGAAGGAGAAATTCAGGTTAGCAGGAGCAAGCAGCTTTGGCCCCAAAGAGAAGGCCTTGGGTGGTCCACCTGGTCTTGCTTTGAGCCCAGCCATGGTCTGTCTCCATCTTTCTCCAGCTGTCCTCTGGCAGCAGATCCCTGCACGAGGTGATCCTGGGGTCCTGCCTGAACTTCACTGTCCTGGTCCCAGCTCCTATGGGCTGCAGATGCAGTGGGTGGGTGTTCCCAGGGCAGCACAACATCCTCTGAGCAATGGTCCCTCATATCCTCAACCACGGCACCCTGAAGACAGTGGGAAGGTGGCGTCTTGGCCCATCAAGGAGTCAGCAGGGCCTCTTGGGCACCACTCTGGGCCCCCTCTGGCCGGGCAGTAACAGACCCTTCCCCTGGGAATGAGCAGGGCGGGCAGGTTTCCAGCACCGTTAATCAGGGCTGCAAGAGCCGGGATTAATGTGCACTCCAAGGCTCTCCAGTCCCAGCTGTGATCCAGCCCTCTGCTCTCAGCCAGAGCCGCCTCCACGCGCTGAATTATCAGCCTGAGTAATTAAGTGGAGAGCTTTGTTTTAATGCAGACATCTGATGCCTTCGCACCGAGGAGCACAACAACTGTCGCGGGTGTTTATGCTCCGTGCAACACATCTGGCTCACAGGGAGAAAATCCATCTCCACCGCTGTGTGAGATTAAAGGGAACGCGGCCCGGGAGTGGAGAAAGCGAAGGATGGCTCTACAGCCAGCGTGGTGGGACGGACCTATCTCCCTGTACCGCCCCACCGGGTGCTTGCACCCCGCCAGCAGGAGGCTCTAGTTCAGGGCTACCTGGCAAAGCACGCGTCGCCTCCGTGCCTCGGCACGCAAGGCAGCACAATGCGCTGCGAGATGAGGAATAATTACGAGCTTGGAGATAAATGGAAATAGGGCAAAATAAAACATGGGTTTATCAGAAGTAGATGGTGCCTGGCTCACCTGATACCTGCTGCTGATAAGAGAACAGGCTGCTGGAGGAGGAGGGATGCAGATCTGAAAGCAGCTGCTGTGCCATGCAGAAAATTATTGCTTTGCACAGATTAGGGGATTAGCACCAGTGCAAGGAGCTGGAAAGAGGCTGGTGTGGGAAGAAGCCAGGCTGCAGGGAGAGAGGAGATAGCATGCAGGGGAGAGGATTCTGCTGGGACCACTGTGGATGCGCCTCATTTAATAGCTTCCTCTGTTGCCCCAAAAGTGGGGGCTGTGGGGAAATCTGCTGATGCTGCACAAACATAGGTCTCTTCTCTCTGCTTGGCCCCCGAATCACTGTGCTTTGTTCATCACACCCATTTGGGATGTCTGAGTAGTCTCATGGATTTAGTGGTTTTTTTATGGGGCAGCTTGGCTGGCCTGACACCAGGGTGAGTTGCGCCACCGTGAGCCCCTTCTCCATCAGCTTCCCCCAGCATTTCATGATCCCCAACACTTTGTGAGTGCTACCAGCAGAAGGATTCCCTCACTCGCTGCCCCGTGGCAGGGCTGTTTCCATCAGAGAGCTTGCCATCGCCTTCAGCCCCTCCAGTCCCTGGCTGCTTGGCACTGCTGGGACAGGGGAAGGGGCTGAAGGGGATAGAAAGAGGGACTTCTCAGTGAGGGGAAAGGAAACTCCAGCTGGGAGTGTAACTGCTGCGTGGTGTTCCCAGTGAGAGCATCAAAGGAAACCCATTGAGAAAAACTGTTTTAAAGAAGAAAAGCTCCAGGTGGTTTCCAGCAAAAACCACGCTCTGGGCTGCTCCCCCACTGAGAAAAACATGTCAAAATTTGGCAAGGGACCTCTGACCCTGTGCTGATCTAATCAAGGAGCAAATGCCGTTGTGGTTGAGTGAAGCTGCCTTGCCGAGGCTCATCTGACTCCCCGTGGTGTTGAGCAGTCAGGGCTGGTGCAGTTCTGCTCCCAGAAGGGCTGCCAGTGGGGATCATGTGCTGGAATACACTGTGCCTGGACACGGAGACACTCGAGGGGCTTTGGCAAAATCTGGCAATAAAAACAGAGCAGGGGGTGTTTGAAGGAGCGGCATAAAATCATCCAACTCTCTGGCAGCCTGGGGTAATTTGAGGCTGGGAAATGTGAGCTGAGGCAGCAGGGGCCACATAGCCACCTCCAGGCAAGCAGGCTGATTTATTGCCTGCATGAGCCGAAATTGCAGCCCATGCTGGGGGGAGAGGCAGGACCAGATCCCCTGCCTAGAGATGCTCAGGGCAGAACAGCAGAAATGCCATGCATAGTAGACGCATGGGAACAGCTTGAGACATCCCATCCAGTCATGCCTGGCTGGGCATGACTGCTACCCATGCTCAATGCCTCTTCCCAGCCAGAGCTCTGCAAGCAGAGACCATGGCAGGGGCAGAAGTGCCCTGAAGCAGCCTCAGGCATGTGGAGGTGGTGGCCCCAAACAAGTGCAGGGGGGCACTGGGCTGGCTATAGGCTCTGTCCCATAGAGATACATCCAGATTATCCATATGCAACACTGGTGCTCCTGTCACAGCCAGCCCGGGAGCCAGATCATGGAGCAGAAGCTGCAGCACATTCACCTGGATAGGAGAAGAGGGGCTGCCCTGCTGGCACTGCAATCACGGGTGCCACAGGATGCCACCATGCTCCCCTTGTGCCCAGGGCTGTACCATCTCCCTCGCCTTCTCAGCTGCACCCAGCCCAAGCGGGGGATGGCTGTTCCCACCAATTGGAATTAGTTCCCTGAGATGCTATATCAAATGCTTTAATAAAAGCCTGATATTTCATACCTCTGGTCTCTTCACCATCAATTTATTTAGCAATTTTACCCAAAAAAAAAAGGCTATGAAGTTGGACTGGTAGATTTATTCTGTGTGAGCTCCAAGCATATCTTTATTGCTCCCTGTTCCCTTGCCCTCGAGGTCCTCAGAAGCATTTTTCTCTTAGTATTTGCTCTATTATGTTACTAGGGATGAAGCTCTGTTGATGGGCAGTAATTGCCTGAACTGCCCTGCCTTCCTGTGATGAAGATTGGTACCTTACCAGGAGCTGCCTCCCTGCTCTTCTGTCCTTCGTCACAACATTATTGACTAGGAAAGTTCATTAATGAGACTCCTAATGACTGCAGCTGTGCCAGCCCAGCCCACAATGCTAACCTCTCCCATGTTTTCCCTTGGTGGCTGCTTGTAGGAGGAGGCATTGCAGGATGTTTGCTGCATCTTTGGAGCCATGTAGGTGACTGAGCCATTTCTAAAACCCTGCTAACCTTTTTTGTCAGAGGATTCTCTTACTGCCTGGGCTCTCATCCCCCTTGTTTTTCACGATCAACCCCTCCAGGCAGGCTGTGTTGGCCAGACAGTGCAGGGGATGTCTAGGTCAGCAGTGGTTGAGAGGTTTTGGAGGTCCTGGGAGCTTCCCTGAGGGTTCTCTGTCCTGGTGTTTGCTTTGCTGCCCACTGTCCCAGCACCAGCAGCCAAGAGCCAGGCTGGCATAGAGCCAAGCATGATGCCGGGATTAGGCACTGCCTCCTACAAATGAGCTGTTAATTATCATAATCTGGTAATTGAGAAAAATCTAATTATGCAAAACTAATGGATTTAAAGCTGTGCTGGGGATCACAGGCCAGGGGAGCACAGCTGGGCAGGGCCAGTATCGCCAGCACGTGGCTACAGACACTGCCAGGGTCTTGCAGTGCCTTTTGCTCCACTCTGAGGCCCTGTGGGTGCCTAGCCGGCTCCGAATATCTGCAGGAGATCCCAGTCCTCTTGCTCCCCTCCAGCCCCACTGGGCCTGGGAAACACCTCTTCCCTGTGCCTGAGCATCCTTACTTCTGATTTTCCCATCTTCTCTCCTGGGAGGCTGGAGAACACAGCCCACCATCCTATCTTGTGTGCCCTCCCTGGCCTCACAGACATAGCTCTGCTCTGTGGCTCTGCTCTGCCTCCACTGTCAGCAAACTGGTGCTGTGGGATCTGCTCAGACAGGGCCATGTGTGGCGAGCTCAGTAGGGAAAAGTAGCATCTTTTACTAGACCAACTGAGATGGTTCAGAAAGGGACACAAGCTTTTGGGTACACAAGTGCTTCTCACCGCTAACAACCAACTGTTCCTTTCAGCTTCAACGCTGGCCTCGTAAAAGATTTTGCATCTTCCTGTGCACTGTGAAGGTGAGGGATGCTGAGTGGTGCTGGCCCCTCCACCATGTCAGATGTCCTGGCCTCGAGGTAGCACCATGCCAGAGAGCCTGGCATCGTCCCTGGGGTGGCATGCAGGTGGTGCCAGCACCTGGCACTCCCCAGAGGTCTGTGTCACTGCCCCCATGTGCTCTGCCACCCCTCACTCTTCCCTGTGCTCATAGCAGTCTGGCCCCTTGCAGCTTTGGGGGATCCCAGAGGAGGTGCTTGAGTCCAAGGGCGCAGGAGCTGTGGTAAGAGTGACACTTGACATCTTGAGTCCTTGGCCAGCCTGATGAGCTGTGCTTCAGAGATGTGCTTCTGCAATGCTGGTGCAGAGCTTGGAGTTCCCGCACATCTCCATGGCCAAAGACAGGTTTCCCCCCAACATGTGCCTGCCCAGGCACCGCGCCTGAGCCCAGGGCCATGCAGCCCTGCCCAGGTGGCATCTACATGTCCTGGCAGGGGAAAATGAGGAATTTGCCTGTCTCCCCCTCCCTGGGGAACCCACACTAAGTGCACGGAGAGGGTGGAAGTGAGCAGGACTCCAAGTAATTGCCCACAACCCCGGGGGACAGGCAGTGAGAGTGCCCTGAGCTTTCCAGGATGTTTCAGTCTCTGGCTGCAGTTCCTGCAGGATGTGGTGATCGCTAAGTACATCTGTGATCTCGGCACTCAGCGAGCTTCCCGCTCGGGGCAGGGTGCGGGCGGCACCACCCCGCACCAGTCCCGCCCCGGCACTGCTGCACATCTCACGCCGCACAGCCCGCCTCGCCCGGTGCCGTGCCGGTCATCCACGC
>NW_008235774.1:1519494-1526350 GCF_000691975.1 Corvus brachyrhynchos | reverse complement strand
GCGGCACTCACCACGTCTGCGGGCACGGTCGCTCCCCCATCCGCAACTTACTGTAGCTGCTGGCCTTCCTGGGCTCACTGGCCCTCCTTATTCATGCCTATGCCAAGTGTGTGGGCTTGTACTTCCAGTACCCCCACAGCACCCAGCTGGAGGAGGAGACGGAGCACAACAAGATCTTCCCCGCCGTTACAATCTGCAACCTCAACCCTGCCCGCTTCTCACAGCTCTCCAGCCATGATCTGTACTGGGCAGGGGAGATGCTGGGGCTCCTGGATGGCTCTGGCCATCCCCTGGTGCCAGAAAGCCCTGAGAGGAGCAGGTTGGAGGCTCTTCTGGGGTCACTGGCCATGAGTGAGGAGGAGGAGAGCCATCCCTTCCACCTGGAGGAGTTTTATGAGCGCGTGGGCCACCAGCTGGACCTGGGCGAGATGCTTGTCCGCTGCACATTTGCCAATGAGGACTGCAACAGCAGCGACTTCCAGACAGTGAGTGGCCAGTGGTGGGACATTCCAGGGGGCTGGGAGGGTTAGGTATGGCCCCTGGGCTGGCACCCACAGCCTAGTGCACTGCTGCAGTGCTGATAAAGAGATCCTAGCCCCCAGTGATCAGGGATCAGGGAAGGGGAAAGATGTCAGGCATAGGGAAGGAGAAAGATGTCAGGCACCTGTTTTGGAGGGCTGTAAGGCCTTGGGTTTGTTGGGGCTGGGGCAGAGCCCCATGCGGAGGTGGACTACGCTGGGCTGGGCTGGGGGGGCTCTGACAGCACTCGTGCTGTGAAACTGGGCTGAGAGGCACAGAGAAAGGGTAGGCTGGGGGGCCCAGCCTTGGGATTTGCCCAGACTGGATCAGCTCCAGCAGAAGCAGGCTGTGACCTGCAGCCTTGCACCAACCTGCCTGGGAAGCTTGGCTCCTTACCTCTGCCGTGGGCTCTGGGGGAGAGCCAGGCTCCTGAGGGCTTGCAGAGGGAGGGAAGGTAAATCCGGGCCTGGAGGGTTTTAAAAGGGAGCAAAGCATATCCCCTCCTAGTAGAGCAGGCACCAGGGGATGGGCTGAATCCAAGTGGTAGCGTAAGTGAGCGGAGGAAGGCACAATCCTGCCCTCCTAGACAGCGGGGGGACATGCCTGGGACATGGGCACAGGGAGGTGGCTGAGCCCCCGGTGTTATCAGAGCCAGAAGAAGTAAAAAGCTCATGAAAATCCCATTGATGGACACCACACAAGTTCTCTTGGCATGGATGCTTGGCACAGGTTTGCAGGATCTCAGCTGGGCCAGGGTGAGGGAGAGTGGCAGCCCTGGCCTAGGGCTCCGAGCCCTCCAGGCGTGGGGACAGCTGACACACAGCCGGAGCGGCAGGCAGGGCTGTGCAAGGCCAGTGCCCCACACCAAGAGTGGCACCCAGCCCTGCCGTCCTACTGCCAGGTGGGCAGCCTTGGGGGCTGCAGCCTCCCCGGGCAGCCTGTGGGTGCCCACTGCTGCTGGCCCTCCCAGCTGGCAGCTGCTCCAGCTTGGCATACGCAGAGCTGGGAGCTGGGAGGGTCTCTAATCTAGCCTGACGCCTTTGCTCATCACCCAATGAGAACAAAGCGGGGCTGTCACACTGGGCCCTTCACCAGGTGTCAGGCAGCTGGGGGGGGGGCACAGCTGCCTGCCAGGAGGGCAATGCTGGTGAGGGGGCACCTGCACTCGCCTGTGGAGGTCAGCTCTTGCAGGGCCATAGCTGCTCTCACAGTCCTACCACTGTGCCACCCTCCACAGCCTTCCCACTGGCTGCACAGCCTCCAGTGCCCAGCCAGGTGTGGCAGGGTCACCCCAGTGCATCAGGCAGGCTTGGGTGGGATGCTGGCAGGGCAGAGGCAATGCCCAAGTGGGAGCCATCTCCTCCCTTCTTTCCTTTTTGCTCCTGAGTCAACAGCAGAGGATTACTGGGCTGTAAACAAGGGGATCAATGGTGCTGATGGGAACATTTCCTGGTAATAGCTCTGGCCTGTAAAACACAGTGCAGGGGGAGGAAGGGGAGGCTCTGCTCTCACAGCAGTTAACCCTTTCCACCCATGTGCTGGCTTCTTGGTGCCTTGGCTTGGATTCACTGTGGCTGGGCTGGATGATGCTGTGCCTCGGCTTGGGCAGGCACTCTGAGCCTCTGGGCACACAGCAAGGTAAGCACTGTCAGAGGTGGGATGCCAAGCTGGCAGTACTGGAGGAGGCATCCTGACCTCTATGGCTGTAGGGTGGCTGGCCCCTGCTGCTTGGAGGTGGCTGTGAAGAGGCAAGTGTCATCCCAAGGAAATGCTTTCAGCACTGCTGGGAAATGTTAAAGCCGTTGTAGAAGGATGCCCGGCTCCGGTCTGTGCATGGGAGACAGGGCTGCTACAGGCAAGTGGAGAGATGCTAACACCTGCTGTAGCATCTCCTGGCTCCTCAGCAGAGCAGAGGGTGCCATCAGCCCTTCTTGGCAGCCCAGACTGCAGGGCTTTGGACAGGTGAAGAGGTTTCTTTCTTCTGGTTGCAGGGAAGGATGCCCAGGTAAAAGGTTACTTTCGACTTCCTTGAGCGTGTCCCTGAGCACCTCTCCTGAAGATCTCAGCCCTGCCTGCTCTTCTCACTACCACCCCTCTAGGAGCAATAGTACCCCCAACAGGCTCCAGGCTCAGGCACCAGCCCAATCTCAAGAGCTCACTGCCCTTCCCATGCCACAGCTTCCCACCTCACTGCCAGCTACCCTGCTGTCTACTCCATGCACAGGCAGCCCTGAACACACCAAACCCCTTTCACACACACCTGCTGTGCCATTGCCCCAGCATCCATGTTTGCGTGTGCCCAGAAAGCACCCCTGCCTTGGCAGGACTCGCCATCTCTGGTGCTGCCCTAGGACACTATCCTGCTGTCACACAGCCATGCTGCTGCGTGCCTCATGCTGTCTCTGCAGCCTGGGCAGGACAGTGATGAGTGCCTGGCACTCGAGCAGATGCCTGCATCCCACTGTGGACACAGGCTGGTCACGGTGCCCACCCTGCTTGGGGCTGGCAGGTAAATGTCAGCCTATTTTTATCTGCTCCCCCATGGGCCGCTGTTCCTTCCATTCGGATGAGCAGATGTGCCTCCATTTTCCATCCCACTGGGGACCAGGGTTAATCTCCCTGATTTCACTTCCTTGCTTCCTAGAGCTGCCCTCCCTGGCTCTGGGCAGTGGGGGATCAGGGACTAATCCTCCCAGAATGAGTCGGGCTGCGGTGGGCTCTCAGCGTCACAGCACGGTGGCTCCCAAGGGCATCACCTGCTGGTGGTGAAGGCCAGCTCCCCACTCCAGGATGGCAGGGGCTGCCTCCTTCCCGTGGCTCAGCCAGGCTGCGTGGGGCCAACCTGTTTGTGAAAGCTGGAGAAGGCACTGGGGTGGGGTAAGGATGTGCCATAGGGTTTGAACAGTGCTGGCTTGTTGTGAGGCTGGGGACGCAAGACCTAGAGGAAAACCCAGGCAGCACTGAACAACATCAATGCAATGTGTAGCCAACAGCACAGGTAGCTGAGCTGCAGCTGAAACACTCCTGGTGGGCACTGTCTGTGTAATTATACCTGTTTCCAGTGGTTCTCCTGGCAAGCACGGTGCAAGGCAGCACCGAGGGGCTGGCGTGGTGGCCGCAGCCACGCACTGAGTGATGGTGTGTGTAATAGCAGGGCTGGCAGGTAATAGCAGCCTTGGAGTCCATCAATAACTCCACTCCCTGATGGATGCCGCCCTCCCCTCTTCTGGCACAGCTGACAATTAGTTACAGCAACGCTTGCCACTCTCCCCACTGTGCTGGCAAGGTAGCGTTGGGGTTTTTGGCTGGACCAGGAGGTAGCTGTGCAGGTCATCCAGGTACCCTCAACTTCACTCCCACCTTCGTGCCTCACACAAGAGCAGATTATTTAATATTCTATTAATAGTTTTACCCCCTTAAATTATTGATCAAAATTTACAGCCAGAGCTGCCTGCTTCAGGAATCAATCTGGCATCCTGCATAGTGGATTGGGGGCGGAGGGGAGGCGGAGGGGACAGCCAGCCAGGCAGGGGGCACGGCATGGGGGCAGCACAGTGTGGGGCTCCCTGGGAACCCTGCTCACCTCCTGACTCTGCTAAACTGTCTTAGGACAATGTTCTCAGTGCTTCTCCTCTGTGAACAACCCAAGCCCTTCCTTCCCAGCTGGCAGGTGCCAGCAGGCCCTGTGCAGCCGGCGGGGACAGCACCGCTATCTCTGCCACCCAGCCACTGCCTGCCCGCTCACACCAGCTGCCTGTGGGAGCATCTGTGCCCCAGCTCACCTCCGTGAATTATTTAAAGCTTCTCCGGGTGCTGCAGGAAGATGATAACATCAGAACTGGGGATGAATGGGAAGCTGGGGACATGGGACAGCCGGTGGGGAGCTGCTCCTGCCCATGCCTAGGGTCTGTGGCACCCCTGGATACCACGCTGGCTTTGGAGACAGGACTGACCCCTCAAGAGCAGCGGCTTGGGACTGGAGCTGGAGAGGAGATATGACCAACACAGGAGAGGAGTGTGTTACCCCTCCCACAACACCCAGGATTGTCCCCAAGGGTGCAGACAGGGATCTGAGGCAGGCAGAGGTGTCAGGGCCAGCCAAGGTGCCCCAGTGTGGGGGTGGTGAGGGCGGAGGGGCGCAGGTGGGTGGCCCCCGGCCCTCTCAAGGCTGATTGCGGATCCGCCTGGCAGGGGATGCGGAACCTGCCGAAATAGCGGATTTAATTATCTCCGTGGAGCAGCGGGAAACCAGTGAGCAGGGAGGGGGTGGCGGGTACACGGTGCTGGGGCGTCGCAGCAGGGGGGCAGTGAGGGCTTGATCTAGCAAGGCTGTGCCCCACACAGCCCCCAGCTCCAGAGCAGCTACTCAGCACTCCCATGCCAAGAGCCCCCTTCCTGCTTGCCCTGTAGGAAGGACACAGCCCCGTGCTGCAGAGCAGCCCCCTCAGTCAGGGTCCCCGCACAAGGCTGGGGATCCCCTCAGCTGTGTGCCCCCCTGCAGCCCCCTCCCCAGCCCCAGCCCTGCTCAGTATGCTGCACGCTCCCTCTGGGCACTGGGCAGGAACTCTTCATTTCACACATCATTTCCCGCCTGCACCCCCCGCCCCAGCCCCAGCCCTGCTCAGTATGCTGCACGCTCCCTCTGGGCACTGGGCAGGAACTCTTCATTTCACACATCATTTCCTGCCGCTGCTGCAGAGGCACCTGCAGCCCTATCCCCGTCCCCCCTCGGCTGCCCCCATCCTCATCCCCTTGGCATCAGCCCCCCAGCTGGCCCTGGGACTGCTTGGTGCACACTGCTGTCCATGTGCCCTTGGCACTGCCCATGGCCATCCCACACTGTCCCCTGGGAACCGCTCCTTTGTCACCACCTGCCATCCCTGTACGCTCAGCTCTAATCCTTGGCACGATGCCCCATCCCCTCTGCATTGTTCCCTTATCACTGACTGCCATCCTTGTCCCCTTGGCTCCACCAGCACCTCCCTGCTCCCTTGGCCCCTCTCCTTTCCACAGGATGCTCCTAACTGCCAATGCAGCCAGACTCCCCCTGCCTGCTCTGCTTTGATCCCCAGCCAGGAAAAACTCTGCTTTTCTCCCAGGAAATGGGCTCTGGCACCCCAGCCAGCCTGGACCTGGGGTGCTCCTTGCTGCACCAGCTGCTGCAGCACACAAGGGTGCCTGGCCCCGGGGGTGCCCAGGTCTCGAAGAGTTAACAGGCAGGGGCTGGAAGGTGAGGGAGCAGCAGAAGCAGCCAGGAGTGATCAATACGGTGTGTTGGAGCCGTGCACAAATCGCAGCTTGGAGCCATAAATCTCCCTCCCGTCACATGCGATGAGGATGAGCAGGGAGCTTATCTCCTGGCGACGGTGCTGCCAGCCGCTCCTCCCACACGCGCCCCACCGCGCACTGCCGTGGGACCACGCCAATCTGGATGGGAGCTGCGGCCTCCCGCTCCACCAGGCACCCCACCGTCCTTGCAGGGTCAGGGATGGGTCAGTGGTGGGGAGGCTGGCGATGCCCAGGCATGGGTATAGCTGGGCTGCATCCATGAGGACCACTTTTGTGGGAGCATGCATGTGGATTCAGACAAGGGCTGGTGGCCGGGGTGATAGACTGGCTCTGGGCAAGACATCCTGAAATAGCTGAAGCCACCCTGTCTTTCTGGCTGCTCCTGCCAGCCACTTGGGATGAATCACGCAGGACGAGTGAGTCACCTGCTGGCCCCGTTGGCCTTGGCCCAGCTGGCAGCAGAACTTGGCAGCAGCATCCACTACACTTCCTCACCCTCCCCTTGGCACAGCAGCAGGGCTGTTGCTGCTCCACTTTCTGCAAGGCAAGAGCTGTGAGGAGATGTCCAAGGGCTTGTGGAAGAACAGGCAGCACAAGATACATGGCAGGGTTGCCAAGAGTGAGTCCAGTGCTCTGTGTGTCCCTTCCCAAGCCAGATGCCAGGTGACCCCCATTCCAGCAGCAAACGCTCCAGGCAGGCTCGGACTATAGGCATGTGGCAAACAGCCTTCTACTGGTGTCTGGCCAGGATCAATTTAATCTGTCCAATCCAAGGAAATCCAGCTCATCCAGATCTGGAAAGCACCAGTGCCTGGAGCAGCAGGCAGGCAGGTGGGCAGGCAGGCAGGCTGCACTCACAACCCCATTCCATGACCCTGGCCAGGCTCCAGCTGCCCCAATACAGCGTGGCCTGTCGTTTTTGGGAACTGGGGTGAGGCCAGGGCTGCTCTGTGCCAGCAGGCTACTGCCCAGAGCATCCCTCAGCTGAGCCAGCTGATGACCCTATGCCCAGAGGAGGGCACACATGTTGTTACTTGCACCACTGCAT
>NW_008235774.1:1512467-1519440 GCF_000691975.1 Corvus brachyrhynchos | reverse complement strand
GCAGCCATCACCATCCTGCCTGGGAGCCTGGATTGGTGTGGGTGGTGCATCACTAGCCCAGGGTGGCATCAGCCATGAGCTGAGGCCCCAAAGCAGGCAGGGGTGGATGCCAGGACACTGTTCCTCTCCAGGATCTCCCAACCAAGATTACTGTGCAGTCAGCAGCTGAGCTGGCATTGATTTATTGATCCAGCATCCATAGGGGTGGGAGCTGGGAGGGGCTCAGGCTTTGATCAGCCTCCTGCAGAGGAGGCAGGCATCAAAGGCTGATGCGTGGGCAGCAGTGGCCTCTCTCTGGGACAGCAGGGAAATCCGGCTATTGTCTTGGTGGGCATGGCCTGGGCTGGGGGCCTGGATGCTCAGGTAGCCAGAACTGGCACCCACACCCTGTCTGGTGGTGCTGGGGAAGGGAAGGGGCTGGCAGGAGCTAGGGAACCCCTGGATGAGCTGAACCCCAGGCAAGCAGGAGTGCCACAACAATGGGCAGAGAGTTTCTCTCCCTGTGCTGCTGGCAGTAGTGTATCTACCATTCCCAGTAGGAGAAGCAGACAAGGCTGCAGCTGCATTCCGGGGTACAACAGGCAGTGGTGTAGGGCACTGTGGGCCCCATGGGTGTGCCCGGCTCTGCCCCGAAGGTGGATGGGCAGGAGAGGTGAAGGGAGCAGGGCAGATGTTAGTGCAGCTGCTGTACAGGGGTGACAGGTGGGATAAATGATCCTGGTTTCTCCAGGGGCCAGTAAATTAGAATCAATAGGAAGCAGGAATAATTTATTTGTTTGACATCGCCTGTTAATTAACTGGGCTGATGAGTGTGATGGGGAGTGGCAGAAACTCTTCCACCTGCTCAGCTGGTACCTTTCCACAAGGACTGGGAATGGCATGGGGGAGTCCCATCCTCAGCAGCCCAGCATCTGCCCCTGCCCTCAGCAGTGGGGCAGGACAGGAGCAGGAGGGGGCAGAATGGAAGGGCTCTTGGTGATGGCCTGGCCACCTGTGGCAGGGCACAGTGTGGGGAAAGGCTGAAGATGGGGATGCTGCATGGCCAGTGGGCCAGCAGTGCACATGGTCCCCTTGCTCAGCATTTCCTCCATGCCCAGGCACTGCTAGACTTTGGCTCCTGCACCTCCCTGGCTGCTGCAGCTCTGGTGTGGTCCATGTGCTTGCTCCACCAGCTGAGTGTGCCTCCAACCAGGACTACCTCTGCAGGCGGCCTCTACTTCCTCCCACTCCTGCCCTGTCCCCAGCACCGCTGGTGGCTGCACTGGCAGGGTCTCTGGCTGGGCCATGTATCGTCCGCACTCCTGGCACACGTTTCTGGCTCTGCCTTCCTTGCCTGTGTCCTGCTGGGCTCACACGCATCCTTGGCAGCTCTGCCAGGAATGGCTGCAAGTACATCTGGCTGGAGACATGTGCCCAGGCAGTGTCACCCCCACCAGAGTGCAGGCACAGAGCTGTCCCCAGGGTGTTAAACTGTCCCTGCTCCACAGGCCCGCCTCAGCCCCAGGCAGCACTGTCACCTCCCTCTGTTTTTTTTAAAAGAATAACATTTCTGCTAAATACTTTAATCAGATTAGTAGCAGTGTGTCTGCAGTGCTGTTAAATCAATGCTCCCCAACACATCTCGGCGGCTAGAAATCAATTACTGTTTAAGCCGTGCCTTGGTCCCTGGCCTGCGATCAATATGGGAGATGTATTACTCTCCCAGAGTCTTTCCCACTAAAAACCTTTCATTTGTATAACAGGAGCTCAGGCAAAGTGCTGGTGCCCTCCCTTCCCACCTGCTCCTCAGGGACCAGGCAGCCCCGTCCCAGCTTTGCTCTGGGAGGCTGCTGGGGTCGGCTGGCTTGGAGACTGTATGACACAGGATTAGGGCAATCCCTGCTCCAGGAGGAGGTGTGCAGCACAAAGTCCTGCAGGTGTGCAAGACTGGGTCCTGCACATGATGGGGTAGCAGGTTAGAGACCCACAGGCAGGGTTGGCTGGTGCCCCTCAGGCCTCCTGGGCCCTGTTCCAATGTGGCTGAATCCTCTGCCAGCTCCAATGCCCACTGCCTTTGCTTCTGCCCATCACTGCATCCCCAACCAGGGCACCGCCAGACCCAGGCATCCCTCATGGAGGGTACCACCTCTGCCCCTCATGCCCTTGCCCCAGATCTTTGCCCCTCTGTAGACCTCTCTCTCCATAAGGCTTTTTCCCCCCTCCTCCATCTTTGTCCCATAATTTGGAGAGTGATTTCCATTATTCATGATAAGGATCTTAAATTAGCTGTGAATATTAATGACTTACTCTGTAATTAATCATGCTTTGCATGCTAGGGAGGGGGGCAGCTCCTAGCACCTCTTTGGCTAAGTATGGGTGGCTCCAGCAGTGGTGGCAGCCTCAGGGTCTCACCCCATCCCAGGTCAGCACCCCCACCCACCCCAAGGGACTACAGGGAGAAAGTGGCCCTCCATAAACACACCGGCAGCTTATCATTTGGGGATTCAGCCTCACATCCCCAGGCCAGGGGTAAGGGGTGCTGTGAGGCACAGTGGGGGGCTGTTCTCACCCTTCTCCCTGACCAGATCTTGCTTTGAGAGCTGGGGGCAACCTGGGCTATGCTGGGCTCATATCTCCTTGCCAAGCTCTGTGGGTGCCTGTGAGGGATGAAAAGTGGCTTTCAGTGCAGGGCTGATGCGTGCTGGGGGCTGCTGGGCCAAAGCCCTGCGGGGCAGGTCTGCATTAGCCAAATCCACCTCACCCCTACGCAGCTCCAGGTGCCCTGCCTGAAGCAGACAGACATCATCCTTCCTGCAGCTCCCTGCCCTCTCTGCCTGTCTGTCTGCACATTACCTCTCAGCCTCTGCTGTCAGGGAATTTGTGTAGTCCCAAATCTTGCCTGGTCATGCCAAATTTGGTTCTGGCATTGCCTGCACAGATGTGAAACTGAGGCACCAGGGCTGGTAATGGAGGGATCACTGCCTGTCCCCATCCTGACATGGCAGGGATGTCCTGGGTGCCAGGTGGGAGTGCCAGGGTTGGGTGTCCCAGATGCCTGGGTGACGGATGGTGAGCAGAGGCCCCCGCTGGCCGCCGGAGGCCTCTGCCTGCCTGCACCAAGCGCTCCCACGAGGGCAGAGTTTGCTTAAACAGAGACAGATTTAACTATTTCCATTACAGCTAAATGATGAGCCCCATAAACTTTATGGCTCCATGCGCATGAGAGCGGCTCTAATGGCCTTCACCATCTGGAGGAGATGGCTCCGTGGGGGCCCTGCCGCCCGCTGCCCGCCCACAGCCAGGACCTGCGTGCAGAACCAGAACCTTCCCAGCAGCAGCACCGGCGTGGGGCTGCCAGCACCTGCAGGTGGCATGGTGCCACTGGCTCTCTGTGTGGGGCTACCTGTGTTTGACCCCGATGTGGTCCTGCTGTGGAGCAGGTGAGCTGTACCTGGAGATGGCCCAGTTAGCACCAGTGCTTGTGGGGGTCTGCAACCCTGCTTGCACCCGCCCTGCAGCGGGGTGAGGGGAGAGCACTCCGGGGTGCCTTTTTCTCCCAGCCTCTGCCCCACAGCTGTACAGGGGCAGGTTGGGAGCAGGTACTCACTTTGGTCCTGCCTGCACCTCCAAATGCCTCCAGCACACTCCCTGCCACTTCTCTGCTGCAGGATTTGTCACTGGTGGGTGCAGGAGGACTGCCCAGCAAGGCCATGCTCTGCACACCCAGCTGCCCCTCAGTAGTCCCTGTCCGATGCCTGCTGGTGGCTGACTGTGGTGGGTTTGTAGGGGGCTGTGGGGTACCTAAGGGATGGGCAGGTGCAGGTGAGGACACAAAAGCCATCCCCTCTGTGCTCCTAGCCCCTGATTTTTGTGGTGCAGAGCATTCCCCCATGACTGTGGGCTGGTGGAAGTGTGGCTGCATGGCTACGGCCAGCCAGGGCAGGAGGGCTGTGGGGCTGCCAGCTGCCAGCCTGGAGCTGAGAGCGAGGGCTGGGGCTGCTGGCACAGTGCTGCAGCAGAGGATTAGGTTCGGTGCAGGAGAGCCAGAGAGATGCTTTGAAGTCTCATGAATATGAATCAGTGGCTTGGGGCAGGAGCGGAGGGTCTACGGCTAATCTCTCCCTTGCCATGGTGACAAAAGAGACAAACAGTGTGTGGGCTGGGAGGCAGGGCAGGGAGCAGGCAGGGGACAAGGGATGGCAGGAAGGGCAGCCCTGGTGAAGGGGGGCATGTAGCTGGCACGAGCTGGGGTGCTGCAGCAGGTGCTCTGCAGTGCACCCTGGACAGCCTCCCACATCCTTGTGCCCACCTCGGCTCCTAGAAGCTCACTCTGAGCAGGGTGGTGTCCCCACGGATGCTGGCATCCCACTGGGCTGTGGGCCCCAGGGCAGAGGTTATGGCATGGTTGCTGGCAATGCCCATCTGGCATGGCACTGCAGGTGCCCAGCTTGCCACCAGAGGCCAGGCAGGGAGTGCAGTCAGTGCAGGCAGGATGCAGCCCCTCAGCGCCAGCAGGGTGGGCAGGGACAGCTGCCTCAGCTGCCCTGCTGGGTGTTTGGCCAGAGGCAGGAGCACAGCTGGGGCCAGGGTACCACAGCTAGGAAAGGGATCCAACCCTTTCCCCGGCTCATCCCACCACCAGCCCAGCCTTGTATGAGCTGGTAGAGCCCCCATGGGAGCCAGGCAGCTCCCATTGATCCAGGTCGTGGTGCCATCTGCTCAGTGATGCTGTGGCCCTGCCATAGCCCGGGCGCCATGGAGATGTCATGTTTGGGTCTGTTCCTCCTGTGACAGCCTGAAACCCTCGGTGCTCTCCTAGGAGACAGTAACTAGAGCAGACGCTTGCTCCTAGCAGGACATGACTGGGGCTTGCAGGAGAGTCTCTGAGATCAATTTGGAGGTTGTTTTGATGCTCTCCTGTAGCGGCATGGTGATGGCAGCTGCCTGCTCAGCCCAGGGGACTGTGCATGAACAAGCACTGGCTGGCAATACTTGGTGGGGCTCAGAGAAACTGTTTGCGCTGGTGCAAGCCACAGAGAAGGCTGTTGGCTTTGCAGCCCCTCAAAGACTGTGGATGCTGGCAGTGAAGTTGCTGTTTGCTCCGAGGGTGCTCAGAGCTGCCGTCTCTCTTCCCGCACCCGTGGCCCAGGATGCTGTGACTCAGGGCTAGGTCAGAGCACTGAGCAGGGAATGCTGTCCAGACTGCTTGCCGGAGGACAAGGAGGGGAAAATGAGGGCTGGAGCGATATCATGGCAGGAAGACAGACAAATGCAGAGCAGATGTTTAATTATCAGCACAGCGTTCTCGGATCCCTGAAAATCTCTGCATCCAAATGTAGATACTTTATGGGAGCATACGCTTCTGCTGAGAGCTGGAGCTGTAACACAATGCCCACCTACCCACAGACTGTGCATCACCAGGGCTGGCACTGTTTGCCTCTGCTGTGGATGGGGCACCTGTAGGGCTGGAGCTGGGCTGGAGAGGGCCGTCAGGAACTGTGTGCCATTGTGGGGATGAAGCTCACTGCAAGCTCATGGCCCCAGAGGCACAGTTCTCCATCCATCCTGCTTCATCCCACTGTGCAGGGACATGCTGGGATGCAGCAGCTGCCCCCCATGCCCAGCTGGGAGCCTGGCCAAGCACAGGGCCAGGCAGGGGCTAGAAACTGCCTTCTCCTTACATCCATCACCTCTTAAAGCTGGTCCCTACTGGCCCAGGCAACTTGTAGAGATTTCTTAAAGTCCTCTGAGACCTTTGTGGTCTCTGCTTTATACTGTAAGACTTGCAAGGTGTAGGTGTGCATGTCATCCCTCCATACAGGCTGTCTCTCCTCTACCTCACATCTCTCCCCTGGCCCTTGTCTGTTCTCTGGCACACCTGGGGCAGCTGGAGGGCTCTGCCATTGTTAGAGTGGGAGTTGGGGGAGGCACAGGCAGGACAGGAAATGGAGCTGCCCAGGGTTCTGGGCTGGTCTGAGCTTTGTGCACCAGTTGCCTCTTTGCTGCTGGAGGAGCTCGAAAGGCTGCCTGCCCTCCTATGGGCTGTGGACCACTGTTTGTCTCCCAATACAGGGATATGCTGTAGCTCCCTTGAGATATTCTATCTTGAGGCTGCAGCCAGCCATGGGGCTGCTGTCCAGCACAGAGCCCGGTGCTGCATCTCTGTAATAGCATCCTGCAGGAAAGGGCTGGTGGAGGGCAGCCCTGGTCTCCCTGCCTGAGCACGCGGGCAAGGCCGCCCGACTGCTGAGTAAAGTAATCGGCAAGAAGAAACAAGTAGAGGCTGGTCCTCACCCACAGGCAGGTGTGAGGGGCACTGGGGCAGAATGCACTAAAGACCCCTCTCTAGCATCGCTGTGAGAGACCTCTGCAATCCAGGGGAGCCCCCATTCTGGGACTTTGCCACAGGAGTGGGTTCAGCTCAGGGGCACTGGGCTTCCCTGAGTCTCCCCTACCAGTTCTACAGAGCTTCTGGGGGGATGCCCATGCTGAGGCAGGGATTTCCAGTGGCACATTAGGGATCGCAGCAGTCTGTCCCCAGCATGGAAATCTCATCCCAGGCAGCCCAGCCTGCCTTCACTACTCTGCAGTCCCTCGAGGCTGTAAACATTTTGGATTCCCTGCCTCACCTGCTCAGGCACCTTGCAGATTCAGGGCATGTTGCTGTCTTGAAACCTATCAGGTTTCCTGTCACCTCCCAGGGCCCATGAATCTGTGGGCCTGATGGAGCTGGGACTGAAATGGTCCTGCAGGCGAATAGCTGTGCACACCCTGCACACCACCACCTGCTCTTCTCTCCACAGGTCTATAATTCCCCCCAGCCCTTGGGAAACTGCTCCAGCATCATCCCCAGCAGGTTGGAACCGGCTGCTCTTCTCTAGCTCCATCCCTGGAGTTCCCAGGGACATCCTGGGCATCAGATACCACGTCCAGCTATAGCCAGGACTGTGCCCTGGCTGCCAGCTCTGCCAGGGGACTTAGAACTGGGGCAGGC
>NW_008235774.1:1511406-1512242 GCF_000691975.1 Corvus brachyrhynchos | reverse complement strand
GGGCTAAGGTTCTCGCAGTCTTTCCAGCCTAATAAGCCAGGACTTAGAATCTGGGACATTTTTCTTACCACTGTTATGCTGTTTCACTGTCTGCATCCCTGCTCTTGGGGAGGGGGAGTTAGTGATGCTGTGAGTGCCGGAACCCCCTCAGGCAGTGGCGAATAAGGGCTACACGTGCAGCCGACAGCCCCAAACCCTCATAAATCTCCTTTGCATGGCCCATGGCTCACCTAAGTAGATTTGATTTGTCAAATATTAAAATTAATTTAGAATTGAGTGGTGGCCTGTGTGCGCACCCTGCTCTCCCGCCTTCCCCCCGCTGCCACCTCTGCTCCTGCCCAATGCATCATCCCCGGCCCCGCGCTCTCGCCCCAGCCGGGGCGCCAGGAGCCAGGATAAATCATCCTGCCGCCACGCTCAAAGATGAGACGATTGCTTGCTCGGCGGCAGGGGATCACAGGGGAAATCACACCGCGTGCCACCCGCTCCGTGCCGGGGGCGGGGGAGACGCCACGCTTAGGCAGAGATTTATTTATTTGATTTTACTGGGCTGGGATTTTTTTTCATCTCTCAAACACCCACGAGGGAATTGCAGCCCCTGGAATATTAATGCCACACAGGACGCCAGCTCGTTAAAATGTCACCTGGCTGTAATTTCTCCTGTGCTTATTATTCCCCAGGGAGCGCGAGCTCCCATTCCTCCCTGCTCACGGTGGTCCCGGCACACGGGGCAGCCCTGCCCGTCCCCTTTACTGCAGCATGAGCGCTGCTCTATCACATCACCCAAAATGTTTCTGGCCCTCTTCCACCACCGCAGAGGTGGGCTGCACCGGCTC
>NW_008235774.1:1503524-1511384 GCF_000691975.1 Corvus brachyrhynchos | reverse complement strand
AGGAACCGATGCTGTGAAAGACAGCACCAGCACGGTGCAAACCCAGCCTGGCTGGCACAAGGGATGAGTGGTGCCACCGTGGGCGGAGGTGGAAGGGCAAGGGGTCGGCCAGCGGGCAGTGTTGGCATGCACTGGGGACAGGGTGGCACAGGGAACAGCTGCCTTAAGGAAACTTTGGCTCAGTTCCTGCAAATTAATGTTTTTTTCCCAAACAGTTTCCTGGCGCTAAGCGCGACGCGGGGAGCAATTATCTTTAGTGTCGATGTTATTACCATAAAAATTGCATTGAGGACTTTTCTCCTCCGATTAGAAAGTTAACGATCATCACTGCCTTCATTGTTCCCCGCACCGTGCTCGCTCTAATAAAGAGTCTGTGCACTTTACTTTTCACTTAGCATGAAAATTACCCAGCTGCTGCTGTGCACGGCTGTGCAGCCCCCACGCTCACCTCCCGGTGACGGGCCCTTGGCAGGTACTGGGAAGGAGCAGCCGCCAGCTCGGCTGGGACGGACGGGCTGGCTGGCAGCTTCCCCGTGCAGTGGAGGCCAGGGCTTGGCTCAGGGCAGGGGACGCCGGTGCCCATCCTCTGTCTGAGCCTCAGGGAGCACCTGAGGAAGCTTTTCCATGTGCTCTCCTTCAGGGATGTGCCATCAGCAGTCCCTGCTCATGACCGTCTGCTAGGCCTCCTTGGACCCACAAAAGCCAAACCCCAAGGGTTCTCTTGCCAAGGGCTTGGAGTGGAGGGGATGGGTCCAGCCTTGCCACGGTGGCTGCACTTCCACTTGAGACTCCACCATGGCTCTCCATCCATGGCCAAGCTGGGGCTCCCTCCTGGCCACGCTCCTGTTACCTCTCACGGGCAGTGGCACAGGTGAGCCCTGCTGCCATCAGCTGCTTGCCTGCCCTGTCCTTCAGGCAGCACAGCATCGCTGCTTACGGCAAGCGAGTGCTGTGCCTGCCTGTGGATGTCCAGGCTCTGGCACTCACCGTCAATCCCACCAGCTCTGATTGTCACAGGGAATATTTGCATCGTTTTGCTCGATACTAGCATAGCTCTTTAAATGCTCGAAGTACTGTAAAAATCTTAGCTAATCTTCAGAGGGCTTTTTTTTTTTTTTCAAAGCTCTTCATTACTCCCTAATTGTTCAAACTTCTCTTCTTTTCCTTCTGATTAAAAGCAGATTTTAAAAGTGCAGTTCAGTTTCTCAGCTATTTTCAAGTCAAATGGATTCCATCCCCCTCTCCATGTATTAATAACCTGTTCTCGTGCATCCCCCAGTGAGCCAGTAAAAGCCCTTCTGAGCAGAGACAAGGTGACAGCAGCACTCCGGAGGGAGCGATTGGAAGGGGGTTACAGCTTGGAGGGAAGGAGATCCATCCATCCAGCTATCTATCATCCATCCTGCTATCATCCATCTACCAGAGAAATAACATTTGCAATTCTGCTTTAGCTCTTCCTAATAATAATTAATATTTTTTTTTTTACCTTCCCAACCAGTAGTAGGAGGAGATGCAGGGGTTTGGGGTGCAGGCAGCTCCACAGGGCTGGGGGGTGCGAGAGGAGGGGGGTACAGTGTGTGGTGCTGTGCGGGGCAGGCAGCTGTGTCTGTGTGCGGTGTGTGGGATGGCTGCGCTGCTGGGAGGGGAGAGCAGGGCAACCCAGCGCTGGCCAGCAGCACACCCCGCAGCAGGAGCGGGGGTGTGCCCAGCTGGAGAAGCATCTTGCTGAGGGGATTCTGGGATTCTGGGATTCTGGAGGTGAAGATCAGACAAAATGCTGTTCTGGGCTCTGCCCCTGCCCAGCAGGGTGAGCCTGATGTCAATTGTGGATCCAAATGGTGCAGTGTGGTCACATACAGCACCCAAACGTGCAGAGTGCATCATTCTCTCCCTGTCCCCTGGGACTGGCCCCAAGGAGTGCCACTGTCTCCAGCTGGTAATACCAGACACCACACCCCATCCCAGAGCCCTGTCCTCAGCCAGCTGGCCTGCCGTAGGAGACGGGACAGTGATGGATTGCAGCATTTACACATCTTCCCAGGGAGGAAATGCCAGGTCCTGCAGGGCTCCATCAGCTGTCAGCAGCGGGCAGGGCAGGAGCGAGGCCACTCCGAGGAGTGGGTGCTGATTTCCAGTGAGTAACGCAGAGGGCAGGAAGGGGAATCCCATGTGCCACTGCCCAGGCTGAGTACCTATTCCCTGTTTTGGGCACCTTCCCTCCTTTTAGTTATAATCACACTACTCACCTTGGGCTGGGGCAATGGCCCCATAAAGCATCCCTGCTCATCTGGAGGGGTCTGGGGCAGACCCCAGCATGGCCCAAGCAAAGAGCTGCTGCAGTTAATGGTCCTGCTCTGCAGTGGGCTTCAGACTGCTCCCAGATTGGTTTGCATCATCTTTGAGCCACTTGTTGCTCTTAGATCATCACCTGCCAGTGCCAGCAATTGTAAAAGTTTTAGATGTTGTGAGCCATCGCTTTGGTTGCCAAGGTTCTTCAGACCCAGGCTAAGGCTCTGTTCCGCAGCTCTGAGCTTCAGTATTACCCTGGTTGCGCATACAGCAACTCTGGATCCCCAGCCACATCCATGACATGTCCAAGACATCTCCTGTGCCCTGCTGGAGAGGTCTCTTCTTCAGGCCACCCATGCTTCCTATGGAGCACCGTGAGACAAAATCAGGTAGCTGATGGAGCTGGGAGATGTGAGAGCCAGGGGAGGTACCAGTGGCTGGCACCTGGTACCTGGGAGAGGTTGCAAGCAGGGTCACCCACGCCAGCCCCCAGCCTTCAGGAGATGCCAGCAGGCTCAAGACTTCGTCCATTCCATGGATGAAGGGATGCTGGTGGCCCAGGCCGTTGTGTGCCGGGGTGCCAGCATCCCCTCGGCTGGGCTGTCCCGGCAGATGGCAGCAGGGATGCATCGCAGCCTGGCAGTGCATGGGGACCTGTCTAGTGCCCCGACCTTGGAGTAATCTTCAGTAGGATTAAGAGCTTAAATGTATCCGTGTAATTGCCAGGCCCCTGCTGAGCTGGAGAGAGTGTGAGTGCCAGCACAGGGAGGCAGTGCCCAGGCGTGCTTGCTCCTTCCTGCTGCCTGCTGCTGCCTCCTGCCATTGCCACTGCTGCCAGTGCCACTGGGAGCCACCAACCACCCTAAGTATGGATGGCAGGTGGCCTGAGAGGGATGGTGCCCAGGCACTGACAAAGAATGGGCTCCAGAGGAGAATTTCAAGTTTGCAGAGCCGTGAGTGTGCTGCCTGCATCTCCCTGGCATGGCCTCAGACCTCCCAGACATCCCTCTGGATGCCCCTCTGGCACCCCTCCAGCACCCTCCAGTTCTGTGTCCAGAGAAGGACATGGAGCTGCTCCTGTGTGTGCTTTGAGGAGTAAGGAGGATTGGCTGGGATTCCAGGGGCCAGGGGAAACTGTCCTGCCAGGCTGAACCTGTCTGGGCTGGTGATACATTGGGGTTTGTTCCTCTGCCAGGGGGGAGCAGGGCATGCAGTTGGCAGTGTCTGCATCTGTAGGGTGCTTGGTGTGGGTTTTCAGCCCCCATCAACAATCAGAAGGTATTCAGGGTTGGCAGAGATGTCAGGGTGCCTCAGACACCCCCAGGGAGCACCCAGCTGCTGGACTAAGGACACACAGAGCACTAGTGTGGCCCCTGCCCAGCCATGTCAGTGGGGTGCCAGCACCCCAGTCCCAGCCCCTCCGTCTGATGCGGGGCTTGGCACAGAGTGGGGAGCTGCCATCCCAGCCCCCTCACTGTCTGCCTAATGGTCCCTGACATTTAAATGAGATTTAGTGCTCAGCCCGGTGCTGAATATTCATGAGCCCATGCGGCCCTGACAGCCCGGCTGGGGCTGCTCTCATGATTAATAATTTGTTTTTCCCTTTACTGTAAACCTCACCTGCACTCGGTGCTTGCTCTGGCACTGCCAGCTCCGTTGCTGCCAGGGAGCACCCATGCCCTGGCCCTGCAGGTCCTTCTCCTCCGTGCCTGCTGTGGGGCACCCACAGCAGGGCCAGGCACTCCCAAGGACCCAGCCAGGGTGGCATCTGCCAAGCACCAGGAATGTCTTCACTGCTCTTAGTGGGCCAAGCCCTATGCATGGGCGCAAATATCCTGCGTGCTACTAGAGTAGAGGCAGCCCTGGATGTCTGGCCTCTGTAGTAATTCCAGTTGCCCTCACACAGAGACACCCTGGAGAGATACAACCAAGTTCTCCTGCTGCTTCCATGCTGGGCTCCCTCTCAGCTGGCAGCTAATGCTTCCAGGTGCTAATGCTTCCAGGCTCTCCCAGGTGGACAGGAAGGGAGTAGTCCACAAGCCCAGTTTCCAGGACCTGCTTTTGGCGCTGTTGATGGGGTTTGTGACTAGTTCGGATGCTGCCTCTGCAAACCCAGCACAGCAGTGTCCAGCCCCACCTTGGACGCTGACACCCCTTACAACCATTCCCAAGGTCACTGCTCCCAGGACCCTCACTTCCCATCTCACTGCTTGCAGCTGTGTCCTGGAGGTGTGTGCAGCAGCACAGCCAAGAGGGAGCAGCCCCAGGGAGTTCCCATGGGACCTGGGGGAAGCTGGGGGGCCAGGCTGCCATCTCCCCTCTGGCTCAATAGATCGGCTCCGGCAGCTCTGCACAAATTGCATAAATATTCATGGCGAATTGAAGGAAATGTGACTGTCCCGGCTGATTATACGCGCCTGTCCTGAAGGCTGCGGCTGCTCCCCAGGTGCTGCTGGCCGAGCTGCTGTCTCAGGGCGAGATACAGCAAGGGTACCCCAAGCTGCCCACCTGCAGTGTGACATGGGGCACGGAGCTGCTGGGGCCTCACACAGGGCTGGAGCAAGGGCCGCAAGCTCAAGCCAAGGATGAGGCTTTTCCAGAGAAGGTCCCAAGATACCCAGGGCTTTCCCAGAGTGTCACACCAGCCTCTACACATGGCCCAGGGACTGCCCTGCATGCAGTCATGGTAAACTGCTCCCCAGTGACATGTCACATCCCCTTTGGTGACTCTGGCATGTTCAGCACTGCCTCTGCTCCCTGGTGCTTTGGGCAGACACAGGCAGAGAGTGGGACAGAGCTCCTGAGAACAGCCCAGGGAGGCATCCTGGGGAGACAGCCCAGCTGGGATCCCTACAAGCGGTAGAGATTAATCCCCTGCAGACCTGAGCAAGGTGCTGGGCTAATAGCCTGATTTATTCCTTCCCGTCTCTCTGGAGCACGGGAGGTTCCCCACTGTGTCCTGAACGACCTCATGCATAATACCATGCACAATCCTATTAATGCCGCCCCGCCACGCGCTCCCTGCTTAGTGCCGCCACTCGCCAATGCAATTTCCCCATGATATATGGGAAAAATAATTGAACTATATTTGAAAATATATTGAGAATTATGGCACGCACACGACGGGATTTATAGGGGCCATATTTCACAAAACCATAGCCCTGCACACCAAGGTGCCCGGTGTTTGCGGGGAGAGACCCATGGTCATGGTGGGTGTGTGTCCAAGGCAGGCAATCGGGGAACAGTTGCCACCACCCTCGTGGGCCTCAGTATGTGCTCGTGGGATTTGGTACAGGGCTCAATGGGATCTGGCACAGACCTGTGCCCCAGGAGCAGGCAGTGGGTGCAGCAGGATGCGATACCCGGCTGCACTGGGAGCTGAGGAGGCAGCTGTAGCCACACATGCAGCTGTGTGGGCATGGCCACTGCCAGCCAGAGCTTGGCTGAGCTTAATCCCCTCCCAGTGGGAGGGAGGAAATGCTCCTGGCATCATGCTGCCTGCTCAGCTGCATGGCCCAGCTCACTGTGCCAGGTGGCCAGTTAGCCAGGTGCTGGATCCCCTGGCCTGCCCTGAGGTGTCCCCTCGAGGGACTGGTGGCTCCCCACCCTGAAGGAGGTAGGGAAGGGGCTGAGGGCTCTGCACGGAACTTCCAGACCCGTGATCCTCCACAGCTGCTTCTCTAGCCCTTTCAGCCTCTATGCTCCCCTGCCTGCAGAGGGGCATTTCCCTGCCTGGCTCTGGATGCCCGATGCAGTGACAGTGCACAGGGGACACATCCTTTCCCTCCTCATCCCACCTCTGCCTCCTGCACAGCCCCTCTGCTCTCTGGTCAAATGCCCCAGGCACCCCTGCCTGCACACCACCCACCCCCCCCTGCCGGGTTGCCATGCTGGGCACGTCCTCAGCACCGTGGGCGCCACTGGCACAGGTGCCGCGGGGAACATTAATCTTTAATTTCCTGTCAAAGCCTCTTGCTGGAGAGAGCAGCACCTGGCACGGGGGCACAGCAGATGCCCGCTGTGATGGGGGGCCAGGAGACAGCCTGCCCTGGGCATGGAGGGTTCAGATGGGGCACTCAGCCCTCCGTTCTGTCCCACAGCTGTGCAGTCCTGTGCCTGAGGCAGGCAGGGGAGCAGCGGCAGCAGATGTGTGCTTGCCTACGGGAGTGAAGAGGAGAGAGGCAGCTCTGCTGCCCAGATGGAGAAGCTCCCCCAGGACCACTGGCTGCCAGAGCTGGGTAGGGAGATGACCCTGTGGGAAGCCCACTCTCTCCCTGACGCAGCTGTCCTCATGGCTGCCCCTGGAAGGGGAGCATGCAAGGACGGGAGGTGTTTGCTATCAGCTCTCAGGGCTGAGGTGTCACAAAGCCTTCATCCCTGTGGCCCATTGAAGGGATCCCAGGGCATCACTGTCTGGAGGAAATTCCCAGCGTGCCCTGGGGAAGAGGAACTATAAATAGCTGCTCAGTGAAGGGCGGAGGGGGACTGTTTGGGAAGCTGCTTTGTGAACAGGACAAAGAAGAGGCGTCTTTGCACTTGCTCTTCATTAGCTGCCTTCCTCTGGCTGGCCGGGCCAGGATGCGCTCACATCGAATGACAGCAGGATGTAGCTGTCGGTGTCAAGGACACGAACAATAAGGGCTTTAAATAGCAGCGCTGCCTTTGAAACCCACTCGCCTGCGCCACAGACAGAGCCCAGGAAAACTGTGCAGCACAAGAAGCCAGGGATGTGGGAGCAGGGGTGCCCTCACCCCAAGGAAGGGACCCCCAGTGCCACTGCTGCTGCCTGTGGGCAGGTGGTCTGTGACCAGGAGATGTGGAGCCCTGCCCAGAAGTGCCACGGGATGCCTGGGCAGATGCACCCCAGCCCCTCTGGCAGCTCCCAAGCAGCAATGTCCAAAGCTCCCACTGCATGGTCCCCTGAAATCAGTTAATTGGCAGCACCTCCCTGTGCTGCCAGAAAGGGACCTCTTGGTTGCTGTTTCCTTTCCTCCTTCTCTGGCTCCTGGGCTCTGATCTACTCCCACCTTCCAACAGGAGATGAAAGAGCCCTGAAGGACTGCTGGCAGCATCCCTGCCATGCCGGGCATGGAGGAACCTCTTCACCTCCATCAGGATGAGCCAAACTGCCAAGTGGCATCCAGTGGTCCTAGCAGGGTTTTGGTGGTGCATGAGATGGATAAAGAAGGTGCTTTGCTGTCCCAGGGAGCCCAGCTCCGTGCTGTCCCAGTACAGGACAGCCCTGGTTGGACATGAGATTGGGTGCTTGGGAGCAGCACATGAGACTGATGGAGGGAGTTCGGAGCCAGCGAGCCACAGCCACGTGTGAGCACGTGCGTGTGCACGGGGGGGCCTGGCTGCGCATATTAGCAGGCCCTTAAATCAACACAGCACTTCAGACAGGAAGGAAATAGGCTTTGCCGACGGCAGGAGCGGCACTTGCTTTGTGCACATTACAGAACATCAGGAAAATGTCAAATTTACATAAAAATGATACAAACTCATTGGAAGAAACATGCATCCAATTATCGGCCCCAGCGCTGGCACGGCTCCGCAGCCAGAGGCTGGCCG
>NW_008235774.1:1492663-1503354 GCF_000691975.1 Corvus brachyrhynchos | reverse complement strand
GCCACTGCCACTGCTGCTGCTGCACCACTCGGGCATGCAGGGTGCAGGGCAGAGGTGGTAGTGCCCGGCTGAGGCTGGGTGGGATTCGGTCCCGCTCCTGTCAGCTCCAGTGGGGAAGGGGCTGTCTGATTGCAGCACGCCTGTATGGCAGGAGCATTGAGGGGAGGTGGGGGCACAGCTGAACAGCCCCAAGTAGCAGGGATAGAGAGCTTGCTCATGCAAAAACACCCAGAGATTTTTCCAGCACCAGCTTGGGACCCCATTCCTGGCTCTGTACTAGGCTGTCCCAGTGAGTCCTTCCCTTCTTCCTGTTCCCACAGGATGGCCACTGGCATCCCCAGGGCTGGGGGAAGCCACATCTGGCCCAGCCCTCCTGCTGTGGCCCCTCAACTGGGCAGTGTTTGCCTGGGCACAATAGCCTGCATTCTCCTGGGGCTGGGCGCATCCAGGGGGACCAGGGGTAAACATTGGGATGTGGGCAGGGGCTATCTCAGTGCGTGCCCTCCAGCCTTGCCTGTGCTGGCATCACACCCTCCTGCTCAGGATTGATGGCCCATCCCGCAGCCCCTTCCCGGCACGCTGAACTCTACATTTCTGTCGCCGCCATCCGACGGGATTGATGTCTCACTGAGTGCAGGCAGCGGCTGTAACTCATGCCCGGGAGCCGGGCTCCCAGCTCGTTACTCACTGGGCACCGTCACCACATGAGTTACAGCTCTGCTTGTGCTGGGACACCTCAGTAGTGAGGGATCAAGGCAGGGGTGAAAATGGCTGAGGCAGGGTTGGGGCAGGGAGCAAACCTCTCTCCCTAAGCTGGCTTTCCAAGCCATCCCTCAAGCTGGCATCCCCGGCACACTCACATGCAGCCTGCTAACTGCCTCTGTCCCTGGCTGGGAGGTGGGCACACATGGCCCTGAGGAGTGATGCTGGGGTCCCGGCCAGGGGTGGACGGTGGCACCGCAGCTGGGATTCCCGTACCACACCCGCCAGCTGGTGCCCGGGCTGCAGCGTGCGGGGGAGGCTGACGAGCTGTTAATTACAGGTGCTGCTTGGCTGATGCAGCCCGTCTCTGTTGCTCGGCTGGCAGAGCCGTGCGGCGGGTGACACACTCCATGATAAATTGATATCCCGTTTAGCATCAATTTTCCCTTCTCTGGTGGCAGACAGCTGTGCTAATGGGATGGGACAAGTGAAAATGAAATAACAGGCCCTGAGCACACCGGCACACGCCGCACTGTTGGCACTACTGCATGGCTGTCGCTCCCCAAGAGACAGGCGGGACCCCACACGCCCTGGTGTGGGGGAACCACAGGGCTGGCAGTTCCAGGCTGGGCTGCATTCACCCTAGTTGCTGATGCCCACCCAGGGTGGGTTTGTGACCTGTGGTGTGCCAGTGCTAGGTGCCACCAACTCTGGCATTTGCAGCACCTGGAGGAGCTGCTCCTGTCGGTGGGCTTTGAGGCTGGCACAGGAAGAGGGCTGGCTGCAGCATGACCAGTCCTTGATGGTCGGCATGAGACTGCGTGGTGTCTGCATCCTCTTGGTGTTTGCAACGCATTTAGAGGGTGGTGACTTGGCACATTTCTTATTTATAGCACAGCACATAGCTAGGAGCCAGTGAAGGATTTCGTTGGCATTCAGTGCCCAATCTATATTGGGTATTTGCAATGCACACAATGCCTGAGCTGATGTGTGCAGCATTCCCAGTGCCTGCACCAGATTCAGTGTATGCAATAGCCCGTGGCACTCTGTACCCACACTCGCACGCTCTTTTCGGTGCAGTCAGCACCAGCCACATGCTTGTTATCAGGTGTGTATTTGTCAAATTGGTGCCTGCAGTGTGTTTGCAGTCGTGGTGGTGCAACGCTTGATGCCCATAGTTTGCTTGATAATTGCAGAGTGCTCAGCACTTAATACCTGTGGCATCATTGTTATTTACACAGCCCTCACAGTCAGCGTCAGCAGCGCTCGGCATACGCAGTGTGCTCAGGGTGTGCGCCCCGCTGCTGCTGATGTTTTCATCACCTTCAGTGTCTGGTGTCAGCTGTGGTTTCATGTTTGCCAAGCGCTCAGCGATCTCTCCAGTCAAGGTGTACCTGGCGTCTGTTCAGCTTGGCATTTGCAGCGTAGCCCATGCTCGCACCAGCCGGCTCTCCGCGGTGTGCTCAGTGTTTTGATTCCTGTGGTGTGATGAGTGTTCACAGCAGACTGCTGGCACTGTGGTTGGTGCCCAGTGCCAGTGCGTGTGCAGTGCTCGCAGCGGGCTCAGCCTTGGTGCCCACAGCATGCCCCCATGCCTGCGCACTCCTCACTCCCGCAGGTGTGCGTGCTTGCCCTGCATCCTGCCCCACTGCCCAGTGCACTGCTCACTCACGTGTGCTCTGTAAGTGCAGCCCATGGTGCGGTCAGCACAAGGTTCCTGATGCTTTTGCCATTTACAGTTTGCTGCACAGTGTTAGTGGTGTTCCTGCTATCCAGCCTGTGCTTGGTACCAGAACTGGCCTGCTTTGGAGCAGCTGTGTACACTGTGTGCACTGCTAGCACCAGCTCTTGCATTAGCAGTGCCACCAGCCTGTGCTGTCCCTGTTGATGCTCACTCCAGAACTCACAGTCCGTCATGCATCCCATGTCCAGAGTTTTCAGTGTCTGTGGCACATGTGGCACTGGCAGTGCCCTCAGTGCTCAGCATCAGCTGCCAGTTTGCAGGGAGCTGGCGCTTGGTGCCTGATGGTGTCACGTTTGCAGTGGCCCAGTTCACCTTTGGGGTCGACGCTTCCAGGATGCTCGGCAGTCGGATGCTTTCCCTGTTTGCAGTATGCTGCAGATGAAGACCAATGAGGTGTTTGGAGTTTGCAACATGCACTCGATGCCAGCCGCATGCCTGGGGTTTGGAGCCCACAGGGTGCTGAAGGCACCAGTTCCTCAATCCCTGGCACGCAGAGCATGTGCCGTGTTTGCCATGTGCTTCACAGCCAGGTGGCACTCGCCTTGCTATCCGCACTCATGGCCCATGCAGTGTGCTCAGTGCCCAGATGTGCGCTGTGCCTGTGGTGACCCTCAGTCCAGGGTCCACTTCCCAGTGACTGTCTCTGACGTCCCATTCACCTTTCAGACCCAGTCTGTCCACCACATCTCCACCAGCCACCAAGGGGCAGGGGCAGTCCTGGGCTTGCCTCCCAGCCTGTTTGCCCAGCAGCCTGAGGAGGGCAGGCAGGGTGCCTTCACCATATATGCCATCAGTGGAGCTATGGCATTGAGGTTGAGGTTTTAATCACACAAATGTTGGAAAATGGGGAGCGATGGTTCCCATGGTAACACTAACTCTGCCCCTTGCCCATGGCGCACGGCTGTGCACGCACAGGACCGTCATGGGCACCGTGCAGCTGAGCTATGGCTGCCTGGGGAACCATAACTCCCAGCCTCCTGACTTGGGTGCATTTAAAACCTCAGCCCTATTGCTGTGCTGAGGCAGCTCTGCTGACAGTTTACGACTCTGTTGTTTTTAGGAAAGCCAAATGGGAAGCAGGAGCTGCCTTGGTGAACTACTGCAGATGGGACAGAAGGAGCCACAGGGTGCTTGACCCAGCACCAGGTGCCAATGACTGCAGGGGTCAGGGCAGGATGGGGCCTGAGGGCACAGCTGAGCATGAGGGAGCTGCTGAATGATGTCTCTCAGAGCATGAAGAGCTGATCCGCATGCTTCGCTGGCTGGGCACACTTCCATCCAGCTTCTCTCATCCCTCAGGGCCAGAGAAGGGATGGAGGAGTGGGGTGCTGCCCAGTGTGGGTGCTCCTGGAGTGCCAGCACTTCCCGTGCCCTGCACTGGGGCTACTTGCAGGCTGCACTTCTCCAGAGGTGTCTGAAGAACCTGGTGATGGGCTTCCTGACACTGCTGTGTTGGCCTGCAGCCCTGCAGCATTCATGACCCTTCCACTCTCATGCCAGCACACAAGAGACCTGCTCCCTGGTGCAGGGTCAGGGCTGTTTGGGGTGGGATGGGGCTCTCATCCTCCCTGCACACCACAATAAGGCTACATCCTTCTGCACACTGCCTCTCCTATGTGGCACAGTTCTTGGCATGTCCCCTTGGCTGTGAGATGACGTCCCAGCTGTGCCAGCTGTGTTCAGCAGCAGCCCAACCCATGCCTGCAGCTGTGCATGCCAGCATCCTGATGGGGATGTGCCAGGGCTGGCGATGTCGAGGCAGGACAGGGATACCCAGCTGGTGCTTGGGGGCTGCACATGGTGGCTGGGGCTCACCCAAGCATGGAGCCCAGTGCTGTGGAGGCTGCCCACAGCTGGATGCAGGGTGGTCCTCCAGGCTCAGTCCAGTTCATCCATCCCAGAAACTGATGGTAGGCTGTCTTAGGGGCTCAAGCTCCTCCCAAATCTTTTTCCCTGAGAGCCTCCTGGCCTGCCTTGTGATCAGGGAGGACTGTGGCTATGGTGAGCTGCCTGCCCTCCAGTCACCTTTACTCAGTTGTTGCTTGGGAGGGAGTTAAGCAGGGGGTTGTCCTGCTCACAGCAGGACTGGGTGAAGTTTCTCCATCTCTGGCTGCACTGGCTGGAGCATCTCCCAGTGCTGCCCTCTCTGCCTAACTGCTGCAGCTCCCGTAATGTATTCATCCCAGGATACCCTGGTGCAGCTGCAATATAATTATTGGAGTTTATTACACCATTACCTTTAAAATTTTATAAACCACCAGGCAGGTGACAAGTGGTGGAGGCGGGGGGTCTCAGGCTGTGGACAGAGGGGCTGTGAGGGAAATAGTGCTGGGGACTGTCCCAGCCAGGTGCTGAGCCCATTTCCCTGCCATGCTGGTGTTTCTGCTAGCAGTGCAAGCCCAGTGGCACCCCAGGAGGGTGCCCTACTGCCAAGCTGCTCAGCACAGTGTAGCCATGCACCAGCCTACCTGGCTGCCCTCCTCAAGATGGCAGGGAGAAGGGAGGACCAACCAGCTGCAGCAATAAAAACCTATAAAACCAAATGGCTGTCTCTGCACGCTGCAGCGATGGCTCCCAGGGTGCCTTCTCCTTCCTAACAGTGCTGAGGGCAGGAGGGACTGTGCACATCCCATTGCCCATGCACAGAGCCAGGGCTCCTGCTGCCCTGCAGCCACTCCCTGGTCACGTCTGCGACAGCCTTTCCAGCCGTGGGGGATGCTCTGAGGGCGGTGAGGCCATTTCCTCCACTCCTCCCACTCAGGATTGGAGGGCAGCGTCAGCCGAGCCTGACCTCCTGCTGGTCACGGGCCAGCGAGCATTGCCAGATCGGGAGTCAGGAGATGGGTGCTGGACTGAGCATCCTCCTGCGGATGCTGAACACCCTCTGTGCTTAAATGTCTGGGCATCCTTCTGGGGAGGGGACTCTGTTTTGCTCCTCTGCATGGGTTTGGGAGGCTTTTAGATGTGTTTTTCCTCAGTGAGAATGTTTGTGCAGTGCGATCAAGTGGCCAGATCAGTTTGGGGGCGGTTTGTACCGACAGGGTCAGAGCAGAACATGGACAGGGGCTGTTGGCTTTCAGCCTGGCAGAGCCAGGGCAGTGCAGATCCGTGGCATGGGGGCAGTCTCAGATGGAGACCAGAAGCAGGGGCTGCTGCGTGTGAGTGGGAACCCCACAGCGTCCACTGCCTGCTGCCTCTTCCTGGGCACAGGGGCAAGAGCTGGCTGGGTGAGCATTTCTGGGAAGAGGAATTCGGGAGGGTGATAAGTGAGGTCTCACTGGTCACCAGGGTTAAATACCATGGAATCAGCCTGGGCTCAGTGCAAACTCTTTTCTCCCATGATCAGGCAGGGATTGGACCCGTTATCCCATTGAGTGGCCATGAGATCTAACCCAGCTCTGATGCAGGCATTGTCCTCTCAGCCATCAAACAGATGCTCCTACACCCAGATCCTACTGAAACCCACTCCTTAAATTCCTGGAGGCAGGAACCCAACAGCCACATAAACTCAGTGTTGTTATCTTGGCAGCAGCAAAAGGTGTCCAGGGCACCTTGTGCGAGCTCATGCACACAGCTTACAGAAGAGACTTTGTAATTGAGGTTTTGCGCTTAATGAAGGAATAAATTGAATGGGAGTGTTGTCTTTAATTGGGGTGTTGCATTAATTAAGGTATTGCTCTTAATTGGGGTAAAGCATTTAATAAGGTATCGTGTTTAATGGGGGTAGTTTACGTAAATGGGGTCAGTGCGTTAATGGGGTGCTGCATCTCCCATGCATCTGCTGGCCCTGGTGGACTTGTCATCTGCTACAGTGGGCTAAACTTGGGACCAGGACCACCAGTGAGGCTGGTCTGCAGCACTGGAGCTGCCATCTTCCCCATCCCAGCACCATGCAGCTGGTAACAGTGCTCAAATCAATGGCTCTGCTCCTACCCTGGTGTGTACAGCCCCCTCCCTCCATTCCCAGCCCCACCACTCCCAGTGGGTGCAGGAGGATGGTGCAGAGGTTTCAGCAAGTGGGGTGCAGGCAGCATTACTGCTCCTGTGGCCCCCCCACAGCCAGCTCCACAGCAGGCAGTGATGCCTGGCATGCTCATCACACTGTCGCCAGCCCTGCTCTCCTGTAATTGGAGTGGACATCTTGTCATCCCACATCTCCCCACAGCCAAGGCACTTGCCGTCCTTGCTGCAGAGCCTGACCTGCTGGGCAGGCGCCGGCAGCATGCCAGGGAGGCCATGGAAGGAGGCTGTTCTTGTTACGCCAACGTGTTTGCAAGGGTCTCAGAGGATACAACTTGCATGAGGCAGAGCTGAGTGCTGCGGCCAGCTGGGCTCCGCAGTCACGTTCCCTTCAATTAGATCAAAATTAATGATTGCCCCAGATCCACTTCCCTCTGGGCATGGGGCCGTGGCCAGCGCCAACTCTGGAGTGTGAGGAGCTGGCGAGGAAGACATCACAGCCAGCTCACGGGCTTGGGCTGGCAGTAGAAGCACTCAGCAAGCTGGATCCATGTCCAGGCCGGTTTGGCCTAGCAGAGTATCAGGTGGGAGCTCCCTGATGGGGGTCTCCCATTGGACAGCTGCCGACTGACCACCCAGGTCTGTAACTGTCCCGTCACCCGTGTCCCCAACCCTCCTGGGCTGCCCCCACCACTGTTCGGTGCCCTGGGCTGATCCCCTGCGTCCCTCCTGAGGAGCCACAGCCCTGCAAGCTGGCTGGGAGGGTGAGCTCACAGCACAGCACCAGTGCTGGAGTGCAGTGGGAGTTCGGGTCTTGGTATGGAAAAGAGTCAATCCATCGGCTGGGTGGCAAGAAAGGGATATCACAAGCAAACCCTCATCCAGACTGGGCTAAGAATAGAAACAGCCAGTGCCTGTGTCTTGGAGGGGATGAATCACCGTGAGGGTGCTGGAGGGTACCACAGCAGGGTCAGGTTCACCAAGCATCCTTCCAGACTGTGGGGCCAGCTTCTCCAATGTGTAGATTTCACCTATCTCCTGCTGTGTTCTATGGTGTATCAGAATGCTGATGTTGTAGAAAGCCCTCTCCATGGGGGCTCAGTTATTTTGTCCATGGATGCAGCCTCTTAACCTCCTCTGCTCTCACCCAAATCTCCAGTGTCTGCAGCCGGCCTCCATCACTGCTCTCTGTTATTGCTATCCTCTCTACTCTTTACAATTAGTTTGGATTTTTCTTGCTGCATGTCCTGGACCAGACACAGGGTTCCTGGTGAGGCCTTGTCACCAGCAAACACTTCAGATGCCTCACGAATTATTCTCCTTCTCACGCAGCTCTGAGCAACGTTGTCCTATTCACAGAGTTCAGTGCAGTTACAGGGCTGTGAGACATCCCATATTAAACTGATAGACTCCATATCCCAAATGAGTGAGTTTCTCCTATTTTCTCCTAACTCCCAGCTGCTTTTCCAAGCATCTGCCTGGCTGCTGGGCATCTGGAAACACAGCTCCTGCTCACACAGATAACTGCACCTGCAGAACATGTCCTGCCTTAGGGTTCCGCCCCTCTGCATGCCTTGTTTATCCATCCGGGATTGTCCTGGGGTTTGGTGTTAAACTCAGACAAGCTGATGTTGCTGCCCACTGCTGAGCTGGGCTCTGTGCTGCCATCCTGCCTGCTTGGCAGCCCTGCCCTCCAGCTGCTCGCCCTCTGCTTGCTGGGCAGATTTGCTTCCCTCCCCAGCCCAGCTCTTGGTGCTTGTCCTTTTGAATTGTATCTGATTGTTTTCAGGCCATTTCTCCGATTTGTCAACATCATTTCGAATTCCAGTCCTGTCTTCCCCAGCACCCGCAGCCTGCCCCCATCATCTGAGTGTAGTACATGGGCCCTGTGCCAAGTCCCTGATGATCAGCATTCCCCTGGCTGGGGGGCACAGGAGTAAGCAGGAGGGACTCCGCTTTCCCAATCTGCTGGCAAGCCCTTGGCTGGCTCTCCCACCCTGTTGGCTTGCTTGCACGGTGTCTGGGGAAGTCAGCACTGGAGCCCAGGGCACTGTGCTTCTCCTGACTGTTAGCATCATATCCAAGGACTGGATGAGGGACCATCAGTGGGCAGACAGACTCCGTAGCTGCATGTGGCTCCATGAAGGGGCACATGAGCCCCACTACACACCACAGAGTCCCCCTGTGTGGCCTCATGTTCCCCATGTGCAGGCACTCAGCCACAGGTGAGAGGCTCCAGTGTGGAACCTTGGGGACCTGCAGACATGTTGGCAAAGGGGCAGCCACAGCCATTCCTAGCTCATGCTTGATTTTCTGCCTTGTCTGCCGTGAGTAGAAAGCAGTCCCTAAGCCCTGCTGCCCAGCTTCCCAAGCCATGCAGCTTCCCCACTCCCTGCACCTCCATCCCAGTCTCTCCCAGCATGCTCTCTCTCTTCCAGAGCTCCCTGGCTGTGAAGCCATAGTCCTCCCCTCTCCATGGCTTGTAGGAGGTCTGCAGCTGCAGCTGGGGATGGGGCTTGTGCTATGGGTGCCACTCACTTGGGCACAGCTTGATCCCAACCCATCCTGGCTGCACTCTAGCCTTGGGTAATCCTGCAAGGGGATGAGCCCCCAACACCCATTTGTCCTTGCTGGGTGGGGAGGCAGAAGCAGAGTACAACAGGGGAGGAGAGCCAGGAAAGGAGACAGGAGAGGACTTACCTCTTTGGCCACGCAGGAGGGGATCATGCTGTGGGGACAGTGCTGAGATATGTCCCCAGTCCAGGTGGCAGTTGGTAATAGACCTGAAGATGCCCAGAGAAAGCAGGGGTATGTGTTCCCCTTGGTACGGGAGACAGGGTCCTGTGGGGAGCCAAGAGACAGTCCTGCTCCCATGCCATGACTGTCCAGCACACAGGACACTGGGCTCCAACTTGTCCCACACTCGCACAGCTCAGTTTGCCTTGTACCTCAGGGTCTGCGCTTATGGGGTGACCTGCCTGGCAGGTCCATGCCCTCACGTCCCTCACCACCACAGCACCTGAGAGGTGCGGGCAGGGACTACGCACCCAGCTCTGCAGACCAGCGACCCAGGGCTGGCCATTGCCTGGCTCCATGGAAACTCCTTGCCACTGGATCAGGCCCTTTCTGCCCATGGTCCTTGCTGGGCCAAGCATCCCCCAGAGGGCCAAGCGTCCCTGTGGCAGCAACTGGGGTCTGGTGGCTATGTGGCTGGGGCACCTGTGGTGGCAGCAGTGCTTGGGTCACCTGCCCAGCCCACTCCCACCGTGCCTTTCCGAGCTGGGGGTGCAGGGCTGGCACGTGCACGCTGCATCCCTTGGGCAGGGAGAAACAGGCGGCTGGGGCTGTGCGTGCTCCTTGCCGGAGGCAGCCTATCATGCTGTATTGACCCACACAGAGGCAGAAACATGTGTGCCATGCACAGATCAATGGGAAGATTGAAGATGCGTGTGCGCTTGCTGGACGACTGGGGAAAGCTTTGCCGTTGGCATTGGCAGCACAGTGAAGGTCATGCTGACCTGCAGCGCAGTCCCCGAGGAGAGGCGAGGCCTCTTGTCGCGCTCATGGGCGGCTGTCTCATCACTTGTCCTCCGGAGACCCTGGATTCCCTGCCAGGCACGCACCTTCTCAGCAGAGCCATGTCTGCTGGGGGAGGTAACCAATGCTGGGCTTGTTCTGGGGACAAGAAGCTGGTGTTTCCCCCACCACTGTGCCACAAGGCAGTATCACAGAGGGTTGCTCGACTTGTGAGACAGGGGGTTGGTTCAGCCTTTTTAGCTGTGCAAACCCTCTATCACCAGCTGGTGAAACGAAGGCAGGAAGCTGGGAGAGATCAAAACTTGCTGGCAGAGGTGTTGTGCATCGAGAGTAGACAGACCTCGGTGCCATGTGGTTCGTGCCTCAAGGTGAACCCATCACCTCATGACTGAGCCACGCAGGCAGAGCACCACTGCCATGGGCACGACGGGGCAGGAGGACACCCTGCTTCTCACGCTGCCGGCAGGGCAGTGCTGCCACGGGGGCTGGGTGCTGCTTGGGGTTGTGCGCAGGGTCGACGGGAGCGTGCCCTGGGGGGAGCAGACCCCAGGAGGAGCAAGGGCTCAGCAGGGCAGGACAGGGTGAGGGCTACCCCGGCTCAGCCTTTCTAGCAGAGTTGGTCACTGCCTGTGGTGCCCCTCACTTCTTGTGCGCTGCCGTGGGACAATGAGGAGCAGCGAGGGAGAGAGGGAAGAGGGGCAGAAATGAAGCCGGAGGAGCCCCTCTCGGGTGCACAGCGAGCGCAGTG
>NW_008235774.1:1484555-1492038 GCF_000691975.1 Corvus brachyrhynchos | reverse complement strand
GGAGGCGCCGGGCCCTGCACTCTGCCTCTTTTCTCTGACGCTTGCTCTTTATTTGACGATGAAATAATGTTGACATGTCTTGAATTATTAAGTATTCCCTGGATTTTATTAGCACATGATGCCTAAATGCTGCCTGTATCTGCTGGGGTCTTAACCAGAGAGGAGCGAAGGAGAGAGGCAGAGAGACAGAGCGAGGGAGAGGAGAGAGAGGGGTTTTTGACAGCTGTATTTGTGCTGATAAGCGAAGGCACAAGGAGACGATCGACTAGTGAGACAAGAGGGAAGCAACGGCTCGGAGCTGCTGAGAGGGGCTGCGCTTCCCTCCCGAGACGGCTCGGCCCTCCCGGTGCCGTGCTGGGGCTTGGGGGGGACCCGAACCCCCTCCCAGCGCTTGGCCGGGCTCTCGGCTGGCGCCTGTGCCAGGGGGCAGCTCGCTGGCTGGGCACACCAGCTGCACGGGGCAGATGCCGATTGAGATCGTGTGTAAAATCAAATTTGCTGAAGAGGATGAGAAGCAGAAGGAGAAAGAAGAAGGGGACAAGGAGAGCCTGATCGAGGAGCCTGCCCGGCCCCGCTCCCGAGATCTGGCCACGTTTGCCAGCACCAGCACGCTGCACGGCTTGGGACACATCTGCCGGTCAGGACGGCTGGGCCTGCGCCAGACCCTCTGGGCATTTGCCTTCCTGGCCTCGCTCGCCTTCTTCCTCTACCAGGCAGCCAAGTCAGCGCTGCTCTACCTGGAGCACCCCCACGTCATGGCCCTGGACGAGGAGGCCATCCGCGAGATGGTCTTCCCCGCCATCACCATCTGCAACATCAACCGCTACCGCCACTCGGCACTCACCGACGCCGACATCTTCCACTTGGCCAACATGACTGGGCTGCCCCCCAAGGACCGGGATGGTCACAAGGCCACGGACCTGCTCTACCCTGACCCTGACATGGCTGACATTGTCAACCGCACCGGCCACCAGCTCGACGACATGCTCAAGAGCTGCAACTTCAGCGGCGAGAACTGCTCATCCCGTGATTTCACTGTGGTGAGTGCACACCTGGCTCAGCTTCCCTAGGGGCCCCTACCGGCACGGGGGGCACCCACCCATCCGCGTCGCACCGGAGTAGGGCACCCTGGCTCACTCTGGCTGCTGAAGTTTGCATCTCTCTCTGTTTGAGTTTCCCTCCAAGTTTCACATGGAGAGAGGGAGAGGATCCTCCGTGGGAGCTCTCAGCAGGGCTCTGCGCCACAGGACTGGGCTGTCGGCAGGTCTGTGCCTGAGGGGTTTGGGGGCAGGAGCCACAGTGGGTGAGCAGCAGGGTTCAGCGGTCCCCAGGGTGGGTGTGCAGCGGGTGGGGGGAAAGCTATGGCATAGAGTCCTGCTCCAGCCTGCTCTTCCCCCGGATCAAAGTGCCCTGACACAGGGTGCTTTACTCAGAGAGAGGGGCTGGAGCAGAGGGGCAGGCGGAGACACCTTGGCACATAGGGGAACCTTTCTGCATTTGGGGGATTAGCACTGGGATGTGTGTAAATGCGGAGGCTGCCGGCATTGCACACGCACGTGTGCACATGCCGAGCACAAACGCCGAGCGGCTCTGCTCTGGAGGCACGGCCACAGGCGGGCGAGCGGGGAACTGCCCGGGGCTGCCCACTCACTGCCCGGGACTGGCAGCAGGGCCTTTTCCGAGCAGCGCCCAGTCTGCCCAGGCAGCGAGCCCCTGGCCGACCGCCGCCAGTGTGCAGCTCTCACCAATATTGAGCCTGGAATCACAAATCCCCGCTGTGGTTTGGGAAAATAAATGTGCTGAACGGGCAGAATACCTGATGGGACCCTTTTCAGACCTTAATGACTCTGGAAATGAGCTGCCTCTCTCCTACGGCTGCCAGGGGCTACTGCTCAGCTGGCTCCTGCCTTCTTAGGAGCTGTGCTGCCAGCCGGACCCCGCTCCGTGCCGGGGAGTGGGGTGTGATGCCATGGGCTGTGCAGGATACTGGGCAAGAGAGGAGGCTTCCGTGGGGCTGGAAATGGCTGATGCAGCATGTTCCATTTCACTTCGTGCCCATAGGTACAATGCCTGCTCAATGTGCAGAGTGATGCTGTCCCTGGGAAAGAGACGTTCGGGGGGGGCTGCCCTGTGCGGGGGGGTGGTGGTGGCATGGGGCACTGCAGTGGAGTGGGAAGGAGCGGGGGACAGCGGGGGGGGCAGCCCCACTCCTCCTGGGGATTTGCTGCGCTCTGTTCCCGCTGTATGCCAGCTGCTCGAGTTTGCCGGGAAGCAGTGTGGTTCACCAGGGTTTGGAGCAGGAAGCTCTGGTGCTGGACAGTCCTGCACGTGGCTTGGCCATGCTGGCTCCAGCCCTGGGGTCCTCCTGGAAGATCCTGCCCAGCTTTGGTTTGTGGGGGAGGCAGCGAGCCCAGCCTTGTGCTGGGTGGCAGCACGGCATGGCAATGGGATTTGGTGTGTGCTGAGCCACACTGTGAGGTTGGCAGGGCACAGCTCAGGTGGATGGGGCAGTACAAGCTTCCCATAGCATGGACAGAGTGTGTGGCATGCGCTGTGCTGCGTGGCAGTGAAGGGTGACCGCCAGGACAGTCTCTGGGACCCAGTTTCTCAGCGTGTGGCCGTGCAGGACCAGCTGGCCTGCCTACCTCATCTGCTTACGAGTATGCCCTGGGGATGCCCAGGCAGCCGGGCTCTGGTGTGCCGGCACCCTGCACTGGAGCAGGTTTCAGGCATGAGAATGGTTAGTGCCAGCTGACCCATAGGCTCATGGCCAAAGAAGGGGAGTATAGGGCTCCTAAATCCTCCACTCTCTCTGTCCACAGCTCAACCTTCCTGGCCTTCGAGGCATCAGGGGCTGTCAGCAGAGAGGGGTGTACCTGTCGCCTCTCACTTGCCTGGAGCAAAGGGGTGAACCTGGGGCAGAAGAGGCTGCAGAGCATGGGTGTGGGGAGGGGTGGGTGAAGATGTGATACATCTCTCTACCACATAACATGTCCCAAAGCCTTGCCAGGCAGCAGTGGGATCTGTCAAGGCATCATACCAATTGCAGCTGGAGCCTTCTACTCCTTTTCCCTGAGCCAAATCGGTCCCTTGTGCCTCCTGGGAATAATTGAAACACAGCACAGGCTTCTTGGCAGGCGGGTTGCGTCCCAGCTGTGGTGTGTGGGCTTGGGCACTCCTGTGCCTCGTAGCTGTGGCCCCAGTGAAGGGGCATCCAGGCTGCTCATGTGGTGGGGAGCTCCAAGCTTTGTTGGTTCCATTTCTGGGTTCCCATGTGAGCCTTCGTGTTCAGAAAGCTTTTGTACCCCCTCTGCTGTGGGCGAGTGTGTGAGCCACAGCATGTCCTAGCAGTGATGGAGGGCTCCCAGACTGCAGTGCATCCCAGTAGGGCAAACGGCTTGGGGTCCCAGGCACCCAGCCCACAGCAAGCGGCTTCTGTAGCAGAGACTGTCCCCCGGCAATACTGGAGAAGGGAAGGAGCTTTCCCTGCAGCCATGTTTGCAGGAGTGCTGGAGTTTTTCCTTCCCTCTGGGCATGAGGTGGACTTTGTCCAGAGGCTGGAAGTTTTCAGCATGAAAGTGGCCAAGCTGTGGGGCTGCCGCCGACTGCCTGTCCGGGAGCAGGAGCAGCGCTGGGGCTGGAACATGTCCCCTCGCACTACTGCTTGCAGACCGTGCTCACGCAATAAATAACTCGTGCGGATCCTTTAAGTAAGAGCCGTGAGTGGTAAATGATCTTCCCCTATTCAACGTCACAAATCCACATTCTTTATGGGACAGCAAATTAAGAAACTATTGGGAAAAAAAATCCCCAGCGTAAGCATCTTCCATGTAATAAAGCCCGGCTGGGCTGTAAATCTCCCCAGCAGCAGGGACAACCCTGAACCGCAGCGAGGCTCCCTGCAGCCCCGCTGACAAATGTGCCCCCTGTGCCGGCTGCTAGAGGCCGTGCTGGAGCCCTGGTAGAGCCTCTTCTGAACCCACTGAGCTGCGCCGTGCTCCGCAGCCCCCCAGTCCATGCCGTGGCCGGGGGCACTGCCCAGTGCCCACCGGCGCGGTGTCCAATGGATGCCTTGTTGAGGGTGCCGGGCACGGCAGAGCTGAGGGTGCCGGTGCAGGAAATCAATGGCACTCTTTACATGCCGTTGAGGAGGAGGTTGGGAAGTGTCCCCACGGGGCTGGGGCTGAGCTGCCGCGGGTGGTTTGCACCCACCCTAACCTCCCTGCCTGGCACTCCAGTACAGGCACAACCCGAGGCCAGTTCTGGCCATGTCGGGTGGCACTGAGGGAAGAGGGAGCCCTCCCGACCGTGCTTTGGGGATGGGGGGACAGACATATGGGGTGTGCAGGAGTTTGGGGGCTGTAGGAGGAAGGGCATGGAGGAGGCCCCCTCAGTTGGCAGCAGCATCCCGCCTGTTCGCCGGCGGTGGCTGCAGCGGGAGGCTCCGTTCGCGGCCGGGCAGGAGCCCAGTGCCTTTCTCAAAACCTCATTCGTTGTCAAAAGCCTTTTGTTTGCGATGTGTGGCTGCCGAAGCCAGTTGTGCCGGGGCTGGAGGCTGGGGGGGAGGAGGGAGGTTGCTGAGAGCTGGCAGTGCCTCTTGGAGCTGGCACTGGCCCCGGCTCTCCAAGCTAGGCCTCCTGCCTGCCCAGGATGTGGGCAGTGTGAGGGGTCTCCCCAGCACCCCATGCAGACCCCAGAGGGGGAAGCCCTATGCTGAGATGGGCAACATCCTCAGCTGCATTCCATATGCACACAAGAGATCCTGGTTCAGGGGGTGGATGGGGGCAGCAGGCTGTCACCTCTGCCTCCTCCCAGCCAGGCTCTCCCACTGCTCCTGACACGGGGACTCTCTGACCTTTCCACCAGAATCGTACTTAATAAATGTCACATTTTCAGCCTATTTTTACTGGGTGAAAGAGCTGGACTGGTTGTTGTTCACCTGCCCTGCTTGGTGCCTGCTCAGCCCCTGGCATTCAACCACTCCATTTTCCCTGTACTCCTGTGCAGGGCTGGGTGAGCTGGGGGCCCCCCAGATGCTCTGTGGGCTCCAGGTACTGCAGAACCTGCCCTGGTTGGGGCACAGAGTGGCTCTTGGGCCAGGCAGTGCCATACGGGTCTCAGCACATCATCCCATTTGGAGGGTGGCATGGCTGTGACTGTGATGGGTGTCCTGCCATGCCTGGCAGGGACTGGCTGGGCTGGGGCTGGTGGTGTCAGTGCCCAGGAGAGGCTGGAGCATCCCTCACTGATCCCATGCCTGTGAGCTGCTCAGCTGAGCCCATCTGTGCCCATCTGGGTCACAGCACTCCGCACACTGCATCCACATCCTGCAGTCCCAGCCCAGTGCCTGAGCCAGCTACCCAGGGGCTCACAGCCCATCTGGAACCCTCCATCCTCACAGTCTGGCCACTGTGCTTGTGCATTCCCAGGCTCCTGGGTGGTGCAAACATGTCGCAGGTTGGCCATGCTCCTGTCCCGAGCAGCGGCAGCAGCATCCCCGGTGCTGTTACACATGAGCCGCCTGGGCACAGCTCGAGGCGCTGTTTGTGCCAGAAAACGGGGGACTTTAATGCAATTCGTTGCCATTTAATTTTACACAATTCCTCTGCTTAATCCACTGAGAAATGCTAATTTATACAATTCACGTCTAAAAATAAATGTCAGTCCAGCAGCTCCCAGCAGCGGGTAGCTGCTCCCACCAGCCCCCACCAAAGCCTTCTGCAGGGACCCCAGTGCAGACCCCACCTTGCTCCCTGCCAGCCATGCTGTTACTCCTTGTGCCAGGTGCCTGGGCTGTGGCACCAAGTCTGTGGATTTGGGGATAATGGGATTTTGGGATACTGTGGTGGGAGAGCAAGGGGTTGGCTGCACCCAGGGGTGTCAGTGCAAAGCCCCTCATGACGGTGGGGCAGGGTGACAAGGGGACAAGCAGGTGTCTTGGCAATCTGACTCTCTTTCAGATGGTTGGAGAGACGTTATTGGCGTGGGGGTTGTGAGGCATCTTTGGGACCACCACTTCCTCATGGATTCCCCCAATAAATCTGGGTGCAGCCCCATGTGCAGCTGCACCTTGGGCTGTGGCTGGGGGTGTGTGGAGCAAGATGGGTGCCCCAGTGCAAAGGCCTGTCATGTAGCCACCTGGGCTGCACATGAGGGATCCAGCCACAGGTCAGGACAGGTTGGCAGGTATTAATTGGTCACAAAGTGCAGTTAATGAATGTGGGATGGGAGGGAAGCCTGCACCCCTCCTGCCCGGGGAGTGGGGATGCATCATGAGGTCTCTGAGGAGGCTGGTCTGCAGGGGACAGCGAGGGGACTGGATCATGGGGACAAGGGGATCCATGGCTGGGAAGAGCCTATACTGAGCTCCCAGACCCCTGCCTCTTGCCCTTGCACATCTCCATACCCTGCTGCCCTCCTCCCCAATGCCACTGCCCCAACCATCTCGCCCCCATTGCCTCCCCTTCCCCACCCCTTTGCTGAGCAGACCCCCAGCACCGACACCAGCAGCAACAGAGGGGAGAGGGTGCCAGGGCAGTGGGGTGGGCATCAAGGGCCATGGCCGTGGGTGCCAGCTCCCTGCAGGAGGGGGGCAAGGCGGGGGAGCAGGGGGGTGCGGAGGCGACGCAGCGGGGGAGCAGAGATGCTGGAGGAGCCGACGGCTTTCCCACCGTCTCCCTGATTGAGATCGGATCACCGTGAGCATAAAAAAGCTCTCTTCATAATTATATTTAATGAATTGACTTTAAAAGCTCTTATGCTCTTATCTGGGTAATTTAATATCACACACTTAATAAGCCTGTCTCCGATACGGGGGGAGCCAGCGGCCAGGACGCCCGCGCCTGGTGTGTCTCCCCAGGGATGTGGGACGTGCCATGAGGCTGGGTCCACGTGCCAGGCTGAGTGGGGGGGACGCTGCTGCCCCTGAGGCCAGGGCACTCGTGGGGTGACTGCGGGGCAGTGCCCCTCCAGCACTGCTGGCTGCAGAGGGGGCTGGGCACCTCGGATGGCTGTGGGAGGGATGGGGACAAGACACGGGTAGGGGATTGGCTCCAGGAGCTGGTGCCTGGGGCCACAGGGCTGAGAGACCGTGGGGCGATGGGAGCACAGGGCTGTGGGGCTGACAGGGTGCAGGGTGACAGATGGGGTGGCGGGGTTCCTGGGGTGCAGCATGGCTGGCTGGGCATGGGGCAGGGCTGGTTGGGGTGCAGGTGCCCTGTGCCAGCAGCATGGTTGGATGCCACATGGCCCCATGGCCGAAGGGCATTGCTGTGACCCCATCCTTTATGTGGCAGGGGTCCCATGGACAGCACTGGGGACAGCCATGGGTCAGAGTGCACCACAGGCTCCAGCGCCATGATGCTGTTGGATCCTGGTCTCCTTCTGGCTCCAGCCACCTGGGGTAGTCAGCTGGGATGTCATGGAGTTATAAATGAAGGCTTGTCACCACAGTCTCTGCAGCTCTGTCCCGCACCCCCCCCCA
>NW_008235774.1:1471196-1484389 GCF_000691975.1 Corvus brachyrhynchos | reverse complement strand
TCTCTGCATCTCAGAGCTGCTGTGAGCTGGCCTGTCCCCCCAGCCTGGCACCATGTCCCCAGTCACCCTGCACCCTCGAGTCCCTGATTCCCAAGTGACTGAGGACAGAGCAGCAGTTCCCAGCATCCATGACTGCATTGCCCCAGGACAGGTGTCAGGGACAGGGTCACAAGGGCAGGGTGAGTGATGTTGGCCCTTGGCCAGCCGTCCCCAAGCTCCGGAGCGCCTGGCAGTGCCGGCTGCCATCCTGCCACTTGGCACCAAGGCTGGGCGGACTGGAGGGAGGTGCGTGCCAAGGTTGTGGGGCAGGGGAACAAGGACACAGCTGCCACCTGGCCCTGCGGAGGCACTGGAGGACAGCCCCAGGCAGAGCGGGGATCCCAGCTCCCCACTGGGGCGTGGGGCAGCCGTGCTGGGTCTCCCTCCATGAGGGAGTGTCTGGAGAAGGAGGTTTACGGAGCTGCACTAAGTGACGCAAATGGTTTGAAGCCCATAAAGAGAGACGGTTTTATGTAAGATGACTATATAAAGCTCTGCTGTTCTGCCATTGATGAGATATAGGCCTTTATTTATAGAAGGCAATGTTTGCGGTGCGAGTGCTGAAAGCCAGCCAGGGACCCGCAGATAGGGCGTAGAGTCATTTGACATGCAGCTGCCGTCGACACTGTTCACACATTAAAGAAAAAAATTAACAAGTTTGCAGCCAGTCAGGTGGAAAAAACAATAATTGTCGAAAAACGTATTTCCCCCTTTTTCCAATAACAAATAACTGGAACGCTGTTGGGGAGGCTTGAGCTTGCTTTCCCTCTGGGAAAGGATGGGCTGAGGCTCCAGCCAGGCTAGTGGATGGAGTGGGCAGGGGGAGGCAGACAGGGTGGGATGAGAGCCCAGACAGGGGATGCTGCCACAGGGTGGACGTCCCTGCCTAGGCATTTATATGTCCACGACTGGAATAACAGGGCCTGCAGGCAGGGGTGAACGCACCAACAGCTCAGCATGGCCATGTGTGTGCTGGGGCATGAGGAGGGGGAACAAACATCAGGACATGAAGGTGTTTAGTATATATGGGGCTGTGGACCAAGCCCCGCTGGATTTTCCTGCCTGGCCCAGCATTGTCTCTCTCCACCTGCACACACAGGGATGCTCTGAGGTTATTTCTTAGCCAGATGTGACTGGGTTTTTACTGGAGAGCATGCAGCCAGTCCCTGTGGTCAGAGCGCCCTGCCAAATTCTGTTTCATGCATGAAAGGAGGAAAAACTTCTCATGATTAATTGTGCAATAGGGGAAAACATGCCTCTCCAACCTGCTCCTTGACAGTCGCTGGCCTTTACTCCCAGGCACTGCCCTGACATGCAGCTAAGGGAGGGTGCAAGGACAGGAGGGTGCTAACACCTCTGCCATGTCCTGCCCTGTCCTGACTCTGCCATGACCATCAAGGGTCCCAGCAGGGAGCAGTCAGGCTCAAGGTCGAGTAGCTTCCCTGCAGTTTCCTGCACTTTTCTGTGGATGGCTGTCCCCTCCTCATGCTTCAAAGCCTTCCCCAACGCCCCAGTGCGCTGTGCCAGGCACAGGCAGGGCTCTGCCAGCCCCATCACCCACCATGCCACCATTGTGCCACAGCAGGCTGGAGGTGACGGTTTCAAATGGCGCTGTGCTGCTGGGCTCGGGCTGGGGGGAGTGGACCTGCACCCTGATGCACTGGGACTCAGGGCTCTTGCATGTGCCTGCTCTGTCCTTAGGAGATGTCGCTGGCTGCATGGCTGCTCCTCCTCTGTCACCCTCGTGAAGCCCCTCTGCAGACACCCTCCAGATCACTTGGCCCATCTCTGGGCTCTCAGACAGAAGCCCGAGCACACTCTGCACATGATGAGCATCAGCTGAGCTCAGCTGGGCTCAACAGGTGTTCTTCCAGCAGAAAAAAAGGTTCTCACCTGATTGCAGCTTGGGGAAGGCAAGTGCAGAAGGAGCTGGGGGACAGGAAAGCCAGAGGCTGGAAGGACCTGTGGGCACTGTGTTCCAGTGGCATGGGGGCTGGGGACCCCTCTCTGTGTTGGAGAGCTGAGCCAGGCTGTCCCCTGCCCATAATGGCTGGGCAGGCGGGGAACAGGGGCTGGGGGACACACTGGTCACTGCTGACTGCAAGCTCTGGGATGCGCAGGGCAGGAAGGGAGAGGAGGCACAGCCTTGTCAGAGTAGAGCCTCTGATTAATCACTAACTGCCGGCCCTCCAGCCAGCAGCTCATTAGAAGTTTAATTCCAGGTGCCCAGCATGCAGAAGGGCTGTGCAGCTCTGATTGAGCTGGATGCATTCATCTGGGCAGCTGCAATCAGGTGGCAACCCCCCCACTCTGGTCACAGTCACAGTCAGTGGCCACGTCCCCCCTGTCCGGGATGGGCTGGATAGCAGGTGCTGCAGGTACCACAGGTGATGCAGGTGCTGCAGATGCTGTGGGTGCTGTGGTCAGGCACGGCTGAGACACAACGGTGGCAGTGGCTACAGAGAGCTTGTGAGCAGGGCCAAGGGCTGGAGATGGGCCAGGGGCTGGAGATGTGCCCGTGTCTCCCCCTGTATCTATCGGTAGTCCGGCCGTGCCTGGAATGTGGCAGTCCCTGCGGTGTCATGGGGCTGGGAGCAGCTGTCAGTGGTGTCAGCAGCTGTGGAGAGGCACTGCGCTCGGCTGCATGAGGATATGTCACCAGCCTGTCATCTCTGGAGTTAATGACACCCTCCACATCCCTGTACTGTCCTGTCCCTCTACCACCTGCACCTGCACCCACAGGGCAGCAAAGTGAGGGCTGTGGTCCCTGCCTGCCTCCTGGTGTTCCTGCCACCACCCCAGGTTCTTTTCTGCCTTGGCTCTTCTTTCTCCCAGACCCCTTCAGTAATGGGGTGGGGGAGTTCACCCGGGCCATGGGAGCAGGACAGGGGCAGGAGGGAACTGAGTGTTCCAGGAGAGAGGCACTGTCTGTGAATGCTGCCTTTCTCCCATGGATTTATACTCCATCTGGGCATGCAGAGGTGGGCACTGCCGTGCCTCCCAGCTGCCTGGGAGTGTTTGTAGCTCAGCCTTATCCCTTTGCCCTCCAAAACCCGCTGTGTCCTTCACTCCCAAGATGCCATCTCCACAATTTCTTCGTAGCTCAAGGAACGAGGGAGAAACTACAGCAGAGAGAAGCATCTCCATCTGTCTTCAATGCTCCAGTGGCTGGAGCAGGGCAGGGAAGGGGCCTGCAGGTGTCCCCACTGCAGTGGGGCAAGGAGGGCTCGGGTGCATGTGGGGGCAAGTCATGGGCCATGCTGGGACTGTGACTCCTGCGGAGGAGGCAGGGCCAGCCCAGCATCTGGTGCTGCTGCCCCTGGGAAAGGCTTGCAGCAGCCCGCCTTCCCGAGCACCGTGGGACTGAGGGCACTATGCAAATCCAGCTGAGATTGATGCAAGTATTAATTATGTCCCATCAGCTCAGCTCTTGCCCAGCAAGGCAGGGCACCAGGTCATGGTGCAGCTTGTGCAGGAAAGATGGATTTGCACTGGCAGTGTGTCCCCTGTGCCTGTCCCTCTGTCAACAGCATGCTCCCACCACCCTTCTGTGCTGTGCCATGCCAGGTCGGCCTGGCTCTCCCAGCCCCATGGCACTGCCTGGCTCGGGGGTGAAGTCATCACTGAGCAGGGAGCTGAACAGTCTGAGGCAGGAGCAATGTGAGCGCTGTCAAGCAGTCTGGCACACCCAGCTCTGAGATCCTGCTAATCAGAGAGTGTCTGCAATTACACATGCTAATTATGGGCAGGAGTTCACAGTAATTCCTGACCCGTTGGCATGACGCTGGTCACACCAAGGTGCATTGCTTCTGCATGAGGTCAGGAGTGAATAACCAGGACTGTTCAGTTGGCTCTCCTGGGCCAGGAAATGGTGTATCACAGCCAGGCCTCCTGTCCAGCTGCTTCCCATCCCATCCCATCCCATCCCATCCCATCCCACTTCACCCCATCCTCATCCCCATCCCATTTCACCTCATCCCATCCCCATCCCATTCTATCCTGTACTGTGCATGGTACAGCATGTACAGTGCCATACATTGAGCCCTGTGTGTGTGGCCATGACAGCTGCTCTGTCCCCGAGCACCTGGCTGGTCACATCTCAGTGGAGATGCTTTTCAGAGGGAGTTTTTCAGGCTCTGACCCCCCTGTGCTGCTGCTGCTGCTCTGACATCCTGTTCCCTTATCGCTTGACATGACCTTAATTAACTCCCTGTGCTGATAATGCTCTGGGCTTCTCCTCCAGGAGCTGTATCTCAGCATTGTGTCCTGCCTCATCCTTTTAGGGACCACTGCAGAGACTGCACAGGCAGCCTCGAGCAAGGAGGAGAAAGGGATGCATGGTGCAGGCAGGGCAGGGCAGGGCAGAGATACTGGGGTCACTGGGATGACATGGAGTGGATGGGGCAGTGCTGGAGCCAGGGGATTGGTGCTGCATTGAGGGTTTCAGGGAGATGCTGCCCTGGTGGAATGGCTGTCGTGGTGCAGAGGTGGGGGTTCTGGCAGGAGGGGGGCTGTGCTGATGCCCAGGGCAGGGTGGTAGAGGCAGTGATGCCCATGGCAGCAGCATCCATCCCAGGCTCCAGAGGTACTATGCAGCAGCATGGAGGGATCCTGGCTCTCCTCACACTGCTGCAGGGGGGCTTGGGGGGCTGAGCTGGCAGGCCCCCCACCCCCGGGAGCTGCCTGACTGCCTGGCTGCCGATCCGCTTGCAGCCCTAGTGCATTGAAATGCCGGCACTGATGACTTGTAGCCACTTTATCTCCTGTGCTTGGCAAATATTGGCAAAGAGGAGATATTTCAATAGTGAGGATTGCCGATGGGAATCACAGTGCGTGATCCCACCAGCTCCATGCCATGTGGCAGCCCAGCTATCTCTGAGGCAGTTGCTCGTCAGGACTTAGCCTGGCATGGGCACGGTCTGGGGCCCATGGGGCTGCTTCCAGCACCTTTTCCCCACAGACTGGTTCCCAGCAGGATGCTGTTCTGAGCTTACCTGTGCTGGAGGTCATGTCTCACCCTCTGGCACAGGAGCAGGGCTCTGGAGCAAGGTCCCTGATCAGGGCTCCTCTCACCTGCAGGTGGCTTTGACCTTGCAGCAGCTGGGCCAATGCCATGAGCCCCGCAAAAAGCAAAGGTTGCAAAATGCTCTCAGACAGTCTTCTCCCAGCTTGCAGCCACAAAACCCCCATCCTCACTCCTATTCCTCACAGCTCCTAGTCCCCAAAACTTTAGTCCTTCCTGTCTCAGGTGCTCAGCTCCCATCCCCAGGCCCACAGCTCAGGCAGCAGTTCGGATTAAGTACTTCTGTTCCTGGGGCATGAGTGGGCAGGGTGCATTTTGTCCCTTCTGCTCATCCACCTGCAGACACAACGGGAATTGTGTTTTCCTGAAGCTGGGCATGCAATGGGCACCACAGGCATTATGGAAAGTGTGTCCAGATGCACCTGCTCACAGCACGTGATGTATGGAAAGCTGGGAGCAGCATACAGTCCTGGGACCTGGATCCAAGCAGGGACAAGGGGAAATGGTCTGGAGAGAGGACAGGGAAGCTGCCAGTGCTGCTTCCCTTTGTGTGGAAGGCAAAGGGGTATGAGGAGGGGAGAAGGAGGTCCCCAGCTGCAGGGGCAGGTTGCCCTATCCCCTTCCTGCTGGGACATGTCCCTACTCCCACAGCAATCCCTGGGAGCTGGGAGGAGCTGAAGAGGAAAACTGAGGAGCTCCTGCAGGTGCCAAGGACCAGCACATGGGCAATTGCGGCCCAAACATCCAGGAGAGACAGACACCTTGAGAGTCCTGAGACTCCCAGCCCATCACCTCCTACGTGGTGAGCAGAGAGTGGGGATATAGGGATAGAAGCATATGGGCTGCAGGGTTGTCCCTGCCTGCCAGTGCCTGCACCTCTTCCCCTTCCTGGCAGCCTCAAGGAGGGAGCCCCTGTCAGTACCAGAGCGCAGGGGCTCTCTCGATCAGCCCTTCTGCCCGGGAGCACCCAGGCTGGGGAAAGCCAACCCCTATCATGTTTGTTCCATTGATTTAGCGCCGCGGAGAGGGTTTAATCAGCCTTTAGCCTGCACGCTCCAGCATTAAGAACAAATCCATTAGCCACGAGATAACCACAAAGGGTTGCGCTGAGGCTGGATGAGGTCCCAGCGCCTTCAAGATGCAAATTGGCAATCAAAGATCAAAGCCTCGCAGCTCCCTAATCTTTGCTAAAAGGGCTCAGCTATTAACGAGCCCTTTCCCACTGAGCTGTGATCACCCCACTTCACTAGGGCTCCCTATGTGCTGTTGGGTTACACCATCATCCTGACTGGCCTCCTGGCCCCCAGGTCCCCTGAGCTGGCCCTGGGGAGGAGGGTGCATCCAGGGCTCAGGCTGTTTGTTTGCATGATGTTTCCTGCAGTTCTGACACACTGGAGTCAAATTCGTGTTGTCGGAGAGAGCAGAGCCCACAGCAGTGTCGGAGGTCAGCGGCTAGAGGGGAGGAGAAGGGGAAGAGGTGGAAGCTTGGATGGAGCAGAGTGGTGGGAGAGCTGTGTGGGGCTGATGTGGTGACTTCAGAGACGGGGAGGATGCTGGCAGGTGGCTACCCCTCCCACTGCTCAGGGATTTAGCCTGGTTCAGCCCCTGCCTGGTTGCACCAGGTGGCTCAGGGCAATCCCTTCTGGCCCCAGGGAAATCAGTGGTGGGGAGCGTGCATGGGGGCAAGCAGCAGGGAGTAGGTGAGGGATCATGTAACAGCAGAGTGTTTTGGAGCCAAGTTCCCCTTTTGAGGGTATTCCTGCTCGTCCCATGTCACCCTGGAGCATGGGGTGCACAAAGCCCTAGTTGCCATAGCCACCCTGCCAGCTTCTGCATGGTGCTGAGTTCAGGCTGCAGGATGCAGTTTGCCCCCCACTCCCCGCCCTGGCCATCTTGCCTGTGGTGGCTGCACACATGGCTGCCCCAGCAGCCCCGCGAGTCCCAGTCACCCTGCACTATGCAGGAGAGCTGCAAAGCCGCTGAGCTGTGACAGGAGCTGCAATGCCAGCACCGTCAGCAAATCTGTGGCAGCACAGATGTGTGCTCTGCTCAGCATGGTCCAGCTCAGGGACCAGTATCCCCCTGCACCCTGCTGAAATGGTCAGAGAGTGTGTGAGGCACCCTGCAACAGGTGGGCAGGGAACCCATTCAGCCCTGGCAGCAGGGAGCAGAGGGTCATGTCTGACTGTCCTTTTGTCTGGGGACCCACTCTACTGGCAACTGCTCATTGAGGTGCTGCTCATGCCCCTCACAGCACCCCCCCAGCGGGCAGCACAGGCTTGCAAGAGCAGCAGGCAGTGAGGTGCTGGCTGCACCTCAGCCAGGGTGACAATAAATCTTATCAGTGCAAACCCATCCGTAGGCAGAAGGATAACCCCCGTGACAACCCAGCAAGAGCAGAGGCTTCATCTGCACCATGTCAGTGCTGTGGATTTACAGATAAATGCCATGGCGGGAGGGACCCCCTCCCCTCCTGCCTAACTCTGTCCCGAGGCTGTGGGAGCTGCCAGGTCCAGGCCGGTGTGTCCCAGCGGCAATGGCCACGGTGTGCCTGCTGGGAAGAGCCGGCCTGGTCTGGCACCTGGCAGGGGGACACCTGGCTAGGTGAGGATGGAGGGAACGGGCACATGCAAGACAAGGTGGCATTGCCTTGCCTGCTCTCCTGGCCCTACTCTGTTCTGCACACACCGTCCCATGGAGCCCTGCACCCTCCATAAGCCCATGGGGGCTTGGTCATCGTGCAAGCTGGACCACCGGAGCTCAATGATTGGTAAAGGTGTGACTGAGTGTGTGACACTGGCAGTGTGTCCCCAAGGCCGTGTGACAGCGCCTGGCGCGAGACAGCATGCTTCGTGGGTGCAGCCTGTGCGCCCATCCCCGCGTGTGCCCCCCCCGCTCCGGCCGGGCAGCGAGGGGTGCGGTGGTGCCAGGAGCGGGGGCTGCTGAGCGGGGCGGCAGGCGGCATCCCTGCCCCGGGCGCCGCTCCTCGGCTCAGCTCCCCCATCTCCCGGCAGCCGTGGGAGCAGTAATGAGATGGAGCAGCAGAAGGACGGCGAGATAAGGCTGCCTGCGCTGCCCCAGCAGATTAAACGCTGGGATTAAGCAGGCGGTGCCAGCTCTGCTGCCTTTTTATCTCGCTGCTTCTCCCCTCTTATTCTCCCGCAGTCGATAGAGAACGGTCTCCGAGCTGTCAGCAAAGGAAATTGCTTGTTAACCCTTTGGGGACGGGCGGCAGAGCTCCCTGTACGGCTGCTTCCAAAGAGAAGCAGTCCCTGGGGGATGCGCTGCTCGCGGAGCCAAGCGGGGATGCGGGGACACTTTCCCGCAGAGCCCCGCATGCGAAGGAGAGCAATACAGGGCCGGGGGTGCCCAGGATCTGCAGCCAAAAGCCACCAGCGCCCAACCAGCACCACGCAGAGGCACTGATGTACTGGGGTTCCTGCGGGGTGAAACAGTCAAAGAGCAGAGGCTGCCTGAGCTCCACAAAGGAGCCCCGGGGACATTGCATACCCCACTTTCGGGTATCCTTGATGTTCCCTGCTTCCCCCAGCCTGCAAGATGTGTGGGCTCAGTGCTACATCTCTGTGAAACCAGAGGGCTGGGGATCCTTCTCTGGTCCTGAGGACAAGTGGCTCGGGCCAGCTGTGCCTGCACAGTACCGCGCACGGTGCTGGATCTCCTCCAACTGCCCAGGGGAGCCCGCTACCCAAACCCATCATTATTGCTCTCTGTGTATGTGAGTGTTCTGTTGGGTTTGCAGCAGCGAGGCTGAGCTGCAGCCCATCCCAGTGCTTATCCGTAGCGTGCTGTGCTGTGTGCCCGGGAGCGGCGTGCCCGGCGCGGGGGTGTCTGAGGGTGGGAAGCCGGCTGGAGAGCGCCGGAGGGTACACAGAGTGATGGCAGGATTGCTGCTCAGCACAGTCCAAACCCAAACCAGGGAGTGCGTTAGCAGCTCGACAAGCTCGTTCTGGCATGTTTGGGGGTGCAGCTTTGGTGCAATCTTTCCCGTGGGGACCCTGAGCACCTCCTGAAGCAGAAGGCAGAAATACGGGGCAGAAACCTTCTGGAAGCTCCAGCATCCCACTCATGTACTAAGGCAGAGACCAGGGTAGGTAGGCAGCATGCTCAGCAGCTCAGAGGGATTTTCCGGCTGCCAGCAGGATGAAGTGGACTTTCTCAGCCCCTGCCCCCTCATATCACTGCTCCTGCCCGCCCTCCCCGTCGCATCCCTGCGCTGCACTGCAGCATGCCTTTGCCACTGGCACTTCATCTTCTGCAACTCCCTTAGTGTTGGCTCCTTCACCTGCCCAGGCGTCCCTTTTGGTGGACACTTGAAAATGAAAACAAACCGTATGAAAGCACAAGCTTTCGGGAGATCTGCAGGGAGCAGATTAGCCCCGGCTGGGGCAGTGGTCCCGACCGGCTTGGGATGCTGCCCCACGGCTGCTGTGGAATGAGGGCGAGAGCAGTGTGCGAGCCCTGGGCAGCCAGAGCTGAGGAGCTGGAGCTGATGCTGTGCCGGGCAGCCGGGCTGCGCAGGCAGGCAGAGCCTGAATCGGGAGAGGAAACCAGAAGCGATTGGCACGTGAAGGCTGGCAGGCTGGAGGCTGCGAGGGGATAGGATTGCTGTTTATAAATACATCAAGGGAGTAAACACAAGGGAGGGAAGAGAGCTATTTAAGCTAAGGGACAATCCTGGCATGAGAACAAATGGTAAAAACTGGCCGTGAATAAATTTAGGTTGGAAATGAGTGAGATTGTGGGACCAATTCCCCCCAGGAGCAGCAGGAGTAGAAAGCACAACTATGTGATGGCACTTTCTCTTCTCCCAGCGGCTGTCATGTGTGTGCAGTGTGCTGCCATGCCTGTGCAGTGAAGTCTAGAGGTGAGGAGCTGGGGTTCCCAGCTACACCCCTCTGTGTCACAGCCACCCTGGCTCCCTGTGGCATGGGGAGCACAGCTCTCTCCAGCTTCTGGCTTGGCAAGTGCAGGACTCCTGGGACAATGGCTTGCAGGGAGAGGTCTTTCTCTGGCACACGAGTTGGGCATGCTGTCACAGATGCTGATCCGGAAAGCTGGATGATGCCAGTGTCCCCCTGCTTTAATAGTCACTGGCAGCGCTTCCCAGATACACTGGGAAGGTGTCCTTGCCCATGTGCACAGTGCATCCCTCTGCCTTGCATTGCATCCCTATGCTCCTGACCAACCAGGAGCAGGAAGCCCTGGTCTAGATCCTGACCATTCCTGGGGACGTGGGTTACACACTGTCCCTGATGCAGCAGCCTGACCTGCATGCCCTGCCCAGTGCTGGGGCTCGGGTGTCTCCTACTGCTCTGCCTGGCCAGCGGCACAGCCTGCAGCACAGCTGAGCAATTGGTATTCCAGCAGCGAGCCTGCTTGGCATGAAAGGGGCTCTGCCAGCCCCACACGCCCACATCTCCACTGCTGGCTCAGGCTTAGCCGAGGGGACTCAGCTGGCAAAGGATGTCCTGTAGCACAGAGAGAGGCACAGCTGCAGTGGCAGGAGGGGTCCTGGCCTTTCTGGGATATGTCTTCAGCAACCTCTGGCCCCCTTGCCCCACACTGTTTTCCCTCTTCCTTTGGAGGCAGGTCAGGGAGCTGCAGGAGATATTACAAAGCTTAGACCTTCACAGGATAGGGGAAGCCCAAACCATCACTTGCGTGTGCTGTGCCAAAGGTGCCCTGCTCTGCTTGGGCTCAGGATGCAGAGCCTGGTGCCCCACCGAGGCAGCAGCCCCAGCCCCCATATGCAGGGCTGTGTCCTGCAGGAGCCATCCCAGCAGCTCTGTGTGGGGCAGGGAGCTGCACTGAGGGGCTGATAGTGTGGGAGATGGTTGTGCTACTCCCAGAGCTGGGGTCGAGCCAAACTGGCACCATTCCCCAAATCCTCCTGGGAGCAGAGAAAGGAAATGGTGCGACCATGCGTGAGAAGGGACGTTTGCAGTGGCAAAAACATCCCACTGGCTCAGAAAATTGCTGCAGAATCGGGCTTGAAATGAGTTGAAATTGCTGAATCCAAGCGGATCTCATATCCCGGGCAGTTGTAATGCTGGCGTCAGCGCTGCGGCTTCCCTCCCGGAGCACCCAGGCGGGGCCTGGCTGTGCTGTGCGGAGGGAGAGGGATGTTGGGGATGGGGGGCTGCCACGGGGGGCCTCTGGCATGGTGAGGGGCTCCAGCAGAGCTGGGATCTGGGGCTGGGATGGCCACAGTGGGGGGCAGGAGCAGAGCAGGAGGCAGGGTACGTGGGTGTGCCATTGCCCCAGCTCCTGTGCCATGTCTCCTTCTCCAGGAGCATCCAGCTGCCTCCAGCTGCCTGCACTCAGGAAGCAGCATTTCCAGTTTTGGAGGCTGCTTTCCTTTATGCCACAGCCTTGCCCGTGCTAATTTGCTCTCTGTGTGCGGGTACCTGGAGATCACCATCAAGGTTACCCCTGGGCTGGCATCGCCACCAAGTCGAGGGTGGGCAGCGCTCTGGTGTTTTCCCGTCCCTGTCCCCATCCCCATTATGTCCCAATGATGACTGTTCTCAGGGGTGCTTCTAGGCTGGGGTGATCGCTCCTGTGTGGTGCGCCCATGCCCAGGGCCTGCCCGTCAGCTGCATGTCCCAGTGGGGATGTGGGAGCAGGGCCGGATGTCCCAGCAGGTACGTGGGAAGAGCTGACTGTCCCAGTGGGAATGTGGCAGCAGGGCTGGGTGCCCCAGGCATGCAGGAGCAGGACCCCATGGCACCGCACATGTCGCAGCTCGTTCCCCTCACATGAAAACGTTTGTCTGGAAGCTTAGTGCGGCCTCTTGTATCCTCAGAGCAATCAGGATTTGTCACTGCTTGCAATGTTTAACGTCGTCTTCCAGAGGCTAAATACCGTGGGGAGCCGTGTAAGCTGCGGAAATACCTGCGTGAGCTGGGATCAGCCCGAGGCTAGCACAGTGGACTGGCAGCACTGGGGATGGGGGACTGGGAATGCATGATGTTGGTCCTCATGCCCCCAGTGCTCACAGGTGGGCTGCCATGAGCCAGGGTGAGGATGCTGGGGGTCAGCACCTTGCTCCCATAAGGCTCCCTACAGCAGGGGGGCTGGGAGGCAAGTCTCAGGGGCATGGAGGGCACTTGGAGGGCCCCAGAACTGTGCAGGGTGGGGAAAAAGATTCCAGGGTCCCCATCAGTATCTAACTGGGATCTGCCTGCCGAGGCACAGGCAGCTATTTCTGTCAAGGTCAGAGTGTCTCCATGGGAGAGAGAGAAAAATGAGGGATTGTGTCAAGAAATTACCTCCCTAATGGGGTCTCCCCTGCATGCGAGCATGGTGTGGGGATGCCACCATGCACTGGCTGAGCAAGGAGACCGGCATGTGACACGGGAATGCTGCCTCTCCGGTCCAAAGGCTGCAACACTCATGGGTGCCCAGCAGGCAGAGCCGGGTGCCCAAAGGGCCCATGCCCCAGTTGCTATCCTTGGCTGGACATGTGTGCTACAGTCCTGGAAGGTGTTTTTCTGGGTCAGCTGCGGGGAGAAAATCATGTTCCTTGTGCAGGCAGGCTCTCCTCTGCTCTTCTTCCTCCTCCTTCTCCTTGTGCACTCCCTGTTATCTAATTGGATTTGTCATGCTGGAAAGGCAAAGCCCTTCAGGACTGTGCTGTGCTCTCTCCAGTGCGATTTCACAGCTGGCCTCGGCACCCCAGTAGCCGACAAGTGAGTAACTCAGCTGAACGCCACGGGCACCCCTGCTCTCCCCATCCTCACCCACAGCAGTGCCCACCTGGCTGGAACACGGCCGCCACCACAGCTGGACCTCCTCCAATCCTGCCCAACACTGGTCCCTGTCCCTAAGCTCTGTCCCCACGTGCCCCAACCCCTGCATCCCATCCCCATCCCTCACCCCGCTCCAGGGTGATTGCCATGCCGCCCGGAGATGTCTGAACTGACACGAGATGGAAGCGTTCACAGAAATGACATTTTCTCCAGCCTGGGGAGCTTATCCTCCGTTTAAAGAAAACTAATATAGAAGCTGCCCTGGTGTGCCGGGGCTGATGGTATCAGGCTGGCAGCCGCCGGCGCTCACAGCCGCGATAAATCTCAGAAAGGAGCCTAACCGGCTCCCGCCGCCCCCC
>NW_008235774.1:1457767-1470978 GCF_000691975.1 Corvus brachyrhynchos | reverse complement strand
GGGCAGCGCCCGCCCAGCACCCGCCGCCTGGCGCCGCAGGGCAGGGCCTGAGAGGGACGGGGTGCCCGGGCCCGCCGCCCTGGGCGCTGGCCGCTGTCTCCGCTCGCCGCCCTCTGTGCCTGTCCTGTTGCTGACCTGCCTGACGTCTTCCCGTACCTGTAACCAAGCTGCCAGATGGGATACCGGCCGTGTGTTCATCATGGCTGTAGTTACATGTTGCTCAGGCATCAAGGCCTGCGGCAGGGATGGTGCTGGGGAGTCACTGCTGAGGTGATCAGGAGATCCCTTTGTTCCAATCCCTCGTGCCACCACTGGCCTTTTCGTGCCTTGATGCAATGGAGCTCAAGGATGCTGCTCTTGACAGGGCCTAGCAGCCCTGACTTGTCCTGGGGTTGTGGAGGCTGAGGGACACCCTGCTCCCCATGCCAGCCCATGCTGGGTGAGTGCTGAAGGCGGGTGCCTGGAAGCAGCAGCAGCAGCAGGAGATGAGAGGCTGAGGAGAGCGCGGTGCTGAGCTTTGAAGGCACCTGACAGGCTGTCGGGGCGCTGCCAGCCACGCTGCCAGCCGGGTACAGACACCCCCCCACCGCTGCTGCACTCTGATCACAGCCTCACCGTCACTTCAAAGCGCCCGCCAGGTGCAGGGGGGTTCCCATGCAGCCTCCCACCCCATGGTTCCACTCCTCCTGACCCACGGTCTTGCTTCTCCTGCCCCACATGACTCAGATGCACTGAGGTCCCCAGCTCCAGGGACGTGGATACCAAGGTACAAGGTAGACATGGTCCCAAGCAGCACTGGCAGTAGGTGATGGCCCCCCAGGGCTGTCACTGTCCTGCCTCTGTGGGGCAGGGGCCCCAGCTGCAGAGCAGACACAGCTGGGGACCCTGGAGGTCCAGGCAGGGTTTCATGGTGGCTACAGTGAAATGGATGGCAAGGGACAAGGAGGAAGAGCTGAGGCACAACATTCCTAGGCACAGGGTTCACACAGTGTTCCTGAGACAGGTCATCACTATCCAGACAGAGATGCCCACCATGCCAGGACCCTGGGGGCTGCCAGATCAATTTACCTGGGGTAAGACAACACACACCCCTATCCCAGCCCTGCTCTAGGAGGAATTTTCCATTCCCGAATGGAGGTTGGGGAAAGGCGTGTTTGTAGCAACCCCTTCCTGTCCCTCCCCTCACCCATCACCAAAGCAGCTCAGGAAGGCGTCTGCCTTGTTTGTCTCCAGGAGGGTGCAGAGCAAAAGCCTCACAGGAGGGAGAGATCCCTGGAGGGGACCAGGGACCCTGGGCAGCCTCAGGGGCAGCCTGCAGCCCACTTTCCAGAGGAGCCACTCTGCATGCAGCCATGCCGCTGCCCCTTGCCTGCTGTCAGGACGGGGAAGTTCTGACACCACCCCAGGACAGCAGCACGCCCCAGCTCGTTGTTGGCATCCTGCGAGCCACCCGGATCCCCGGGCTGCACTACATGTGCACCCGGCCGCAGTCCCGCCTGCGCCGCCTTCTCTGGAGCCTGGCCTTCCTGGCCTCCGCCGGGCTACTGGCCACCGGCGCTGCCGACCGCCTGCACCACCTGCTCTCGCGCCCCGTGCACACCCGCGCACGCCTCGCCTGGGCACCCCAGCTCCGCTTCCCGGCTGTCACCCTCTGCAACCCCAACCGGGCACGCTTCCTGCACCTCACCAAGCCCGACCTCTACTCGGTGGGAGAGTGGCTGGGGCTGGCCAGGGAGAACCACTCGCTGGTGCCCGAGATGCTGGCCGTGCTGGGGGAGGACCAGCGTGCCTGGCTGACGCGTCTGGCCAACTACTCACGCTTCCTGCCGCCCCGCCGCTCCGAGCGCACCATGCAGAGCTTCTTTCACCGCCTGGGCCACCAGATCGAGGACATGCTGGTGGAGTGTCGCTTTCAGGGAGAGCGCTGTGGGCCCCAGCACTTCACTCCTGTGAGTTCCCTCCGAGAAGGAGCAGGACAGCTGGGCTGTCCCATGGGTACGGGGAACGATGCTTCACCCCCACCCCAGCAAGGGTGGAGGGGTGGTGGAGCGGGGAGTGAGGCTGAGATGAGCCTTTCCAAGGGTCATGCAAGACTGTACCTCCCTTCCACCACCTCCATGGAACTGGAAAGGAGTTTCTGGACCTCGTCCTGCTTGCAGAATACTCGGTCAGATCCCTGCCTGCTCCCTTACACCTGCTCTCTCCATCCCCAGGTCTACACACGCTATGGTAAGTGCTACACCTTCAATGGGGACCGGAGGAATCCACGTGTGACCCGCCAAGGTGGCATGGGCAACGGGCTGGAGATCATGCTGGACATCCAGCAGGAAGAGTACCTGCCCATCTGGAGAGAAACCAGTAAGTGGGGCTATGGCTCAGGCAAGGCACAGGTGAGGGGTACTAGGAGGGAGGGTTGCTGGGCAAGCAGAGCACCCTGTGAGGGTACTACGGGTCAAGCAGGGCACCAGAGGGGTGCGGGTGCTGGGTCAGTGCAGGCATGCAGCACCTCTGTCCTTCTTCCACAGATGAGACATCATTTGAAGCTGGCATCCGGGTCCAGATCCACAGCCAGGACGAGCCACCCTATATCCATCAGCTGGGCTTTGGTGTCTCACCTGGCTTCCAGACCTTTGTGTCCTGCCAGGAGCAGCGGGTAAGGCAAGATGCTCCACAGCCCCCAGGGAGGTGCCTGTGGGCACTCAGCCCAGCACAGCCCTGCAGCGATGCCCTTCCCACCCCGACAGCTCACCTACCTGCCACAGCCGTGGGGGAACTGCCGGGCCAGCATGCAGGGGGAGCAGATGCTGCCTGGCTATGACACCTACAGCATCGCTGCCTGCCGCCTCCAGTGTGAGAAGGAGGCCGTGGTGCAGAGCTGCCACTGCCGCATGGTCCATATGCCAGGTGAGGGGTGTGCATGATGGTGTGAGGGGCACCCCCCTGCCCCAACAGGCCTGCTGGGGTTGCCCCAGCTCCCTGCAGTCTGCATCCAAAGATCACCTCTGCCCCAACACTCTACACCCAAGGATTCCCCTGGCTCCATCCCTCTCCACCCAGGGATCACCCCATCCTCTCCACACTCTGGGTCAACCTGTGTCCTACCCTCCTTACACCACAGGTCAGCCCCTTCCCTGTCTGCCTTGTGCCTGGGCCGCATCTGCCCCAGCCAACCTGCACCCAAGGGTCACTCATCCTCATTCCCTCTGCACCCTGCCCCACTTCCTCTGAGGGAGTGAGTAAAGAGTGGGGGGCAGAACCTGGCTGGACTCCCACCCTCCCAACCAGCTGTTTCTCCACAGGCAATGAGTCCATCTGCTCCCCTAATGTGTACATCGAGTGTGCTGACCACACACTGGGTAGGTGTTGGCAGTGGGTGGGCATCTAGGGGCCAGCTGAGTGCCCCAGGGAGGGTTCTGGAGACTGGCTGTGCCAATGGGTGTCTGCCCCCAGATGCAGCAGTGGAGGACAGCCACGAGCGCTGCAGCTGCCCCACACCGTGCAACCTGACACGCTATGGCAAGGAGATCTCCATGGTCCGCATCCCCAACAAGGGCTCCGCTCGCTACCTCGCCCGCAAGTACAACAAGAATGAGACCTACATTCGGTGAGTTGCCAGCGCTGGGGTATTCCAGGGGCTGGGCAGGGGGCTGGGGACCTGGGCAACTTCCACTCCACTCCTGGTAGCATGCAGAGACAGGGTCCTGGCATACTCGGTCCCTGCAGCATCTTTTGCCCAGGGGTGTTGCCACTAGAGCTTCTCCCCAACTTCTCCACGTCTTCCCAGCCCTCCTGCCAGCACCTGCCCACCCCACTGTCTCTCCTGGCCTGGGACATGCCCCATCCATGTCCCCACTGCACTAGCCTGAAAAATTCATGAGGGCCCTGGGAGCACCTGGGAGCTGGAGGGCTGGGGGACAGGGGAGGTTTGTGGGCAGTGGTGTAGGAGGGTTGGTTACCAGCCCTCTTTGCTGAGCACAATGGTGTCCCCACAGGGAGAACTTCCTGGTGCTGGACATCTTCTTTGAGGCACTCAACTATGAAGCCATTGAGCAGAAGAAAGCCTATGACCTTGCTGGGCTTCTCGGTGACTCCCCTCGCCTTCCTGTGGGGCCCTAAGGCGCGGAGCTCTGGGTCCCAGCCCTGGGAATATGTGGGTCTGTCTGGTGGGGGAGGGATCACACAGAGCAGCAGCCAGCCACAGGCTGGCTGAACGGTGAATGCTGCTGACTGTCCCCTATCCCGCATGTCCCCCGCTCCCGCTGTCCTGCTGCCCCTGCCCCCATGACTGCTCTGTCCTCCACCATCCGGCAGCCCTGGCACTGCACGCTGCCCTGCTGGCCCACCCCAGGCTTCCTGTGGGCTGCACAGCGTCTCCTGGTGACCATCTTCCCCTCCTCCTCCCCAGGGGACATCGGGGGGCAGATGGGCCTGTTCATCGGTGCCAGCATCCTCACCATCTTGGAGATCGTGGACTACATCTATGAGGTGTGCTTAGCCTTCAGGGATGTGTCTCAGCAGTGGGTGCAGAGACAGACTTCCTGGGGAGGGCCTAAAATGTGTGGCCACCCCAGAGGTCTATTACAGCCCCCAAATTGGGGAACACCCAGACGAAGGCAGTGGGAGGAGAAAAGGTCCCCCAGCATTCCTCAGTGACCTGAGGACAGTGAGGGTGGTGGGCAGAGGTACTGTCCCACTGTCCCTGGGTGAGCAGGGGAGCGGGCATCAGTTCCGTGTAGACTGGGGTGTCCACGCACAGGGTGTTACCTGTGTTCAGGTCTGGGTCTGACCCCCCCATCTGCACCCAGGTGATCCGAGATAAGGTGAGCCGGGTCCTGCGACGCTCCAGGCCACCTCTGAAGAAGCCCTCGGGCAGCATCGCCACACTGGGACTGGAGGAAATGAAGGACCAGGTACCACGGCAGGGCTGGACTGCCTGGAGGCTGCGAGGACAGGGCCTGGGCACATGTCTGCAGCTACGCCAGGGGGAAGGGACATTGTCCCAAGATTGAGGGATGAGATGTGGCTCTTCATTTGGTGCCTTCAGGCTGCAGAGTCAGGGCAGTCCCAGGGAGGCAGGGAGCTGGGTGCTCGCGGGGGAGCTCCTGTGGACGGGCTGTGCTGGGTGGGAGGACTCGGGAGGTGGCAGGGTGCATGGAGTCTGTACCCACCCTATTGACTGCCATCCCCACAGAGCCCCTGTGAGACACTGGGCCGGCACGTGGAGGGCGCCTACAACACGGGCATCCTGCCCAACCACCACCACCGCCACCACTACCCTCACCAGGGAGTCTTCGAGGACTTCGCCTGCTAGGCAAGATTGGGACTGGGGGGCAGCCCCCTTCCACCCCCCTCCCCAGCGTTCGCATGGAGAGGGACTGCAGCACTGGGTGTGGTGGGCACAGGCCCCTGCCTCCCCCACCCCACTCCCAGGACCAGCCACACCGTTTGCCCCCAGTGATGCCACTGGAGCTGCCTCAGCACCGGCATTGGAGCAGCTCCCCGGCCCTTTTGCCTGTCCCCTCTGCTTGCCCCTAGCACGTGGGCTCAGCCCAGTTTCAAGCACACAGCATGGAGGGGGATGGGCATGCCGGGGGGGTTGGGGGAGCAGCAGGTGTGGGCCAGAGAGGCCCCGGTGCTGCAGAGCATGAAGGGGGTAAGCTGAGGTTCCTGTGAGTCCCTCCGAGCCCTCTCCTGCTGACCATTCCTGGGTGGTGGTCTCTGCCCTGCACGGTTTTCCCCAGGAGAGAGACATGCCTGGAACAGCTTCCTTCTGCCCAGGAACCACTTCTCCCCCTTCCTGCTGCAGGACAGGGCAGCATTGCAGGGCACCCCTCTGAGTAGCATGGCCCCCGTGGCCAGCCCAGGGACATCCCAGCTGCAGCCACACCTGCATGGCACCACCCTGACCCCTGGCACCACCACCACTGTGACACCCCCCCAAACATCTGCCCACCCTTGCCCAACCTCATGCAGCCTCTCAGGGCTGCAGCCCCTCCATCACTGTTCCCAGCCAGACCCCTGCACTGTGACTCCCCCTGCCACTCCAGTGTTGGCCCCAAATAACCCACAGTCATTTCAGCACTGCAAACCTACTGCCTCCCCTGTCTCCTGCCCCAGTCCATTGTGAACCCATCCTCTCCTTGCCCAGGTATTGCCCAAGTGGCTCATCCCTTGGTGTAGCTGCCTGGCACAGCCCAGGCAGCGTGGTGGGTCCTGCCCTCCCTCCCCTGCCTGTCGCTGCTCTTTTGCACCGTGCACGTACCCCTTGCCAAGCTCCCAGCCCCGGGTGCTGAGCACCCGCTGTGCCTCCCCCAGACTGTACATGGTTAGGAGGGTGCTCCATGCCTAGCACTGCCCGGACAGCCACAGTCCAACCCGCTGGCCGGAGCCTTGGCCACTACTGGTGCCCACAGTCCTTCTGCCTGCCCTGAGATGGCGGGACCCACGGCAGGACGCATGGCAGGACCCACAGCACTCCCCCTGTCCTGTTGTACATTGCCTCCACCCCCTCCACTGTAGCAGCAGACACCAGCGCAGGGCAAACTGCCCCAAAATATCTCAGGAGGGGGGGCGAGCTGGCAAAGCCCCCCTCAACACACACACTTGGCAGAGGGGGACCCCAGGGCAGGAATTTGGGACCTCTGGGGAAGGCTGGGGTTGAGCCAGGCAGCCTCTGGCCCTGCTGGTTTGGTCCCCATCCCTGGTGTCCACAGATGGAACATGGCCATGCTGTGCCGTGCCCAAAGCCATAGATGCAGGAGGAGCCATCATCCTTGCAGCCCTCAAGGCCCCACACATGGGAGGCGCAGGGTAGGGACCAGGGCACCAGCAGCCCTGGCTCTGGGTATGCATGGTCCAACAGCTCCCCCAAAGTATGCACCCACATGTAAGCATGTTTCCCGTGGGTGCAAGCACCCAACTGCGTGGTATTCCATCTCCCCCTGCGTGGGGGGACGCACAGCAAGCTTCCTGGCAGGGCAGCCGTACTGGTGCTCCCTGGGGAGCCCTCCAGAGCACCCCATGCTAGCTCCCCATGGGGTTCCCATACGCCAACCTGCAAGCAGGAGGGTCCCCAAAGGGGTGCCACATGTTAGCCCAGGAACGTGCCACAGCCATGCCAGCCAGCCTTACACCAAGGTCTTCTGCGGCAAGTGGGGGTGCAGGATGTGACCCCTCCCTGCCAGCTGGAGCAGTGGGCCCTGAGGGGGGTGGGCATGGGCACCACGGTGGGAGGGCCAGCACAAACCGCCCTCGTGCTGGTGAACATGAGAGATGTGCGTCAATGTTTTATAAATGTACAAATGCTCCCTAATAAAGAGGCACAAGTAGGTCCAGAGATGCCTGCGAGGACTGATGGGGCACAGAGATGGGTGAGACACCACCCTACAGGAGAGGTGGTGGTGGGACCCAGGGAACACTTTACAGCCCTGTGCTCATGTGCGAGGGGTGCAGGGTGAAACAAACAGGGTGGGTGGAGGGGAAGGGGGGCCCTGCTGGGGCTCTCCCTGGCAGAGGTGCTCCTCCTGCTTCTGCCTTCTCCAGACCTTTCTCCATGTGGCCCAGCTACCCTGCAGCACAAAGAGGACATGGTAGGAAAGAGAAGCTGACCTCTTGGTGAAGGCTGCCAGCACCAGGCACCACAGGTTTCCCTCTAAACCAGTGAGGGCTGAAAACTCCTGAGTTAACTGGGTGCAGCTGGGACACATGGCCACATCCCACAGCTCACACCATGCCCTGTGAGAAGAGCACTGAGGTTGGATGCTAAAGGGAAAAGCAGAGAAGTAGCTACATCCTCCACATCTTTTTATCACCAAGAGGATTGGGTCCCTTTGGAATGAGACTGTCCCTGCCACCAGATTCTGACCATCTGCCCCTCCAGGATGCCCCATCACTTCACCCACACCAAGATGGTAACTGGGAGCTCATGGTGCCTCCTGCTCTACAGTGAAGATGTGTCACAGGAGCTGGCAGAGCAGGATTGTGTGGTGAGCCCACAAAATCCTTCCCCAGCACATCCTCCAGCTCCTTCAGCATCATGCACAGGAGTGAAGCACAGCAGAAGGAAAGGCTGAGCTTCATACATGGCCCATCCCAGCTTCTATGCTAATAAGGTGGCCTCAGAACCATTCCCAGGAGCCCTGTAGTGATGACCTAGTGAAGATTTGACATATCTTTTTCTCTGTTGCTCTCAGCGCCTCTGTTCTTTAATTTGACAACTTCCAGGTGCTATCTGGAAGTGACAGCTCCTGTAGTGTCTCCCACTTCTCCAAACAGGACAGGCAGATGAAGTGAACTCAGCACCACATCCCGCCTGTGACATGCCTCATGTCCCAGTGCAGATGGCACTGGTCTGAGGAGGGCCAGTGGGACAACCCTGGTTTAGCACCCCAGGGTCAACCACAAACCCCAGTGCTGTGGCCCCTGGGTGCCCCCTCCCACGCTGTGCCTGTTCAAGGGCCACCAGGGGCTTGGTCCTCCTCAGAGATGGAGCTGCTGCCACCTGGGGCTCACCCAGCACAGCGCTGCTTGAAACACCTGTAATGAGCTGCATGAAATAGCTGAGGCATAATTAGAAGGGGATCCACTACAGTGAAACAGGCCCTTAATTTTAATGAGCACAGCCCTCTGGACAGATGCCAAGTACTGGATCACAGCAGGACCGGCTGTGCTGGCGACAGCTTCTGTCACCGTAGAGGTGACAACCCCAGAAGACACAGCTCCTGTGGTGTCAGTCCCAGGGAGTAGGCACCAGGATGGAGAAGGCAGTGAGGATCTCTTCTGTCTATGGGGTAGGCATCTCCTATGGGCACTTTCCAACGTGCCTCCACTGCCATGAACAATAATTACAGCTGTTCCCATAGAAAAGCTGCATTTCAAATAAAACCAAACCATCCAGCTTAGGAGCAGAGGGTTTGGAAATAAGCCCCGAAATGCAATGGGACATGTGGTCTCACTGCTGTCACTTCCTCCCCAAGCATCTCCTGCCTGGAGAGGCTGATGGTGACAGGCAACACCTGGAGAAAGGAGTGACTCTCAGCATGTCTGTATGATGTGCAAATGCCAGGCTCACTTCTTTGCTCTTAGATCATTTTGCCCATGACGCCCTTGCTGGAAAAATGGACTGGTGGTGCCAATCAGTCAGGCCAGGCAAGGGACACCTGGCACCCACTTTCCAGCACTCAGCCCCTGACAGCAGGCAAGCACACTGGAAAAACCAAGGAGACAATTAAAATCTAAGTCCAAGCAAGCTGCCTGCCTCTTCCCCCAGTGCCAGAGCTTCAGGGTCTTGCATTCTGCCAATGCTGGGGTGGTGTGGCCCCAGAGGGGACATCCCTGGGCATAGCCAGATATGTTGACACCTCATGGAAGGAAACCCCTGAAGGCAGGCACACACTGACAGCAGCTCTGCCTGCACCTACTGCACCTGCTTTCCTTCTTCATTGAAATTCTCTGATTTCCCTGAGCTTGGCCAGAGAAAACCCCAACCAAAGCCTCTCACGCCCTTCAGAGGGGCACAGAAGTATGTTGGGTATCCAAGGCACTGGATGCAGGCACGCCCTGGCACCTTCCTGTCTGCTCCTCCTCAAGCAGAGCAGCTTCTTCTGCCATCACTTAGAGAGACGAGGAAATGTTTGCTGGAGTTGGGTCCTGGCCTGTGGTTGGTAGAGCTGCTCCTGCAGGACCGGCAGTGAGGCACCACTGGCCCCTTCCCAATGAAAGCACAGGGAAGAAAAGGCATTGCATTTCCCCTTGCCCTCCAGCCCTTTCCTGGCATGGCTGTAATTCCCATATCCTCCCAAAGGTCAGCCATCAAACTGATTAATATTGCTGGGGCTGAAGTAGCTTTGCCGTGGAGTTTAGCACAGCCTGAAGTGACCCAAGCAGGGCTAGAGAAGCAGGTTTAGCCTTCCCTGCTCACAGGCTCACTGTTGTGTTTGCAGACACAGGAAAACAAACCAGGGTGGGGGGAGAACAGCAGTAGCTTGTGTTTTCGCCAGTTTGAGTCCCTTTCCTTGCTGCAGTGCAGAAATGAGAGGGGACGCATGAGGGGAGACAGGGGCCCACTGCATTCAGACATTCCCTCTTGTGCTTCAGAGTGCTCTGAACCACCCCTTCACCCTCTCTTTGGAAAAACTTTCCAAGAGGAAGTTGCTCTGCCTCTCTTGATGACTGTGGTGAGCCAGTAACACTTAGAAATCTATTTCTGCAAGGGAAGCAGAAGTCTACAAGGCAGGAGATGAGTTTTCTCCTGCCTTGTTGGTAAAATTGACCTTTCACTGCCCTGCCTCCACAACTGGAGAAGCGCCAAAATGCACAACGTACCGGTCAAACCTGAAGAGGGATCCCAGAATGTCTCTGTTTGCTCAGCCGCCCACATCAGTACCCAGGGCTGCTCCTCCCACCCCTTTCAAAGGTGTCACTGTCCCGGTCTGGCACCCTGCCTGCACCTGCCAGCCCTATGAGGGCAGGAGAAGGGCAGAGCACAGCTGTGCCCATGTCCCCATTGTCACAGGTCTCTGCATCCTTCTTTGGGGTTTCATCATGTTTTAATGCTGCACATAACCTGGAAAACACTAGAACAGTTTCAAACCCTGCCAGCTCCCTTGAAGTAACAACTGTGGTGGGAGTGCCACAAGCACTGTCATTTCCTCATACATGTGTCAGAGCAGGGAGGCTCTGCTGGTATTGATAGTGCAGAGCATTAAGTATGCAAATACCTCTAACTCGGTCTGGGCAAACAGTAGCGAGGCAAGAGCAACTTTATCTAGACAGTCTCATTATAATTAAATGACAATTCTGGGTTTCTTTTCACAGCCAACTTGATTTAAAGCCACTTTATTACCATTTGGATACTCTTGTAATGCTTAATCACATCTTAGGACTTGGTCTGCTTTTCAGAGGATAAATGTATCTGTAACACACCTGCATCTGCCTCCCTCCCTCTGTCCCAGTTTTCCACTTAAAGGGAATTAAGGATGTGCTCAGGGAAGATCAAAAATAGAAATACTCAGTACAAGCTAACAGTTACTCTCTGAAATAAAATTATATTTAAACATATACACTCCAACACCATGGCTACAGAGACTAGAGCAGGAAGAGATGAATGAGGTATCTTTGGAAAAGGCATACCACACAGCCCAGGGGCTCTCCATGAGCTTTGCTGAGCACTAGCAGCCTTGGTAAGTAATAGCAAGTAGGTTCAGTTAATTTTCTTGGGGGTGTCTCTTTGATACATGTACTTCATGAAGCAGTAAAACACGATGGGTAAAGGGCTGGTGGGAAGAGCACATGGAGTCATGAAAATCATGCCTGGAGCAGGCAGCATGGGCAGGGAACAGTCCCCACACCTCATAATGCAAATAGGAGCTGTAGGTGATGAAAACAATCCAGGACAGGACTACAGTGCTCTGCCCAACTCAGAACTGGAAAACACAAGTGCTGAGAAGCCCTGAGATATAAAACAGCCCAAAAATAGGGTGAAAGCAATGCAGAGAGGGCAGATCCAGCACTAGCGATCCAACACAGGGCTCAGGCCCAGTGTCTGGCCTGAGAGTTTCCTTCAGAGCTGATCCCAGATCCTGGAGGGCAGAGTTCAGCTCACTCGAGCAGCTTACTCAGGTAAAGGATGTTGCAGGTGCTTGGGGAAAGAAGCATCTCTGTAAGGAATCTGTCCTGCCAGCTGCAGACAGAATTTATACAAGCAGCCAGCACCTACCACCACACAGACCCCCAGCAGAACACCCACAGGTGCCTCATGAAAGAATCAGCCGGACCCACCGCTACATCTCTCCATTTTATTAGTGTAAATGCACCCCATCCCCCTCCTTCCCCCCCCCATTAAATACAAAGCAGGAGCAGAGAGCGGCTCCTCAGTCGCTTTCTCCTTAGGAGATGCACAGCCAAACCCTCTGCCATGCCCATCAGTGTCGGGCACAATGTCCCTCGACCCTGAGGGCAGCCCCACAGCGGGGAGGGATCCCACCTCTGTCAGGAGGCTCTCGTCTGAGGGCTGTGACCTCCGACATCCTATCAATACTGCGAAGGCCGAAATGGCCTGGGTCATGGTTCCCATGGGGAGCAGCTCACGGTACGTGAAATCAGCAGGATTCCCTCTGGCACTCCCTACACCCACCAGCCCCAGGGGCCAAGTTCCTCACACCCCAAACAGCCAGGAGCACTCCAGCTCATTGCCAAGTGGCAAAACCCCAAAACCAACATCCTTATTGCTCTTTTGGGATGGGATGTATCCCATTCCACTGTCCAAGCTTGTGGCAGGTACAGGGACATGTCCCTCCCTGTAAACCAGGCCAATGCTCCAAAGGAGCGAGGGGCACAGTCCTGTCCCAGGACAGTGGGGGAACTATGAGGGATCACTCCAGGCCCTGTGGCAGTCACGGCCCTGCAGCAGGGGGACTTTGGGCTCTACATTCCCCCAGTTGAGGGGGAACAGCAAGAGAGGGCAGCCCATCTCCCCAGTGCTCAGCAGCAGGGCCAGGACAGAGGGATGGGACCAGCAGCCAGCAGCTCTGGATGAGGAGCCAGGCATTCCAGCCTGCAGCTCAGTGACTCTGATCCCATCTTGCTGTGGGGTCTGCACAGCCGTGGCCACTTGAGAAAGACCCAGGCACCCTGGGCTGGCAGACCCCGGCCTGGGCAGTCCCAGGGGGCAAGTCACAGGCTCGGACACCAGCAATCCCCCTGCAGCCACTGAAGAAAGAAGACAGATTTGGGCAGCAGAAGAAGTGGAGTGGGCGGGCAGGCATGGCATGGCAGGGCCAGGCCCTCCAGGATCCAGGGTTCAGGTGCTGTTCCCCTGCTCCTGCTCAAAAAGGACCATGGCCAGCTGGGAGCGAGAGCCTATGCCCTCCAGGCTGCTCTGTACACAGCGGTGGTAGATGTCCTCACTGAGCCGAGGGTTGCAGGCCTGGTGCCGGTAGCGCTGCAGCAGGGCAGGCTCCACTGCCCGGAACACATGGAGGTTGGAGTACTTGATGAACATGTCGTAGATGTCCAGGGTCTCCAGGATGTCCTCATTCTCCTGCACGTCCCCCGCCATGCGGGTGCGTGCTGCCATGTAGTCAGCGTTGTAGAAGCAGGCTTCATGGAAGACATCACGGTCAAAGCGCCCCATGTCCCGCAGCAGGTCCAGCGTGGTGGGTGGCACCTGGTTGTGGTAAGCAATGGCTGGGTTGTAGCCCTGGAAGTGGATG
>NW_008235774.1:1454465-1457709 GCF_000691975.1 Corvus brachyrhynchos | reverse complement strand
TCTGTCCCCACCCCAGCCACAAAGAAAAGTGTGTCCACGGGATGCTTCTTGGAGATAATGTCCATGACCTTGATTTGGGAGGGTGCATCTGTCTTAACACTGATCCAGGGGATCTTTATGTCCACATACTTGCGCTCATACTCGGTGATCTGGGACTTCACAGAGGCGAAGATGTCATTCTGGGTGACCTGCTGGGCCTCAAAGGGGTCATAGATGAAGAGGAAGGTGAGCACTGCATTCTCACTGCTCTCAAAAGCGGCTGCCGCATAAGTCTCCAAAAAGCGGGCAGCGTAGTCCCGGTCGTGGGCCGTCAGCGGCAGGGTGACATTGATGCGACTGGCCTCCGTCACGTAGGGCATGGGGATGATCTCCACCTCGCTGAGGGGCCGTACCAGGTGCACTCGCTTAGTGACGGAGTGGCTGGGCCCCTTCTGGGTGACCACCTCCACCTGAAGGTCCAGCGTGTACTCCATGCCACGTGTGGGGTCGAAGCGCCGGTATCCGTTCACCAGCTGCTGCTTGCGGACATGGAGCACTGGCTGGTACTTGCGGTTTAGCTCCTCCATGGCCGTGGCCACCACATCAGCCACGTCCGCCAGATCCACACCATGCAGCTCACACTTGGGGGAGCCATCCACACAGGCATAGACCTGCTCCTCTGTGAAGTAGTCCCAGCGTAGCACCTCAAAGCGGGTTTTGGGCTGGAATGGGGGTGGGATGCCAATGGGCCATGTGGCGACATGATCCCCATCAGCAGACAGGCTGCTGGCATTCTGGATCTCCATCTGCGAGACAAGAGATGGAGGAGTGAGAGCCAAGGCAGGCACAAGTAGATCTTCCAGCTCTGGCAGCACTCAGGCTGACTTCTGATACTCAGAGATCAGCCAGAGCTGGCTCAAAGAGCAGTGCCAGAACAACTCTATCCTCAACCTGACTCCTGTCCAGCACATCAGGTTTTCTCCCCCACCCTATGTAGCCTTTGTGACAGATATCTGCACTCTTCTGGCTTCATCACCCTGAACCACCACAGCACGTCCACGACCCATCTAGGTCCAAAGCTGCTTTCCAGACAGCACCACTGCCTCTGCAGCCACATGAGCTCAGCTGATCCTGTCCAACAGAAGGATCAGGTGAGACACCCGCAGAGAAACTAGAAAGCCCACGGGGATGACAAATGGAATCAAGGCCCTCCCAGCCAAGCCAGGTCTCACCTGGAGCTGCTGGATCTCCTGATAGGTTCTCTCAAGCTCCACCTGTGCGAAGTACTTGTGCAGCCGGTACATCTGGAGGGGATCCAGCACAGGGTGGACAGTGAAGGCGCTCTGGAAACGGAGGTCGGTCTCCCGTTCAGGGTCTGCGTTCTTCCCCAGCTCAAAATAGTGGTAATGCAGACCCTGTGCCAGCCAGGAGAGATAGGTCACAGCCAGCCCCAACCTGTACTCCCACACCACCAGATGCCAGCACAGCAAGCTCAAAGGATGTCAGGGTGCAACAGCTAGTCCTCCCAGGACCTGGGAGCCCAAAGGGAGGAGGGAAAACACTGGGCCAGGATCCAGCCATCTCTTCTGCAGAACCTACCTCATGTTCCTCAGCACAGTTGACACCTGTGTAGTCAATGATGCAGCGGCCCAGCCACTCATCGGGCCGGGCACTGAGGATGTCATTGCGGCAGCTCTCCAGGTGCTGCTGCAGGAGCAGGAGGAGGCTGCGGGACAGCAAGTAGCCAAACCCTCCATAGCAGTAACGTCCCTCAGTGTCCCCACCGATGAACTCCTCAGGACGACCCAGGTAGAGGTGGGTGTCAATGCTGAGGTGGGCAACCAGGCGGCTGATGCGGTGCGCCTCTGTGTAGGTATCATCCTGCACCAGGAAGAACCAGTCGAAATCATTCACGTAGTGGTCCAGAAGGTACCTGACGGTCTGGTACATGTTCCAGATGGGCCGCTCATCACTGTGCGTCACCACCGTCATGCCATGGGGCACCTTGCGGCCCCGCGTGCCTGTGAAGTACACCAGGCGCTCCAGGCGGTGGGCCAGCGTGCGGTTGACAGCCACCCCCAGTGTGTTCAGCGTGCTCTTGGAGGTCAGCACACCCACAAAGAGTCGCTGCCGCATCCCCAGCTCTGTGCTGATGTACCGGGTCCTGCAAGAAGATGACAACATATGGCCCCTAGGGCACTGCAACCCACCCCAGCCTGCACCCTCCCCATCGTAACCATTGGCACCAACCTCGGTTCCTCTGCAGGAACTGCTCCCAGGCTTCAGCCAGGCACACAAGACATCACCCCAGTGTCACCAGCTGCTACTACGCCTGTGTCAGAGGCACTGCAGAGCACTTTGCTGAGGTCCCCCGTCAACTTGAGACCAAGGGGGACCCTACCTTCCCACGAGCTGGGCAGTCCAGCTCAAAACAGATGCTCTCAAAAGGCTGAGCACAGCTAAAAGCAGGAAACAGGGCAGCACAACCCAGCTCTAGCAGGGACATGACCCACCAGATACCCCAACCACGAGGTTAGCCCCAGCCCCACCCAGGTGCTGAACTGGGAAGCACCTTCCTGCCACCCCTGCCAGGCATACTGCTCTAGAGCAGGCAGGCAGGAGAGCCCATGCTGACCTCCCTGGGGATGCCAGGCCCCACACAGGTTGCTGAAGCCAGCAAGGAGCTGGTTGTGTCCCCCTCCCCACCACGGCCTCCTGCTGTTGCACTCACAATGACTTTCAGGTTTAATTCTCCCAGTCTGGCGCAGTAGCAGGAAGCGACCCCCCCATCACGTCCCCCAACCGCCGCCTGGTACACAGTGGCCCCATTCAGCCCCCTTCATCCACCCACCACCTCGCCAGGACAAGGAGGCCCTTTCACTGCCTGTTCCCTGTCATCCAGGGGACGCTGGGACGGGGCTGCAGCCGACTCCGACTCCGGAGCAGGCTGGCGTTTACAGCACTGGGTGGGGACATGCCACTACGGGAGGGGTCCCTGCTCGGACAAGAGGGGACCGTAGCAGGGTGCCCGGCAGCACGTGCTGCAGAGCGGGCAGCAGCATGGGCAGGAGGCTCTTCCGCTGCAGGCTGCAGGTAAAGTGGGGCACAAGGGAGGAAAGGAAGCAGCTGGGAAAGGCCCTCACAGTGAGGAAAAACCCGTCTGCAACCCTAGGTGGCTGAAGGGAGGGCAAAGCACACCGCTGGGCCTTCTGTCACGCCCCCCTGTAAAGTCCCCCAGCCCCGGCACGGCAGGCACCTGAAGCTC
>NW_008235774.1:1452209-1453845 GCF_000691975.1 Corvus brachyrhynchos | reverse complement strand
CAGCGCCTCAGGCCCCGGCTGCCGGCTCACAGAGCGGAAAGCGCATCCGCAGGGGACCGGCACCTGAGACGGCTTTAGGGCGCATTTTCCCGGCCCTTTGTGCCCGGGACACAGGGACTACCGCGGGGCCGTGTGTCCCCTCCGCGGGACAGCCCAAACCACGGCGCTGGTGAATTCATGGTGGGGTTGAACCGCCACGTTCCCCAAACCGCTGCCCCAGGGTCAACCCCTCGGTGGGTGGTGGCTGAACTCTACCTGGAAGTCCCCAGGAGGTGACCAGTGGTCGGGGGAAGAGTGGGGTCTGAGTGTCTGAGGTCAGAGCAGCACGGTGTGGGCTGCGGGCTGCAGGAGGCAGCTGATCACGCCGGGTGCCTGCGGAGCAGGCATTCCAGGAGGGCAAACGGCGGCTGGAAGACCTTTGGATTCTCAGCAGCAAACCATCCCGGGGCTGGATGAGGGCAGGCAGGCAGCAGGAGATCCCAGCAGCAAGGACCCTTATCATGTGGTTCAAACGGGAGCAAAGGGAGCTCCTCCAGCTGGGGTCGGGTCACCATCCCACTCTGAGCTGTCTTGCAGCACAGATCCACCGGGCCGCCAGAAAGAGCCCCCCAGGCAGACAGAGCTGGAGGAACTGTATCAGGGCAGAGTTCACTGCACAAACGGAGCTTCCACCACAGGAATAATCCAACCCAGAAGCTGCAAGGCAAGCAGCCCTACATGGCTGCTCAGTGCCAGGCATTACTGAATAAGGACAAGAAGGAGGACCTGGCCTTTCCTCCTATTCCCAGCCCATGGTTTTGCTTCCAGCAGCCTTGCAGCCATTGGGACTCTCAAGTACCTCTGGATTTACTCTGGGTGGGGAGTCCATTCCACCCTCCCCATGAAACACAGCCCACTTGTCCTGGGGAGCACCAGCAGCCACATAGCACTGCAGGGCACTGAGGGCATGTGGGGGCCTGCTCAGCTCCAGGATCTCTTTCATTTTCTGAAACAAAGCAGCCTGTTTTCGTCGGAAAGCGGTTGGCAGCATCCCACCCCCCTGAGATACTAGACCATCATCCAAGCTCGGCTGCTTTTCATAGGCCTTTTTACTCTTGAATAGACCAAGACAAGCAATAGGCAAAAGCAGTCACGTGGATGGCAGTTTAATGAAGAACATATAAAAACTAGAAACAGACAGAATGTGATGGGATGAGGAGATACCAGAAGGAAAAAGATGAAAAGCCAAGAAAGGAACAGAGATCTTTCATGCACAGAGGTCAAAAAACAGCCAAGATCATAGAAAAATCCAAAGTATCCTGTTTTCTGTACACAGCATTAGAAATAGATGTATTTGATTTCCTTTATGGGTTGGAATATTTAAGTTTAGCCACCTTATACAAACCCAGATCATTTTACATGAGTGATAAGAGAGGTTTCATTCTGAAATGACCCTGTTGATCTGAACTTATATTTAGATAGAGGTGCAGATCAGAGAAAGTAATGAAGTTTCCAGCCTCAGCTCAGGAAACACGCATGGGAAGCTGAGGGCAGAGCACACACCTCCCCAGGGCTTGCCTGGCAGTGGCTGAGCCCAGGGCCCCTGTGCCTGGTGGCCTTGGAAGATTCTGTGGGGAAGCAGCAGGAAGGCAGCAGT
>NW_008235774.1:1451409-1452087 GCF_000691975.1 Corvus brachyrhynchos | reverse complement strand
GGGCCAGGATTTCCCGGGGGTCCCTAGGCGCCTACAGCCAGGAGGTGCCAGCTCCAGAGAGCTCTGCCTCTGCAGATCACCGTGTCCCCCCGGCTGCATGCCATGGCTGTAGCTCTCATCTGCTCGTGGGGGACAGGTGGGCAGCTGCTCTAGATGCCCCTGACATGTGCATTTGCCCCCTCTGAACGCAGGCACTGCAGTCCCCGTGGCCCTGGCACAGCCCCTTGTACGCTGCACTGTCAGGTCCCGTCTGACACAAGATTATCCTGCAGTTCTCACATCCGCACCCTTGCACCCTGTACCGCTCTGTCCCTGCACACCATGCCGAGGGGCTTGCAGCCCTCGCAGCCGCTGCACGCCAAGCACATGGCACACATGGTCTGGCCCGGGGTGTGCTGCGCCACGCTGCACACACGGCCTCGGGCTGAGTCCCCGGCACATGCCATGTCACAGGGCATGGCACCCCGGTGCACACCCCAATGCACCCACCAATTTACAACTCAGTGCACACCTGAACGTGCCCCCAATTTACACCCCACATTACACCCCAGTGTACACCCCAATGCGCACCCGAGTGCACTCCGATTTACACCCCCACTTTACACCCCACCTTACACCCGAGTGCACCCCCGCTTTACACCCCACTTTACACCCGAGTGCCCCCCCCCTTTACCCCCC
>NW_008235774.1:1442603-1450734 GCF_000691975.1 Corvus brachyrhynchos | reverse complement strand
CAACAGTGCCCGCGCCAATGGGCGCCGCGAGCCGCCCGCACCGCTGCCCGCAGCCCTGCCCGGCGCCCCGCCATCCCGTGCCATCCCATGCCATCCCTACACCAGCCGGCCAGCCGTGCCGTGCCGCATCCCCGGTCTCCTGGGCCGGCAGAGCCCTGCTCTCACTCAACACATTATCGCCCATCCCCACCGGGGCCGGAGCGTCGCTCCTGGGCTCTACGGGTAAAGTCCAATCCTGCTTAGCATCCCCCAGGGGACTCGAGCAGGGGCCCAGCGCTTGGCTGCCCGCTCGCTGCCCGCCTGCTTCCTTGGGATTAGGCTCTGTGCTCGGCTTCCCCACGGGGATTTGCCCTGGCTGGTGTTGCCTTCCCCAGCCAAAGGGAGGGAGGAGGTTGCCGGCAAGGGATGAGATGCCAGTGGAGCCCGTCTGGGCAGCAGCAAGGTGCTGGGCAACAGGAAGCCGTGACTGCAGCCTTTGCCCTCTTCCCAGCTCCTTCCCAGAGCGCTGTTTTTGTGAGCTGTCCTGAACTGGCCGCTTAAACTTGGCACTTGGAAGGACTGATGCTGGCCTGGGGACAATTTGTGACAATAAACCCATTCTAAACCAACTGAGCCTGTAAAGGGACTAGGGGAGCAAAGGGGTGATGGAACTGGCTCCAGGTGGGAGCAGGCAGATGGATACTGTAATTAGGTTTAAACTGAAGCTGGATCAGTCTTTGCAGGGGATTATGACCCCTCCGTCTGTGTAAGCGCTGCGGGGGGCCTGGTAACTGTTTGCTCAGCATCCCGGCACAGCCACAGCATTAAGGGTGAGCCCTTGGGTAAAGGGCAGTGCCAGCTATGGCTGGTGCCCTTCCATCCCCATGGATTGGCATGGGAGGGCTGGATCTAATGTGAAGGCCCAATTTGTTTTTACAAGGAGAGTAGGAGCTGGAGCAGAGATGAAAAATAGCCAGAAATATGATTAGAGGATTGGAGAAAATGCCTTGGAGTACAAGCTTAAAGAGCTCAATCTGTTTAGCCTATAAAAATAGAAGACTGAGGGGTGACTTAATTACTGAGCATAATTACTTCACAGGCAGAAAATACCAGGTTGTGGAAGTCTCCTGTTAATCGAACAGGGAAAGGGTGCCGGAGAGGCATGGGCAGGAAAATTGAAGCCACAGACAAATTATTTAAGTGATACGAAGCTCTTGGGGGTACAGGCAGGCTCTCTGGGGACAGCATGTCCCCTCAGCCACACATTGGGTGACAGTCTGCACCCCCACTGATGAGGCTGTTCCCCCATTCCCTCCCTTCCTACCCGGGTAGTGGTGGGACGGAGCAGGATTTCTGGTAGCTGGATGCTGAGTGGTGGGATCACTGCTGGGCATGTGCCACCAGTTCCTCCATTCTCCTTGTCTCTCTCCCACCAGGTGGGGCCGGTGCCGGGACACAGTTCTGCTGGCGAGCTATGAGGCAGGAGTGGAGATTTTGATGCCTCTCCCAGGAGTCCCCAGAGCCATGACTGCAACTGTGCAAACGCTGCGGTTCAAGCTGCTGCCGCACGAGCCAGGCCAGGAGTGGGGGCACAGCTGCCAGCAGGAAATTGAGCGTCGCTACCAGGTGGTGCCCTCAGTGGTGTGTGCCATGTGCTGCCTTTTTGGCATCATCTACTGCTTCTTCGGTGAGCCAGGCCAGCCCAGCAGCTGGTGGGGCAAGTGGGGAGGAGGGCAGAGGGGAGCTGGGGGTTGCTGGCTATCCAGTCCCTAACTATGGTGGTCTCTCCTCAGGCTACCGCTGCTTCAAGGCTGTCATGTTCCTGACGGGGCTGATGTTTGGCTCTATCATCATCTTCATGCTGTGCTACAAGGAGAGGGTGCTGGACACACAGCTGAGCGTGGAGGCCTCAGTGGGCATTGGGTTGGGCATTGGAGTCTTGTGTGGGCTGGTCACCATGCTGGTGCGCAGTGTTGGCCTCTTCATGGTGGGGCTGCTCCTGGGGCTGCTGCTGGCGGTGGCCACGCTGGTAGTGATGGAGCAGTTCTACCACCCACCAACGGTGTGGATCCCCATTGCACTCCTCCTGGGTGTGGGGATGCTTTTCGCTGTCCTCACCCTGCAGTGGCAGCGCTTCTTCACCACCCTCTCCACCGCCGTCTTCGGCAGCGCCATCATGACCGTCACTGTCGACTACTTCATCGAGCTCTTCCTCCTGGTGCAGTACATCTATGAGCGCATCAAGGTGGCCCCTGCTCGCCCCGTGTGCTGGTACAGCTGGGTCATTCTGGGCGTCTGGCCGCTCCTCACCACACTGGGTGTCCTGGTCCAGTGGAAGGTCACAGGCGAGGGCTACTCCCATACAGAAGGTGTGTGGGGAGTGGGGCATGTGGGCATGACACAGGGCGAGTGTAGGAGCTGGGAACCTGGGTAGTGGGATGGAGGTTTCCAGCACCTGGTTCACACGGACATGCATGGGGTTCAGGACTCTGTGGCGGCACACCACCCAAGGGAGGCCTGGTTGCGTGAAGTTGGTGCTGGTTTGGCTGTGGGGATCGTTTGGATGTGCTCCCCAGTGCTCACAGGCCTCTTTGCTCCACAGTGATCATCAGCCGGCAGCAGCGCCGCGTGCAACTGATGCGCATCAAGCAGCGGGAAGACCGAAAGGAGAAGAAGAAGAAGCGGAGACCCCACCACCCACCACCCCACCAGCACAAAGCCCACCCCCCCGAGCCTGCTTACCGCCGCAAGCCCAACCCTGTGCGCCGCTTCGATGGGGACGTGCTCTCCCCTGTGAGTCCCGCAGCCAGGGTAGAGATCTCCCCCAGCCTCCACAGCCATTCCTTCTCCATGTGGGTGGGCTGGGGCTTGGAGAGGTGCCCAGGCACCGGTTGACATCAAAGCTCATTGAGGGATGAGACCAGGGCATCCCCGGGACTGGGCAACTCAGGAAGGGCTAAGCTGGGGCATTACCACCGTGGAGCACTTCAGCCTTTGCAAGCAAATGGAAACTGCTGGCCAAGAGCACTGTGGGCAAAGTAGAAACAAGCAGTAGGCAAGGTGCAAAATGTCCAGGGGAGGGATAAGGCTGTGCTCCCGGCTGCGGCCAGCCACTGGAGGGCCCGAGTGCTGGGGATTCCACTGGGCTGTTTTTGAGGGGGGCTGGGGAGGGAGAGTTTCCGAGAGCGGCAGACGGGACCATCGCTGAACAGCCTCATCGCCAGCTCCCATGCCGTGGTGGACCTGGACTATGACTGCAGCTCCACCGTGCCCCTCACCACAGGCTCTGGCCCTGCCGTGAGGGTATAAGCCAACCCAGTGACCTCGAGCAACACCAGCACCCCAGCCTGTTCTGACAGAACCCCTGAGACAGGCAGGGCTTTGTCCCCCCAAGTGGCCACATGTGGCTTGGGGCTGCAGATGGAGACCCTTCTTGGAGACACATAGGACTTGTCTGTGGAAGCCCCAGCTACCTGTGGGGCCCAAAGGTGCTGGGGAAGCCCTTTGGCAGGGACGCAGCCCAAGGACCAGAACCCATGGACGTGCAGTGCGAGTGGCTCTGCTGGGGTGGTGGGTCCCCAAGCCCCCACTGCTGTGCGTTACCCTATGGCCCGGGCACGCTCATCCTGCATCTTAACATTTCCCCATATTTGAGTCCCCCCCTTCTCAAGAGCAGCTCCCCATGCCTGCCCCTACCCCATCGCACCCCCAGCAACTCCCCAAGTGCCTGTCCCCTATGTCCCTTCCTCAAAGAGCAGGTCCCACAGCCCTTTTCCCAGCAGGGAATCCCCTGAGCATGTGTGCCCTGTCCCACCCTGTCCCCAAGAGCAGCTCCCAGGCAATGCTTCCCAAAACCTGCCTCCTCAGAAGATCCTTCTGCCCTAGCCACCCTCCCTACACCCCAGAGCGGCTCGCCACTCCATTTTCCCAAGCTGGACTGGGGTGGTCCTGGGGCAGAGACTGCCACGGCCAGGTGGTTCCCAGGGTGATGCTGGCTATTGGTGCCTGTCCAGCAGGAGCTGTGCTGGCAGGGTGCATCCCCCACAAAATGTTTTGGTGGGAGACAGGACACTGGCTCCAGCCTTTGGGCAGAGGCTGGGCTGCCTCAGGGATGCGGGGACCCCTGCAGCATCAGAGACCGTCGCTGTTTTGCTGGCGACTGGATTTTTATAGTGGCCAGGGGACCTTGGGGCAGGGCAGGGCAGGAGCCCCTGCCCAGAGCACTGCTGTGGGCAGAGGCTCACGCCTTGTATATATTTCTCTTGCTGTGATTTGTATTAACTTATTACGGAGTGAGCCAGGATTTCCCCATGGCCAGGCAGGCAGGATGGTGGTGAGACTGGACCAGGGTGCCTTCTGCTTTGGGAGCCCCCCCCAGCCCAGCCCAGCTGGCCCCGCTGCCCCAGGAACTGCATGTTTCTGCCAGGCACCCCCTTCCCGCAGCATTGTGCTGCCATCCCCCTTTTCAGTCTCTTTTGTAAATGTGCCAAATGCTGCTGAGGCCTCGGCCACACAGTAAAGAGCCTTTCGGAGTCCGGCGTGCAAGGCCAAGGGCTGTGCGGGGGGCAGGGGTGAGGGGGGCCCTGAGGGCCAGGCTTCCAGGGATGCTGAGCAAGACGTAGAGTGGTGCCGCCACCTTTTCTCTTAGTGGGACCCCCGCTCTCTGGTGTGGAAGAAGCCATGTCAGAAAAAAAGACTGTTTAATGCAGAGCCCTGAGGCTGGAGTAGGCTGGGGATGGTGTCCGTGTGTCTGTACATGCCAGGGGGAGTGTGACCCTGTCTCACAGCAGTGGCATCCATCAGTCTGCATGCAGGCTCTTGAGTACTGCATCCTGGCTTCTAGCTCCCTGTGGGAACAACAGGAGTCAGAGAGAGCTGGAGCATTGCCAGAGCTGGTGGGGCACCCAAAAGGTGTATCCCAGACAACAGGTTGGCCCTATGTCCAACCTGCTCCCCCCAGCCCAGCACTCAGACTCTTGCAAGCAGTGGGGGATGGGGACAGGGCTCCTGGTTTCCCTTCACTGCAAGGCACAGCAGCAGCTGGCAGTGGTGCCCCTCCAGGTGCCCACTCACCCTCTACGAGGAGCCGGGCAGTGGAGCGGTCATCGAAGGCGTCACAGGTATACGAGTCCTCATCCTCGGGGCCCACGCGGTGAATGATGAGTGTGCGGTAGCAGTCCAGATTGCAGATCTCATACTTGTCACCAGCAAAGATCTCGGTGTCCCCACGGAGCCAGCGCACCCGGCCCCGGGCGTGGGACACGGTGCACTCCAGTGTTGCCTTGTGCCTCGCCAGCACCGTCTTGTCCCGCAGTGGCTTCACAATCCGGATTGGCAGTGCTGGCGGGTGGGGACAAGGTGTCAGCATTGTGGGGTGAGCAGGCTTCCATGGGGACACCGCAAGCCAACCCGGTACACCCCAGCCCTGGTGCTGGGAGCCCAGCCAGACCTCGCAGCCCACACTGGTACCTTCCACCTGCAGACTGGCCTCTGAGATGACCGTCCTGGCAGCAAAGCGGATGAGTCCCTTGTCCTCAGGGCGCACACCACAGAACAGCAGGAAATGCCGGGTCCCTGGGGAGGGAGAGGCTGGCTCAAGATGACAGCAGTGGGCACCCATAGTAGGCAGGGGGGCAGGGACCCCCGTTTGTCTACAAAAACTCCCCTTGCTTGAATTTGCCCCTTCTCAGCCTCAAACCAGGTGTGGAACCACCTGCACCCCTACCTTCTTGCCGTATCTTCACTGTGCTGGAGACCTTGATTTTCTCCCCATCCCGAAACCACTCGCCCTTAACATCTGCATGTGACACCTCGCAGGTGAAGACTGCATTGTCACCCTCCCGCACCTGGATGTCCTGCAGCTCCTGCACAATGTGGACCTGGCGCTCTGTGGGTAAGGGACAGGGTGCCACGTCAGCCAAGGATGAGAGGAGCAGGCAGCATGGAGTTTGGGGGTGTGCACACCGCCGGGAGCTGGGTGGCCGTACCCTGGACGTGCAGCGTGGCGGAGGCCCGGCAGTCACCTGCGTCGCAGGTGTAGCTGCCAGCGTCGGTCAGCTCGCAGCGGCTCAGCTGCAGGATGCGGCGCCGTCCCGCTGAGTAGATGCGGCGGTTGGGCCCCGGCCGCAGCTCCTGTCCATCCTGCACGGGGGCAAACAGGCAGCACCCCACTGCTTTGGCCCCTCTTCTCTGTCTGCAGCCCTGGCAGGGAGGGCAGCGCCAGGGGACAAAGCAAGGAGGACACAGCCAGGTGCTGCTGGAGGGAATTGGGGTGAACCCTCACCTTGAACCATTTCACTTCTGCATTGGGGCGAGACAGCTCACACTCAAAGCTAGCGACCCCTGTCTCTGGGACCCCCAGGTCTCGTGGGACCTTCACCATAGTGACTGGAGGCTCTGAGGAGGCAGGACACAGGACAGGAAGGTTTGGTATGACAAAGGCGTGGACTTGGGGCTGCAGGGAAGAGTAGCTGTGGCTGGGGCATTTCAGCATGGGGTGGGAGTGGCACTACCCATGGGCAAGCACTCATCAGTGGTGTTCCAGCTGGGTCTGGACCCAGACCCTGGCTGGGCGTCCCCACTGTTCAGCTCACATCTCTTCCCTGAGGACACGGGGACACTTGCCAGAACACTGTCACCCCTGTCCAGGACAGGGGGACACATGTGCCCGGGGTGGCCCAGCTCAGCCTTGGTGTCTCCCCCGGTACAGAACAGCTGCAGGTCAGACAGTGCCAGTGCCACACACCCCGCAGCCTGCTCCAGAGACCGTACCCCGCACACGCAGGTGGGCGCTGCAGCGCAGAGTGTCAGCAGTGAAGGTGACAGTGCCTGAGTCTTCCAGTGCAAGCCTCTCCAGTGTCAGGCTGTGCCCGCAGCCTGTGGCACTGATCCGGCACGTACGGCTGGGCTTCACCCGGATGCCATCCCGTGTCCAGACCCCAGTCACGCCAGGGTGAGACAGCTCCAGGTGAAAGGTGGCTGTCTCCTTCTCAAAGGTCTCCACGTCTGCCAGTGGCGTCCGGATCGACACCTTCCGGGCTGTGAGGGACCCACATCTGTGAATAGGTGTCTACTCCACCCCAGAGCCCCTGGCTTCCCAGTCTGTGCTTGCTGGAGTGATCCTCTAAATCCAGCTGTTTGTAGCACACTCCCACCCCTGCCCACGAACTCACCTCCCTGCTTGACCACACCTTCCAGCCAAGTACCAGCTCTGCCCACATGCTCTAGGTGTCTACTCCACCCCAGAGCCCCTGGCTTCCCAGTCTGTGCTTGCTGGAGTGATCCTCTAAATCCAGCTGTTTGTAGCACGCTCCCACCCCTGTCCACGAACTCACCTCTCTGCTTGACCACACCTTCCAGCCAAGTACCAGCTCTGCCCACATGCTCCCATTGCAGCAGTTGGGTGCCCTCCCTGTCCCCCTCCCCATCCCCATCCCCTTCCATCCCCATCCCCAGCCTGGTACTCACGCTCCACATGGAGCTTGGCCTGTGTGCGGTCGTGCAGGCTCTCGCAGCGGTAGGTGCCACGGTCGGTGGGGCCGAGGCAGCAGATGGTGAGGGTGCGCCGGCACCCCGACTCCTGCAGCAGGTACTTGCTGCTCGGCTGAAGGAGGACACCCTGCTTCAGCCACTGCACCTCGGCAGCCTCATGGCTCACCTCCACCTCCAGGCACACGTCCCCCTGCTCCTCTGCCACCATGTCCTGCAGCTTCCGCACGAACAGCACCTGTGCCTCTGCATGGCCCGTGTGCTGGGTCAGCAGCTGGTCCCAGGGCTGTGTCTTGAGCCGAGCCCCAGCTTCCTCCTTTCCCCTCACCTTGTACATTTAGCCGAGCTGTGCTCACCAGCCCCTCGGTGTTGACTGTCACGGTGCCTGCATCACCTGGCTGGCACTGCCGGAGGGTGAGGCTGTGGCACAGCCCATTCCTTGTCACCAGCAGCCGCTCGCTGGGGACCACGGGCTGGCCATTCAGCTGCCATGTCACAGCCACGTCTTCGGGGGACACCAGGCACTTGAAGGTGGCATCCTCCCCCTCCAGCACTGTCAGGCTCTGCAGCTCCATGATGATTTCCACCACCCTGGGGACTACAGCCGTGTTGTCAGGGTACAGCAGCAAGGACCCCCTGTCCTGTAGAGACGCTGAGCATTCCT
>NW_008235774.1:1436797-1442175 GCF_000691975.1 Corvus brachyrhynchos | reverse complement strand
CCACTGCCGCCTGCTGCGGGCCCAGCCAGGTGACATCAGACCGCTCTGTGGAGGTGATGGCAGAGAGCACGGCACTGCCGCCCCCCAGCACCAGCAGCTTCTCCTGCTCCTCTCGTTTGTTCACGAACAGCACGGGTGCCTCTGCCGGGGGAGCACTGGGTTCAGCTGTGCCCCTGCCAGTGGCACCAGCATGGGATGGGGGTGCAAAGCATCCCGGCGTGAGGCAGGATGGGACTGCTCCTGCCCTTGGCGTGGGCGAGGGACATCTCCAGGCTCACCTTTCACACGCAGTGTAAAATGCACCTCATCATCACCAGCATCGCAGAGGAAGATGCCACCATCACCCAGCTCTGCTTGCTTGATGGTGAGGCTGCGCGTGGGACCCTCGCTGCACACCAGCAGCCGCCCACCTGAGCACAGCGTCTGTCCATTCTTCTGCCACTGCACTGCCGCTGTACAGCAGTGCCACCAGTGTCACACTGTCCCCCTCCTGCACCTCCAGCGGGCTCTGCGCCTCCTCCTTGTTGACAATGCACACAGGCCGGGCTGAGGGGCACAGGGGGAAAGGCAGGGTTCAGGGATGTCCCCACAGTGCAGGGAAGTGCAGGGATAGGACTGCTGCAAGTGGAGAGGTGATCCCTCCATGAGTCATCATGGGGCAGGAGGGCTGTGGGGCTGGCTGGGGGTCATGGTGGGACCAGACAGGGGTTCCAGTGGGGCAGGCTGGAGGGATCTGGCAGCTCAGGGTTCACTCAGGGAAGGGATGGCAGCAGAGCCCATCACTCCCTGTACAAGCAGCACAGCTGCCACATTGAGACCATTAATTTAATTGTACTCCTGCATTCAGAACACCTTGCTGGGGAGCCAGGGCACCCGCCTGCAACAGGCCCCCTCCGACCCTGCACAGCCCTCCATCTCCAGCTGATAAGGGTCCGGGCTGAGCTCAGCCTTTGGCAGCCAAAGCAGGAGGAGCGGCGCCTGGGAGCCAGCCAAGGCTAAATTTAAACAGCCCCTGGCTGGGGGAGGCAGCAGGGACACGTCTCACCACAACCCTGACATGTCCCTTTCTGACAAACGGCTCCTCTAGGGTTGGGGACAGGGCTCCCACCCTCCCCTGCCGTGCTGCCACCCTGGCCTCTGCCATCAGCCGGGTTACAGAGGCTTCCCCTCCCCTTGTCCAGGTCTGTGGTATGATCCCACCATTCTGGGGGTCCCTGGGGTTCTGAGCCAGCTCACCCGACACCTCCACATTTGTCATCATGCGGTCGCTGGCAGCATCACAGACGTAGCATCCTGTGTCGCTGGGCTGTGCCCCATTGATGGTAAGCTGTCGCAGCACCCCACGGGCCTCAACTTGCACTCGTTCACCCGGATGCACCTCCTGGCCATTCCGGAGCCAGCGCACGATGGCGTCGGGACGGGAGAGCTCACAAGCCAGCACCAGGTCTTCCCCGGCCACCAGGTAGCGATGTACCACGGTGCCCGTGCTGCCCACGATGGTCACCGGTGGCTCTGGGACTGGAGAGATGGGCTGTCACTGCAAGAGCAGCCTGTGCTACATGTCGCAATAGCCAGACCCTGTCCAGACTCCTCTGGCAGCAGCTGAACAGCACAGGGGTTTCCACAAGGCCACCACACAGGTGCAGCTCCCTCCCCATGTGGCCCCCACCAGCCTCCCTATGCTCGCTGCCACCCAGCCCAGCCTCACACCACCCTGGCAGCAGCCACCGACCCACATTGGTCCTCTCCCCCTGGCCATCCCCACCGGGACCTCCTGCTCACCTTCTACAGTGATGAAGAAGACAATGCTGTCATCACCGGTGTCACAGAGATACTCCCCAGCATCCCTGCCTGTGGCACCCAGGATCACGAGGGATCGGCGCACCCCGTCCTCCTCCAGCCGCACACGACCCGTGTCCTGCAGCTTCTCCCCATCCTTGTACCACTTCACCTCCCCATGGGTGTGTGAGAGGTGCACCTCCAGCACCAGGTCCTCCATGGCCTGGCAACGCCGGTGGATTGGCAGGACATCCTTCTCCAGGATCCTGACCAGCGGATCTGCAGCATCCAGCACCAACAGAGCTGAGGTCTCTGGGGTTTGTGCACCCAGCACTCCACACCAGGCTCTTCCCTAGCCTCATGCTCACCCAACACTTGGATGGTGAAAGTCACTGTGTCATTGGCAGTGTCACAGGTGTATTTTCCAGAGTGTTCAGCTTGGGCAGCAGGGATGAGCAGCCGGCGATGGGCACCCTCCTCCTCCAGGACCAGGCTGCCCCCAGCCTCGAGCCTGACCCCCTCCTTTGCCCAGCACACGGGTGCATCCGCACGGGACAGCTCACAGCACAGTGTCACCGTCTCCCCCGGGGACACCGTCATGGCAGGGACAGGTCTGCAGGGCTGCAGGATCCTCACCGGAGGCTCTGCAGGTATGGCATATCTGTGACACAAAGCAGCGCAGGGACAACGCAGCCCTGGGCACTCCTCTGCTGCCAGCCCCAGGTGAGCACCTGTGCTGGGTGGCCCGGTGCATGGGCACCCACTGGTGGCCAGAGCTACACCAGCACATCCACTGACCTGACACCTTGACATCAAAGGAGACGGCCTCATCCTTGGTCTCGCAGATGTACTCGCCTGCATCCTCTGCACTGCTCTTGGGGATGAAGAGACAGCGCCAGGCCCCCTCCACCAGCAGCAGCAGGTTGTCAGTCTCGTCCACCTCCAGCCCATCCTTGAACCAGTGCACTGGAGCATCTGGCACAGAGAGCTCGCACCGCAGCTCCACACACCCCGGTGCCTGAACCAGCAGCTCCAGTGAGCGCTGTGGAGGGTGCAGGATCCTCACTAGTGGCTCTGTTGGGGATGTGGAGGAAGGGTGTGAGACCTGCTCACTGCTCTGCTCCTGGCTCTGCTGTCTCTATTTACTGTCACCTGTGCCCCTATCCCCACAGGGCTGAATGGAAGCTACAGCCTCTCACCCCAGTGCAAAGAGGTGGGAGCTTCTCAGGGGCAGTAGGCACACAGATGCAGCTGCACACCCTCCTCCACAATGCTGAGGGCAGGGAGCAGGGCTGGGGACCCCAGAGCATAGAGCTGGCACAGTGCTGCCTTTCCCAGGATGTCCCTGCTGTGCCACCAACCTGCCACCAAGATGGGGTAGGAAACAGATGCATCTCTGGCGTTGCAGGTGAACTCCCCGGTGTCCTGCATCTGGGCACAGGGGAGCACCAGCCGGTACTGCAGCCCCTCCTGCTCCAGCACCAGTCTCTCGCCCACCTCCACTTCTTCACCATCCTTGTACCAGCACACTGGGGACACCGGGCGGGACAGCTGGCACCACAGCTCCACGCGCTGCCCAACCACATAGGAGTGGGGGCCCTCCCTGTTGGAACTGACGATCCTCACTGGCACCTCTGCTGGAGACATGGCAGGGCTCAGGCGTGGTGCTGGGTGAGCCCCATGTGAGGACAAGCGTCCCCTGGGAAGCTCACCTCTGACAGTCACCCTGAAGCTGGCAGCATCATCCCCGGCATGGCAGGTGTACACCCCTGAGTCAGACAGCGCGGCCGTGGCGATGTGCAGCCTCTGTGAGCGTCCCTCCGAGCAGATGGCCAGGACCTCGCTTGGGACCACGGCCTCGCCGTCCTTCCGCCAGTGGACAGGGGCATCTGGCGGGGACACCTGGCACTCCAACACCAAGGGCAGCCCTGCCAGCACCTCCTGGAGCTGCTGTGCCTCCGGCACTGGGGTGAGGCAGACCTTCAGTGCTGAGAGGACCAAGACCTTGTGTCACTTGGCCTCCCATCCTACCTGCCCTGGGGGCAGCAGCCATGGACATCCCAGCTCTGCAGTGCTGGTAGCTGCAAGCTGGGAGAACAGCAGGGCTGGGGTGTGAGGTGGCATCACCCACAGGCAGGCAGCTGGTTGTACTCTGGGGTGTAGAGGGGCAGAGTGGCCCAGGGCTCTGGGAGGAGACAGACCTGCTTGTATGCCCCTACCCACATCCCCCTCCAGCCCAGGGGCATGGGCAAGGAACTGCTCACAAGGAGGTGAGAAGCAGCTGAGGTGCTGAAGCCAGAATGTGAGCAAGGAGCTGGGGCAGAGGGAGAAGGGGGAGAGGGATATAGGGTGCACCCACCTGCCACGGTGACTGTGTAGAAGACAGAGTCCCCACCAGCATCGCAGACGAATTCCCCTGTGTCCTGTGGCTGGGCACTGGGCAGCACCAGCTTGCACTGCAGCTCCTCCTGCTCCAGCACCAGCCTCTCACCTGCCTCCACCTCCTCTCCATCCTTGTACCAGTGCACTGGGGCTGCCAGGCGGGACAGCTCACACCACAGCTCCACACGCTGCCCGGCCACATAGGTGTGGGAGGCCCCCTCGTTGGAGCTGACAATCCTCACTGGCTCCTCTGCCATGGAGAGACATGGGGCTCAGCTGGGACATAAAGACCAGAGCCAGTGATGGTGGCAGTCACAGCCCTGTGTGGAGTGATGGCTTCACTGCTTGTTGGCTTTAGGGCTGGAAGGCACCACATCATCCACATCCTACACAGCACAGCTTCTGGACTATCCTGCCTGGGTCTCCCTCTTCTCCTCACCCATTACAACCACGAGGAGCACCAGGCTTTGAACTGGCAGTAAATTGCTGCCGTGCCCTTGCTGCCATGGTACCTGCCCTGCTTTGCCCCATGGTGGAGCTGAGGGATGTGGAGGGAGGATGCATATAGGCAAGCCCCAGTATTGATACCATTGTCTGTGGTGTCAGCACCAGCCCCTACAGCTGCTCTTCCAGGGGGTGCCCTCCCCTCTGCCTGTCTCCCCATTTTGGAGGCCACCGGGTGCCAGCTGGTGCTTCTGTCATGGCTCAGCCTTGGCATTTGCTTATACTGTGGCACAGTGTAGCAGGTTCCATTCATAAACTGGGCAGAAACCAGAACCATGACACACAGGCACATGGTTTGCTTGCAGCCAGCAGCCCCATCCCTCCAGCTCACCAGGACCCAGGACCCAATTCCAGATCGCATCTAAAATCACCATTAACGGGCTACATAAAATGTGTGCCACTGCTCACATCGCCCCTCTGACCTGAGTCAGAGCTCTAAAGACAGGGGAGCTCCCAGTACAAATTTTAGGTGACTTCTTCATCCCGAACTTCTCCTCTCTCCTGGGAGAAGTTCGGGATGCCACCCACAGCCAACACTGCCTGCCTGGCTGCACACATTGCAGCCGGCCGTAGCTGGCCTGGACTCTGCCGCGGGTGCTCATCAAGCCCATGGCACCATGCGGGCACAAGGCACAGCCAGCTCTGGGGCACAATGGTGGACGAGCAGCAACCTGCCCCTCTCACAGCCCGCAGCTGCCCCGCGCTGGGCCGCC
>NW_008235774.1:1433380-1436765 GCF_000691975.1 Corvus brachyrhynchos | reverse complement strand
ACAACAGTGTTTTGTGATCCAGATGGGACTGGTGGACCTGGACACCTCCAGTCACAGAATCCCAGGATGGGTGAGATTGGAAGGGACCCCAGTCCCCCCCCCCGCCCCCCCCCCCCCCCCCCTGCCTCTCTCCCTGGACCTGCTAAAAGCAATCACGTTGCTGAAGTGCAGCTGGAGATGTTGAGCAGCACTGAAGTGAAAGGATAATGTGCCAGCCCTCAGCGGGCAGCACTGCTCTGGCCTCAGCCTCTCACCAGTTCTGAGGGAGGTCCAGTGCTCAACAGCTGCTGGAAAACCCAGAGACGCGTTGGGATGGCCGAGCTTGAGGCAGACGGGCTCTATGCCACAACAGCCCCATGGGGGATAGCTGGGATGCCTCAGGGAAACCCCTAGCGTGCCACAGCAGTACTTGACTGCAGCAGCCAGCCTGGCACTTGTGCCAGAGAGGTGTCAGCCTGAGCCTCCTGGCACCCACCCCCAGCCCTGCCAGTGACACTGATGTCCAAATCCAGATTGAGCCAAGACAGCTAAGACCCTTCTGTCAAAGTGATGCAAAGCTGCTCAGCCAAAAGGCTGAGCTTCAGCAGATGGTGTTCCCTCTCCCACCCTAGGGAAGCAGAGCTCTCCATGCCTTGCACTCCTGCAGGGCACACAATGACTCCTGCCTCTGCCCAAAGCCCACACTGCCTGTCCTTCCCACCGGCAGTTTTGCCTTCATCTCACTAAAACCCCTCCCTTCCTCACCCTCCTATCAGTCACCACTCCACTGATTCTTCAACATCTCTTAGCAGTCATCCTATCTTCACTCCTACATCCTTGGCCATCAGCTTTGGCCCTTTGCCATGTGTTAACACCACAGTGAGACTTTACCACTGGGGTCACACAACCTTTTAACTGGGCTTTAGCTTTGCCCCGGTCGCCTTCCTGTGGTTGTGGGATGTGGATTTTGGGGCCAGCAAGGGGAAGCCTTTCACTAGCTTTCAGCTTTCATTACCCTCTGCCAGCCAGCGATGCCAGCAACTGCTCCACAGCTGAGGCGGCCGCCACAGGATGCTTTGTCCTGCTCCCACCCAGTGAACACCTCCCAGCCATTGGTCTCCAGGCAACTGCTAATTTTCAGGTCAGCAATTAACGCTGTCCATCAGAGCAACGACCAGCTGTGAGTCACCCCACGCTGGGTGCTGAGCCCACTATTTTTAGGACCTTGGAGGAGGGCTTGGTTACTAGCTGTGGCAGAGGTCCGGCAAACACCCTGGTGTGCAGGTGCTGGGTGCTCTCGTGTGCTCTAGTGTTTTGGACAGGCAGAGTGAGCTGTTCCCTCCGGCAGCCAGTCTGAGTGGTTTTAAGCACAAGAGCTGCCACAAGGACCCCAACTGACCAACCAACCAAACTGCTGGTGAGTACCCGTCAAAAGCATGTCTGACAAGTATCCCATTGCAGCAACAGCAATACTGACAGCAGCACATGCATTGTGGCACCCTTCACCACCAAAGAAAGCCCCTTGAGACCCTACCAGCCCTCCTGCATCACACCCACCTGCCACAGTGATGGTGTAGAAGGCAGAGTCCCCACCAGCATCGCAGACGAACTCCCCCGTGTCCTGTGGCCGGGCGCAGGGCAGCACCAGCTTGCACCGTGGTCCCTCCTGCTTGAGCACCAGGCTCTCGCTCACCTCCACCTCCTCTCCATCCTTGTACCAGCGCACTGGGGCTGCCAGGCGGGACAGCTGGCACCACAGCTCCACATGCTGCCCGGCCACATAGGTGTGGAGGGCTTCCTCATTGGAGCTGACGATCCTCACCGGCACCTCTGCCAGGGATAATGTGGGCCTCAGCATGACTGGCTGCAGCTTTCAGCCACACGATGGGAGCAAGAAGCAGGGCAGGAGCACTATCGGGAGGTAGGGGTCAGGCTCCCACACACAGTCCCCAGCTCACCGGTCACGGTCACCACAAAGCTCACAGCATCATCGCCAGTGTCACAGGTGTACACACCAGTGTCCGAGAGACACGCTGAGCGGAGGAGCAGCCTCCGCACACAGCCTTCTGCCTGCACTGCGATAACATCATCCAGGGGCACAGCCTTGCCATCCTTCAGCCAGCACACAGGGGCATCTGGGGCGGACACCTGGCATTCCAGCAGCACAGGCATCCCTGCTGGCACTTTCCGGAGCCGCTCGGCCTCAGACACTGGGGCGATGCGGACCTGTGGGGCTGCGAGACATTGCGGAGGGGTGAGAAGCATCCTCCAGCATAACAGTCCCTGCTGCTGGGGTCCTGGTAGAGCCCCAGGGTGAGTGCCCTGATCACCTTGCACATGCAGGGTGGCTGAGTCCCGCACACCACCGGACACGAAGGTGACCTGGGCCCCACTGTCAACCAGTCGCGCTCCTCGGATCAGCAGCGAGTGCTCTGTCCCACGGTGCTGTACACTGCACCGGCCGCCCGCATCTTCCTCCTCACCCAGCCTGGCACCGTTGAGGAACCAGGAGCCGTGCACCGCGGCTGACAGCTCCAGGGAGAACTTCGCATCCTCGCTGTCCCACACCCACGCATCCTGAAGACCCCTCTCCAGACGAGCTGCTGGGGCTGGAGCACAGCTGGACTGAGCCCCAGTGGCACTGACAACCAGCACACTGTGGCACGACATCCCAGCTTGCCTGTCTCCTCACCAAGATGCACAGATCCAGGGAACTCCACAGGGCTGCTCCTGCCATGCTTGTTGGCGGCAGAGATGCGGAAGCAGTAGTCGGCCTCGCGAGGCACGCTGTCGCCCAGCACCCGCACGCAGCTGGGCAGGTCGGTGGCAAGGCACTGCACCCACTCCCCCCCCGCTGCCTCCCGCCGCTCCAGCAGGTAGCGGCTGGCAGGGCGCAGGTGGGCATCCGGCGCGGGACACCAGGTCAGCAGAGCTGTGTTGCTCTCCACCACGCTCATCTCAGCTGCCACCGGTGCGCTCGGAGGGTCGTGCTTCACACCTGCAAGTCACAGCCCAGTTTGCCTGCTTGGGGATGGCAGTGAGGCCCCAGGTGGGGTGGCAGAAGGGCTGAAGGGGCTACACAGCCTGTTTCTTTGGGGATTCTCTCTCTGATGGAGAGGATGGTCTTGCTCCCATGTAGCATGCTGCTGGCTACAGGGGTTTGTGAGTGCCAGTGAGACTGGGATCCTGGAGCCCAGGGGCTAAAAGCCCCCTTTCCAGAAAACACATTGCAGCATCGCATCCCCAGCATATTGAGTGCCCATTCCATCTCCCCTTCTGTATCACCCCCCACTAATGGGCAGGAGAGAGGACACAGGGCCCCTTCAAGCCTGAAGCTTACACTTGATTCGGAGCTGGGAGGATGTCTGTGACTCCCCAACAGTGAAGGAGATGATGCCCGCGTCCT
>NW_008235774.1:1430502-1433331 GCF_000691975.1 Corvus brachyrhynchos | reverse complement strand
GCACGGGACGGGTTGACTCCCCCAGCTGTAGCCCATCCCGGCTCCAGCAGCACCCCTCCACCACATCCCTCCTCTCCACACAGAAAACCGCATTCTCCCCCTCCATCACATCCAGCTTCCGTGGCAGCCGCTTCACAATCACCCCTATGGGAAGAGATGTATGAGGGCCAAGGAGGGATGCTGTGGAACACGATGGGCTCTTTGAGGTGGGAGAGAAGGCGGGGCAGCAGCAGGCACAAGCCAAATGGAGGGAAGGCAAATGCAGGGGGCAGTGGGGAGGGACCCTGGCAAGAAGGGGAATAGGAAGGCAAAGCTGTGCTACCGGAGACCTGACCCCCACCTCGGACAGAAACCTCGGCGATGCTGCGCCCTTTGTCCTTCATCTGGCAGAGGTAGATGCCATCATCATCGATGCGGGCATCGCGGATGGTCAGGCGCCGCACCACCCCTTGCTCCTCCATCACATACTTGTGACTGGGCTGCAGCTCCCTGTCCTCCAGGTACCAGGAGGTGGGGATGGTCTCCAATGGCACCTGGCACTCCAACACTGCATCCTCACGCTCTGCTACCTCCACGTCTGCCAGCTGCACCTGGAACCGCAGCCGGTGCTCTGCCACAGGAAGAGCCTGGAGCTCAGGGCATGTGGGGAACAGCACCCACCGTCAGCCCTTCGCTCAAGGTGTTCCCAGCTCACAAAGAGCACAGAGCCCTTGGCCCTCCTTAGCTCTCTCCTTTGGTTTGTGTGAGACGGACACTGCCTTGACAAGCACATCCCCCAGGGCAAGGAGAACCAGAGCACAGCCTGGGGAGACCCAGGGATGCCCCCAGTATCTCAGCAGGGAGTTTTGGGGGATGCAGGAGCATGGAAGCCCACACACTGCAGCAGGCATGTCAGTGGAGTGGAGCAGTGGGGTGCAGGCAGGGGCTGCCATGGGCTGTCCCCAGCTGGCTGGATGGCTTGGGGGGAATTGGGCTCCTGCCAGTGCAGACGGTTGGAGCCGTGCCCTGTAGGGCTGCCTGCCAAAATCACTCAGCACTTCCAGGGGAATTTGTCACCAAGGCACTGTCCCCCTTCCCTGTTTGTGGCTGGACACCCACAGCCATCCCAAGAAGCCACCTCTCCGTTTGCAAGGAGAGAGAGACATGGAGGCAGACACAGGTCCCGGAGGAGACCAGCATCCCCTGCTTCCAGCCCACAGATCTGTCCTGAGGAACCTGGGGTGACCCTGGCTGCAAAAGGCAGGAAGGATCCCAGGGATGCTGGGCTCCCACATAGACACATCCCTGCCAGACAAAATTCCCTGAGCCCCCCAGCGCCTGGCCACCCCTGGCACTCCTTGGACATGTTCCTACCTTTCACCTGGAGTTGCACTGCGCTGAGGGTCTGGCCAGCAGTGTTGGAAGCAGTGCATACGTACAGCCCCTGGTCCTGGGGTTTGCAGTACAGCACTTTGAGGATGAAGTAGCCCTCCCGGTCCTCGTAGATGAGATGCCTGCGGCCAGGGGCGAGGGGCTCACCATCTTTCTGCCAGACAATCTCTGGCTTGGGCTTGCCAGTAACATAACAGCGGAACTTGGCGTGCTTCCCCACGCTCACGGCAAATGCCTTGGCCCCTGGCACCCTGGCCGGCAGTACGCCATTGGGTACCCAGATCTCCGGTCCCACGCGCCGTCCTGCAGTGTGCCGCTGCCACCGCTGCCGCTCTGCCAGTGCCTCGGGACCATCAGCAGGAGAGCCATTGGGGAGTCCGTCCAGCAGTGCCTGGGGTTCCACCAGGAGCACGGCAGCAGCCAGAGCCTCCTGGGAGCCGCTGCGCGCCCGGCAGATGTACACTCCCCCGTCCTGGGGCCGGGCACCGAACAGCTTCAGGAAGTGCCAGTCCTCTGGTTTCTGCCCCACTGCAAAGTGGCTGCTCTCAAAGAGGTCGGAGAGCCTGTGCCCATCCTTCTCCCACTCCAGCACTGGGCAGGGCTGCCCGGACACCCTGCAGGTGAACATCACATCCTCCCCCCGGCACACCCGCATGGATGAGGGGGCAATGAGGAAGACAGGTGCCACACTGTCTGAGCATCCCTCCTCCTCTCGGGGCTCCGCTGGCTCTACCCTGAGCGTGGTGGCAGCATAAGTCTCGCCAACACTATTCTTGGCCTTGCAGACATAGAGTCCACTGTCCTGGGGGGTAGCACAGGACACCAGCAGGCTGTACAGTTCCCCTTTGGCCTCCATATGGAAACGGCCTGAGGGCTCAATGAGGTTCTTGTCCTTTTCCCAGAGGACGCTTGGCTGGGGATCGCCCATGATTTGGCAGCTCAGGACCACATTGGTGCCACTTTGGACTGTGAAGGCACGTGGATAGGCCAGGAACCTGGGGGCTCCCCCGAACCCCTCCATCACCACCTCCCCAGGGTCACAGCAGGCAGCTGGCTGGAACAGCAGTAGGGACCATCAGCCTGGGGGGATGTACAGACAGACTAGAGTGGGGGCTCAGGCTTCATCAAAGAGACCGGCCGATGTGGAGCCCCCCACCAGGAGGGACTCACACCCGGAGCAAAATCCCCATGCTTCAGGAGCATCACCCTCGTTCGGAGCAGCACAGCCCCACTGGGTTTGCTCCCGTGTCACCCAAATCAACCATTTCCCAGCCCAAGGCAATAGGAGAGGCGACAAAAGGCGGCTCTTTGCACCCCGAGGAGCTGAGACACTCGGAGCCTGCCCCAGGGTTGCAGAGGGGACTCCTGTTCCAGAGGCGGGGGACCCCTGCCTAGACAGGGAGCATAGGCAGCTGCTTGCTGGGTGCTGAGGCTGGGGGACAGCGGAGACAAGACGGC
>NW_008235774.1:1420643-1430424 GCF_000691975.1 Corvus brachyrhynchos | reverse complement strand
GTCTGGGCCGGCTCAGCGGGCAGGTGCTGACACGGGGCTGTCACGGGCGCGAGGCCCCCCTGGATCCGGGCACTTCCTCCCAGACTTGGGTGGGCAGGAGACCCTCTCTTTTGGGCGGCCACCCCACAGGGCCATGCCCTGGGGCAAGCTGGGCTCTGCCAGGAGCAGATCCCCTTCCAGACAGTAGTCCCACAGGCAGGATCCAGCCCTTGTGCATTCAAAACTACAGCTGGAAATCATCAGCCTCAGGAGCAAAAGAAAAGCCGAGGAGGTGGGTCCTGCTTTTGGAGAGCACTGCCTCCATCCCCGACTTTGTGGGTAACCGTGCCCACCATCGGGGCAGGAGTGAGGCAGGGTGCTCCGTGCCTCCCCGCGGTGAGTGCCCCCCAGCCTCTGCCTGCACCATGGCTGGGACTAGGGCAGGGTCGTCTCTGACTTGCTGAGGCAGGGGAAGGGGAAACAAAAATACTTCTTGAATGAGCCAGAGGGTAGGAGAGGGCTGGTCCCCAACGAACGACAGGGACTGGGGTCAGTTTCTCCTCCCAGAGCCCTACCCCCTGGACATTGCACCCGTTCAGAGCCACCTCTCCATCCACACACGCCCCTGACCCATGGGCCACCCCACAGCAGCTCCTTTGGTCACAGATGGCTCTGATGGCTCGGCCGCACACTGCACCCTTCAACTACCCCCTTCCCCAATCTCCCTGCCCCAGGCAGTCCCCCAGCCCAGTCCCCTGCCCCACTCACGTACCTTGCTCTGCCACCTCTCCCCTGTGTCTCTCAGCGCCAGCACCCAGCTCCTGCTGCTTCCCCCAGCTCCACTCCTGGGTGTCAGTGCGCAGGGACCAAATGTTACAAACGCCTGCAGCTGCTGTCCCCAAAAATACCCTCTGATGACACGCAGGGTTGATAAGACTGAGCCTGCTCCATTCAGCGCCTTGCCGAGGCAGGGCTGGCATACCTATGTATAGCAGCCTGGCAGGAGCCACCCCAGAGAGCTGGGATGCTGCAGGCCTGGCTGTGCCTCTGTCATGGCTCAGCCAGAAGAAATGTTACAAACGCCTGCAGCTGCTGTCCCCAAAAATACCCTCTGATGACACGCAGGGTTGATAAGACTGAGCCTGCTCCATTCAGCGCCTTGCCGAGGCAGGGCTGGCATACCTATGTATAGCAGCCTGGCAGGAGCCACCCCAGAGAGCTGGGATGCTGCAGGCCTGGCTGTGCCTCTGTCATGGCTCAGCCAGCAGTGAGAGACAATGTGCCCTGTGGAGAGCATGGCATGGGGTGCACGGTGTGGGGTGTGTGGTGTGGAGTACACTGAGCTGGACACCAGACTGCAGGGAGACAGGACATGTCACACAGGACATGCTGCATAGGGTGGGATGTACTGCACTGGATGGTTCATGAGATGCCAGGCTGTATTGGATGGGATGTGCAGGACACTGGGCTGCCAGAGGTGCAGAGGGGATGCACAGGCTGCCCATCACCCACAGGGCAGGCAGGGTTAATGGATAGGGAACACCCGGCACTGTCCCCTCAGGCAGTGGTGAGAGGAAGGGCACTGGGTCTCCTTACAGCTTATGCCTCTCCTGCAACTCCCACCCTGTGAGCCAGCCCAAACGGCACCACAGGATCCTTCCCCTGGACCTGCTGCAGGGTCTGCTCCTCTCCACCTGAAGCTGGGCCAGCCTTTCCCAGCCCCAGGCAGAGCAGGGACCTTTTGCCATCCCTCCTACTTCATGTCCCCAGGACCTTGCCAGTCACCAGACTGTCATGGAGATGGCACAACCACCCCACCCCTCAGCTTGCCCTTCCCAAGGCCCCATCCTCACATTCTGGCTGCCCTGGGGACTGCCACCTGCAAAGTGCCTCCCCCATGCCGGAACCTCACAGGGCTCTGATCCCCATCAGGTCCTTGCCCAGATTTCCCTGCTGTGCACAATTGCTGTCACTTCCTACTAGCCCCCCTGAAGCCCCAGATCTTCGAGTCCTGCACCATGGGGGGCACCCAGCATCAGCAGCTGCAAAGCTCACCCAGGGTGCCCCCTCCATCCCTGCCAGTGCAGGAAAGCCTTCCTGGCAGCTCCCTGCCTGCAGCTCAGCCTCCCCAGCCCCATGCACCCACTGCTCCCGGCAGCATCCCCCACACACACCCCCTTGCCCAGGCGCCGGCCCCCCCCAGACCACACTGTCCTTGCAGTCCTCACATTCCAGACGTCTCAGCGCTTTCACAGCTCAGAGATAATATTCACGGCGAGCAGACGTTTGCGTCAGTGTCAGATAGATCTCAATGCCACCCTGCCCCGGGGGGAGCACAGTGGGCAGACGGGCTGGGCAGGCAGGCAGAAGCCCGCGGCAGAGCCCCCCGAGCCACCACCCTGCTGTGTGCCCCACGGTCATGCTGCTCCTCCTGCACCTGCTGCCTGCCATGCTGCCCACCGCCGCCCTGGCCAGCTGCACCGGGGCGGGTGCCGACCGGCAGCTCATCCTGGCCAAGGTGCGGGCTCGGGTGCTGGAACATCTGAGTCCCCCCCTTCTCCAGGAGGAGCCACAGATGGAAGCAAGGAGGGTACACCGGAGAGATGTCCTTGAAAACACCGAAGCGGAGCCAGAGGAGCTGGAGGACACCTCCCAGGTGATCTTATTCCCTACCACAGGTGAGAACATCCTGATGGGACAGAGGGCAGAAGGGTGAAGCAGGGTGAGGGTTTGGAGCAATGTGGATGCTGAAGGATGGAGAGGCTGATGTGGTGGTCTGTGGGAGAAGGGGAAGAAGGTATGCCAGGCTGGGACATGGGCATGAGTGAGATTTGGTGGAGAGCCAGGAGACGGAAAGGTATGACAGGCAGGGACAGGCAGAACAGCCCAGGACACAGCAGAGGGACAGACAGCACAAGAGGGTGCTGAGAGGCTGGGAAACAGCTGGCCAGGCAGGATGTGGAGACATGGGGAGAGCTGAGGAGCAGGGTGGAATAGGGTGGGATGCTAGGGAATGGGGCAGGATACTGGAAAATGGGATGGGATACTAAGGGACACGGCAGGATGCTACAGTATGGGGCAGGATGACCAGCTATAAAGCACGACAGCAGGAGATGGGGCAGAATGCTGGGGGATGGGATAGGATGTGGATGCTGGGGGAAGAGGGCAGGATGACTAGCTATGGGACAGGACTGGGAGATAGGCCAGGATGCTGAGGGATGCTCAGGATGCAGAGGATGGGAGAAGGGGACAGGATGACCAGCTATGGGTCTGGATCCTGGGGGAAAGGGCATGATATGAACTCTGGGGGAAATGGGCAAGATAACCAGCTGTGGGGCTGGATACTGGGGACAGGGGTGACAGTAATGGGCCAGCCTAGGGCATAGCAGGGATGAGTTGTGGGGCACAGCACAGAAGCTGGGCACAGCACTAAACACCAGCTCCCCTGCACCCTGCCACAGCCTATGCCGGCAGCCAGGTACCCTGCCAGCACTCCAGGGACCTCTGCCACATCCCACCCACCATCCAGCACTGGGGATCCTCCCCAGGTTTGGGCGCACACCCTGATCATCTTTTCCCCCCCACAGATGTTCCCTGTGAGCCCACACAGCCAGACAAGCTGCTGGAAGAAGAAGGGATTTTCACCTACCTCTTCCAGCCCTCGGCACACACTTTGAGCCGTGTGGTGACTTCTGCCCAGCTCTGGTTTTACACTGGCCCCTCGGCTGCCCCCAACCACTCAACCCCTGATGTGCTGACCCTGTCGCCACAGGGCCGGGTGCCGGTGACGGCCATGGCGGAGCAGACACCCGAGCACTGGACAGTGTTTCACTTGGCCCCGGTGCTGCTGCCCCAGCTCTCACAGCCGCTCTTCGTGCTCCTGGTGCGCTGCCCTGGCTGCCCCAGCCTGGCCGAGGGGGACAAGATGCCCTTCCTAGTGGCCACCACCCGGGCCAAGGGCAGTGAGAGGGCTCGTCGCTCTGCCGTGCCCTGGTCCCCGGCCGCCCTGAGCCTGCTGCAGCGCCCATCAGAGGAGCTGGCTGCCCATACCAACTGCCGCCGGGCTTCCCTCAACATCTCCTTCGAGGAGCTGGGCTGGGACAAGTGGATCGTGCATCCCAGCAGCTTTGTTTTCCACTACTGCCACGGGAGCTGCGCTGCAGGCCACGGGCTGAGCCACCGGCTGGGTGTGCAGCTCTGCTGTGCTGCCCTGCCCGGCACCATGCGCTCCCTGCGCGTCCGCACCACCTCTGATGGCGGCTACTCCTTCAAGTACGAGACAGTGCCCAACATCCTGGCCCAGGACTGCACCTGTGTCTAGGGCATCCTGCAGCCCAGCCCCGGACCGTGATCCCACCCAGGAGGAGTTGCTTTCCCAGTGGAACCCTGGCCACTGGGATGGGGCAGTTTGGGCTGCACCACCCTCCCCTGTACAAGCCAGATTTTTGGGCTGGCCGAGGTACCATCACATTGCCAGACCTGCCCTAGGGCCAGTCCCAGCTCAGAGCAAATCAGGGCATGGCAGGGCAGGGATAGGCACAGCCTGCAGCAAAGGCATCACTGCCCGGCGAGAGCCAGGCTGCTGTCTGCAACCAGATTAGCCCTCATCTCTCCCCACCTGCTTCCCTCCCCCAGTTCTGCCCCCCCACAAAGATTGGTGTCTTGCTCCTGCTGCAGAATTAAACAGCTTCCCTGTGCTCCAGGCAGGGCCAGGCTGCTGTGCCAGGATCAGGATGTGCCTGGGTGAGCCCGTGCCGGGACCTCACACTGGTGGCAGGGCTGGCAGCACACGTGGCACCACAGGCGAGTCCTCTCCTGGCAGCAAAGCTTGTTGGGAAGCTTAATGGGATGAGCGAAATAAACCTGTTCCCTTTACTAAAGCAGCCTGGAAACACCAGCTTCCATCAGAGGCAGCCACGGAGGTGGCATGCAATTGTGCAATGGGATATGACCACCCTGGGGGCTTCTAGGTGGAGAAATGAGGGGATGGGCAAATACTGTTAGAGGCATCCAGCTCTGATTTGGGGTACCAGAGAGGGGACTGGAGTATGCTGGACAAAATGGGTACAGGGTGGCTGGGTTTGATCCTGCCCCGGGCAGGGGAGTGTAGAGCAGAGCAACATCCCTTCTGCTCCAGGCAACAAGCTGTGCAGGAACAGGGGCAGCAGAGGGCTGGGGAGACATGGGGATGATGGGAGGATGGGGAGGCAGAGGAAAGCCCTTCACCTGGCCCCTCAACAGTGATAGGGCCAAATAGGAATGTGGCCAGTGCAATCCCTCTCCACCAGGATGACAAAGGCTGCCCTGGCCGCAGCCGCCTCCGCACGGCAGGAACAACTGAGTCACCCTGGGCAGCAGGGAGGTCTCCAGGCACGAACTGCAGCGTCAGCCCAGACACACAGGATTCCCTTCCCACCCCTTCCTCCCCAACAAGCGGATGCAGCAGTTGGGTACAAAATGTCTTCAGCCTTTACTAATATAGATATTAAAAAAAAAAAAAAGAAAACAGCATGACAATCATTTCCGAGTAAAAAACAACGCTACAAAAGTCCCCATGTGACCCAGGCTGAGATGATGAGGAATGCTCCACTGGCTCCCAGCCGAGCCCAGCTCGGGGCACCACGTCCCCACACTGTGAGGCCAGGGTCTGGCTCTGTGCAGGGGGTCCCAGCCCTGCAAGCCAGAGTGGGAGGAGACAAGTTTTGGTCCAAGGGCGGCCTGCCAGGACAGGGAGGAGGCAGCGGGAAGGACAGCCCCTGACCTCTGCACAGACATTTCCAAGCAGGCCAGCCCCATGCCAGGATGCTGCGCAGCATGGCCCCCCAGGCCACAAAGTCACTTTCTGGCAGCACAGTGCCACTGGGACCCCTACCACCCCCTCCAAGAGTAATGCCAGCCCAGCACTCTGTCCCACAGCTTGGCCCGGCCAGCCAGACCCCCAGCCTACTCTCCTAAGTCTCCACACCTCAGGGGCCAGTACCAAAATCACCAGCACATGCACAGTACCAGCCAGTGCTGCCATGGGTGGCAGAGGGCATGGGGGGCACAAGGAGGTGTGAGGACAACATGCTGGGGAAAATGAGTATGGGAGGAGGAAAAGGGGGTGAAACAGGAGATGGTGGGGCACAGGCCCAGAGTGGAGACTGGGATGGCGTATAAAAATGCCAGGGTGCACATATCGATGAGTTTATAAAAACGTACAAAAATAAGATATTCCCTTTTTGAAAATTAAGTAGGAATGAACCCCATGGCCCCCGACCCCTCTGCTGTCCACCGGGACAGGGCTGCCCAGACCACCTTGCTGGGCAGGCGTGTGGCATCCTTTACCCTGTGCTCCTGGCAGGACACCTATCCCACGGTGGCGGTGGCAGCCACTCCGGCAGACACCGCTGTTGTCCCTCGTGGCACTCACAGCCCTGTGGGGAGCAAGAAGCAGGTTAGCACCCACCCCAGGGGGAATGGCATCCTCTCTCCAGGGGACCCTTGGGGCAACCCCCCATGCCTCCACCCCAGTGGGCCGGATCCATCCCCCTTCCTGGCTCACCCGTGGTCCTGTCACAGGCGGCGGTCCCCTTCTCATGGGCGAGGTTGAGGCGGTTCTGCTCGGCGGCGATGCCATTGGCCTCGGGACTGCTGCTGCGGGCAGGACTGGGGGGCCGCAGCGGGGGCTGCAGGTGGAAGGCCACCTCCAGGTGCTCCTGGGCCAGGCGCAGGTGCTCACGCAGCCGGTCCAGCTCATGCACCGGGGGAGCTCCAGCCAGGGCGAAGCGCCCCTGGGCCAGGCTCTCCCGGTAGTCCAGCTTGCCGTTGCTCATTGGGGCTTGTGGCAGCTCCTTCTTCAGCGAGTGATAGGTGGGGGGGGCGCTGGGGGCTTTCTTAGGGTATTGTGGTGCAGGGCTGTCGCCAGTTGGGAGTGGCGGGCCATCAGACTGGCTCAGGGCATCACGGATGCGCCCCACACCAAGGTGCAAGAGCTCGCAGAGGTTGAGGAAGAGGCAGAGCCCGCTGACGGCATACATGATGAGGAGGAAGATGGTCTTCTCAGTGGGGCGGGAGACAAAGCAGTCGACAGTGTGCGGGCAGGGGCTGCGGCTGCAGACGTAGGAGGGGCTCACCTCAAAGCGGTACAGCAGGTACTGCCCGAAGAGGAAAACCATCTCCAGCACTGAGCGGCACAGCAAGTGCAGGACGTAGGCACGCATCAGCCCGTCCTGCTTGATGCGGCGCCGGCCATCATGCTTCTCTCCACCCTCTGGGCTCTTCTCCTTCTCCACCTCGATCTCCTCAAAGATCATGGGGTCTTCTTCGTTATCATCTTCTGCCTCCTCGTAGTCTCGCCCGGCTCCCCGGCGCACCACCGGCATGCGCACCCGCCGGGCTGGTGGTGCCCGGCGCCGCGAGGACTCCGGCATGCGAGCGATGCGGTGCATGGCAAAGCCCAGGTAGAGCACCGATGGCGTTGCCACCATGATGATCTGGAAGATCCAGAAGCGGACGTGGGACAGGGGCGCGAAGGCGTCGTAGCAGACGTTCTCACAGCCCGGCTGCTGCGTGTTGCACACAAACTTGCTCTGCTCGTCGTAGTAGATGGACTCGCCCCCCACGGCCGTCAGCACGATGCGGAAGACAATGAGGACAGTGAGCCAGATCTTGCCCACGAAGGTCGAGTGGTTGTTGATCTCCTCCAGGAGCCGTGTCAGGAAACTCCAGCTCATCCTGACCAGGCAGTTGATTCAAACCCTGCAGGGAAGGGGCAGGCAAACAGGCACTGAGCAAAGCCACATGCACCTCACCAGGACCCTGGAGTCCACCAGCTGCTAACCCAGCTCTGTCCCACTCTCTCTTCCTGCACCAATGTCCCTTCCCTTACCCACAGATCCACAAACACAGCCCTACTCAGGAAGCTGCTTCCCCTAAACTTCATCCCCTGCCCAGCACCACCTCCCTGTGCTCCCATCTGCATCCTGCTCCTGCCCTGCTGCCAGCCGGGTGGGTGGAGGGGACACGGGCAAAGGCTGGGACATCCTGGTTGCCTGCAGGGACAAATCTAGGGGAAGAGTGAGCACAGTCACAACCAGAGCAAACACGTCAGTTTAGGGCAGCACCAGCTGGGGACTGTGAGGGGACAGGCAGGAGGAGAACCGCTTCGTTCTCCCCTAGTGCCACAGCACAGTGCCTACCTGGCACTGGGCAGGTGCCCAACCAGCGTCACACCCTGTGAAAGCACCCACACCCACACCCTCCCACGGGGGTCCACAGGCTGCTGGAGGAAGGCAACACATGGCAGCCCCACTGGCCCACTGCAGCTGCCAGCCCTGAGCCCTGGCTGAGGGGGGCAGGTTCCCTGAGCAGCATCCCCCACCATGTGCTCATCAGCCAGGTCCTCTTCACTCCACAGAGCTCTCCCCCGAGGGCCAGCAGAGATGCAGCATCACTGCCTGACCAAACCTCAGTGCTGTGCACTCTCTCCTGCAGGACCCCAGCCTCCAAAGCCCACAGGGTTCACAACGCAGACACCAGCTTCCCCATGACGATTTGGGTTGTGCAAGACTGCTCACTGCTCGGCATCCCTCCTCATCCCCACACAACGGGGCCAGTGTTCACAACACCCTGCAGCTCCACAGCAAGGGCTGGCGGGGAAACAGAGCAGAAGGCAGGACAGAGATAGCAAGGGGCAGTGTGGGGCAGCCAAGGAATTGCACAAAGCCCTGGCAAAACAGCTGACACCAGAGACTGGGGAGGAAATTACAAGGACCATGTCACATTTCCCGGCCAAAGAAGACGCAAGAGGAGACACCCACTGCCACCCCTGGTTTCAGCAGCTTGTGCATGAGATGATGCAAGCCAGGGCAGCAGGTGGCAGGGATGGCCCAGGGAGAGTGGAGGGTACATGTCCACACAGAGGCCCCAGCGTCCCCTGCCAGCCCCATCCCATCACTTCTGGCCAGGGCATGTCCCTGCAGATATGACTGATGCGGCACTCATTCCACTATTGTCCAGAATAAGAAGCTCTTTCACGCTAAGCTCAGCCAGCCTCCTGACCAACCTCACCTAAGCAGAAAGGGTCCCTCCAGCACAAACATCCATGCTGGGGACACGCTCTTGCTCCTCCTGTGGTCATATGCCCCACAAGGTTTCACTGCTTCCCTGTCTCCCAGGTGTGAGCCCCTCTCCCCCACCACCTCCCTGGAAGGTGGATGCTTTGTGTCTGCCTTTACCCCCTAGTCTCTAGCAGCACACCGTCTTGGCACCAGGGTGAAGAACAACCTGAGGGGACCAGGCAGGAGGACAGTTCCAGGAGGTAGCAAACCCAAGGAAAGCGAAAACATATGGTGGCCATTGAAGTGTGGCATGGGAATGGCTGGCAGCGTGGGATGGCAGCAGCAGTGGGCATGGCCAGGACAGCACAGAGCTATCTGCACTCTGTCCCCCACCCAGGTGGGGGAGCCCAGTTTTCGAAGCGGCACAGGCACCCAGGGCCTCCCGGCCACGCTGGGAGTCAGGACTAGCACCTCATACCTTGGCTGGGCCCTACACCTACCCCTCAGCTCTACCGACCCCAGTCCCCCCATGTGGGGCTCCCAGTCCCCTCTGCCCCCGCCTGCCCTGTCTGAGACCCCCGGTTTCCCCTACCCAGGGGCACAGCAGCAGGCATCCCAGCCCGGGGCTCACCGGCCCCTGCCCATCCGGGGACCGCTGTCCCACTGACCCCTGCCACCCTGGGGACCCAGCCCCCCCCCCCAGCCTACCCAGGGTCCCCGGTCCTACCGACTCCAGCGCCCCGAGGGCCTCCAGCCCAGCT
>NW_008235774.1:1417327-1420122 GCF_000691975.1 Corvus brachyrhynchos | reverse complement strand
AAGGGAGGCTCCCGCCCCCCCCTGGGGGGGCGCTCCGAACCGCGGGTGTGGCTCAGCCCGCGGGCTGTTCAGGGGTGAGTCCGGCCGCAGGGTTAGCAGAGGGAGCCCCCGCTCCGGCCATGAGGGTCTCCCGCACAATAACTTCCTGTTCCTTACGGCGTTCTTCCCCTCTCAGTGGAGAGCGAGAATGGGAGAAAGGAGAGATCTCGTGGCACAGAGGAGAGGTGGCCCCACACATGGTGGGAACGCAGAGCAAGACGTACCTGTTTGGTGGTTATGTGCCTCAAGCCTTTTGAAGCCCGTGCCGCTTCTCGTGTCCTAGGCTAGGTTCCTGCAGCAGGACCGGGCTGAGCATGCAGCACCTCCAGATGTGCCTTTAGAGTCACCACTGCACTGCCAAGGCCAGCATAATGGCAGCAGTGGCTTTGAGTCACCACCCTGGCCCCGTGCCCTGTCCTTTCACCCAAGGACCCTGGCCACTCACTTTGCACCGCTAAAATTGGCTGTGTGAGAATTTTGTTGGGGCTGAGTCTCCACACTGGGCCAACCACACCCATGATGTCCTGGGCCCCGTTGTGTGGGGATGAGGAGGGATGCCGAGCAGTGAGCAGTCTTGCACAACCCAAATCGTCATGGGGAAGCTGGTGTCTTCGTAAGCGCATGAAACACTGCTTCTCCTTACTGAAACACGTGCTCCTTCTGCAGGAGGGTTTCTATGAACTGGCATGCAGGTGCAGCACCGGGGCTGGCTGGGAGGGCTGAGGCCATGAGGCTGGGGCAAGGAGAGGTATGGGGAGTGTGGCCATCACATCCAGTGTGGGGTTTTGGTTATTCTGCAGCAGCCGTGCAGCTTCCCTAAATCAGCAATGCCACCATGGCGTTATACCAGCACCCTGGGCACAGGCTTGGTGCTCTTACATGGAAGGGCAGCTGGAGCCCCCCATACCAGCGTTCTGTATCCTGACAGAGATGCAAGTGTGTGTGCAACAGGCTGGGGAAAAGGGCCCTGCTTTAGGCTCTTTTGCTCACTCCTTCCTTCGCCCCCACTCATGGATGGGTCAGTCCCAGGTGACACCTTAAGCCCTATGGAGGGAGAGCTGCAGCAAATTAAGGGGAATTTGACCAGCACATGAAGAAATAGTTCCCATTGAATCCTGTTCTCATGCGTGCAACTGTGGCATTAACATTTCTGTAAGGGAAAAGTGCGTTCCAGATCTAGCACAGACACTCTGGTCACAATCTCCATCCCAGGCCAGGAGAAACAGGAAGAGGTGGATGCAAGGAGACGGTAAGCTGAGCACAGAAACTCCAGCTTTTGGAAGAATGTAGGCAAGCTTTCAGGTCCAGAAATGAAACCCAGAGCTGCAGGGAGGTGACACCTGCAGTGCAGCATGGAGAGGTGGAAACGGGGCAGGGGGCTGCCAGCATGAGTACAGCATTCCAGCATGCTGGAGAGGTCAAGCAGCACATGTTCAACCTCCTGCTCTTGCCTGGCAGTTAAAGTGCCTTGTGGCTTTCCCCACAGTAACCACTTGTTTTCAAGTGTTTCCAGCCTGGAAAGCTCGCCTCCAGCCTGGCTTCAACCCCAGACAGCCAAGCAGTTTGCCAGGGGTAAGGGACCGATGTGACCCTTTGACTCTGGTGCTCAGCGCATTAAGAACAAGCCCCTATTTCACCAGCCTCACATTAAACTGGGGAGTGTGACCTCTGAGGCACCGCAAACTGAAGCTGTTGTAGCCGGAATGAAGCTGCTTCTTGGGCTGGGGTCAGGCACCACTGCTGCAGCATTTTTGCACAGCACAGCTCAGCCCACGCCTGGGCTGCAGGGCAGGGATTGCCTTGGGGGCCAGGCCCAGGGGCTGGTGTCACACACCCCATGGACAGGCATTAGTGTGCTTGTCAGCATTTTTGGAAGGATGTGTGTCTGAGCCCTCCAGTTTCCCCTGATGTTGCCCTGAGTGTTTCTGGAATCTACCCTTTTCTTAAGCTTGCAAAACCCAAATGCCTGCAGAGGTATCACCCTTTCAGCCTGGGGCAGAGGGAAAACCCACACCATCTGGGAACAGAAAACAATGGACAAAGAGTGTTGCCCACCCTCATCCCTTTCCACATCAGCTGAGGCTGACAGAGCATAGTGGGCAGGAAGGATGTACAGACCAGCGGTCTTGTGGGGTCTGGCTCAAAGATCAGCTTTGCAGAGGAAACAGGGGCACTGTCACCAACTGCAAAAGCCAGGATCAGCCCCAAAACACTGAGTCGTGGGGCAGAGCCATGGAAGGGCAGCTGCACAGCCCAGCAAGAGCAAGGGGAGCTGGTAAAAAAAGGAGATAGTGGCTGAGGGGGAGTGTAAGCAGAGGGATAAGAAGAACATCCACTTCTGGGACAAGCACTGCAGCTCAGGAGGGACATGGCAAGAGCTTGTGCAAGCAAGTGCTCCTCCCTCCCTGCTCACGCAGAGTGCTGCAACAGAGGCACCCTCTGAGACTCCACTGCCAGACCCTGCCTTGGCTACCAGAGGGTGCAGGGAGGGTGCAGGGCCCAGTCTGGCTCTCGATAGCAGCCTCGTTTTCTGCTCTGATCAATACAGCAGGATGGGCTGGGCCCTGCTAGGACTGCCTCTGCTTCCAGAGACAATGGTAGTAGGGCAGACAGTGGGGCTGGACACCCTGGCTGGTGCCTGGCAGTGGGGTGAGGAAGCAAGGTCCACCCTCTCCAAGCAGGGCCGAGCAGGCAGCACTGCAGGTAGGCAGCACTGCAGGTAAGCAACACGCATCCCTGGCAGCAAACACGCTCTT
>NW_008235774.1:1414365-1417297 GCF_000691975.1 Corvus brachyrhynchos | reverse complement strand
AACACTCTCTTCCCAGATTAAAAAACTTGTGTGGCTGGCACTGGAACAGACAGACAGCTCTATTAGGGACTGTTTGTCCTGATACAGGACAGCTCCGTGACTAGCTCAATAACCTTCTTCTGATAACAGGCAGAGGCACACTCCGTCGCAAGAGCACCAAGGGCAATGACCATGCCCTCCAACATAGGCTGAGAGAAGGCTGAGATGGCCTTAAAATAAAGTCTCCTTCTCTTTTATTCCCCCACTTGATTATGCAGCACAGTGTGGGGAGTGGGGGGTATATGGCCCAGCCCCTGCTCACCTCTCTCATGCTGTGGTGTCCTGCACAGTTCCTGGGTGCTGACTTCTGCCAGCACCACGTACAGCACTTGAGCACAGCCTGAATTGGCTGCTCTTCCCCTGCCAGCCAAACTGGAGGGCAGCCCACAGGGAAAGGCTTTACACAGGCCCCAGACACTGCTCTGTATGCTGGGTAAGGATCATTGGCACCTTGGAGGGATGAAGCTGGCCAGACAGGTCTATGACCCATGAGGAACATGTGCCCTTTGCTGCTACACCTCAGGTCCCCTGGAGATGAGGCCAGCAGGGATATTCTGCTACAAGTAAATGACCAGTCACTCCAGTCACTAGGCTTTGCTAGTTTGACACAGTGCAAGGGGGCTGACAGCTAACCCACAAGCTATGTATGCTCAAGGCAGTACTGCTTTAGAGGGCAGAAAGATGCAGCAGGAAGCACTGAAATAGCCAAACCCATGGCAGAAGGCATAATTTTCATTGATAACAGCAGAGTAAAGCAGGGCTGGTATGTGCCTGTGGAAGAGTGGTGGTAGCTTCAGGCTCATGGCAATGGCCTGCCTGAGCCCACGGCTGCCTGCAGCCTGTCTCCAGAGCCCTGTGGCCACCCCAGCCTGGGAATCCTTTCAGCTACATACAACTTGAGACTGCTTCAGGCAAGCACAGGCAGGGAAACAGAGATTCAAACCAGCCTTGCTCTGTGCTAGCAGCTGAGTGCTGGAGCCAAGTGCACCCATAAAAGGAGAGAGGAAGAAGAGGCAAAATCCAGATTGTTTAAGAGCACATCTGGGGGACTGCATAATCAAAACTGAGACAGGCAGAAGATAATCTGCAGCTGGTTCAGTATGTATTCCACTTTCCTGCAAACCCCAGCTCTCCTACACAGCCAGCAATGGGATGCCTGCAGTGCTGGATGGTGGAGTGTGTCAGGGGAGCCCTTGCACACACCCAGCTGATGCAAGGAGACCAGTTAATGTAATCACTGCACCAGGTGCAAGAGGCCCTGCAGCAAAGCATTTGTGATCATGGAGTCACCACAAAGGGGTTAATCTGTAATAACCAGGACAAAATGCTAAGCGAAAACAAAGCAAGTGTTTCATGAAGACGCAGGAGACAGGTTGCAGCAGTGCACATGAGCTTCCCCATCAGCACAGCAGCCAAAGGAATGCAGAAAAGCAGGGAGCTGTTAATGGGACCAAGAGGCTAGTGCTGAGCTGGGAGCACAGACCAGCAGAGACATGGCAAAGAGGATAAGCAAATGAGTAGTCACTTCTGAAATTAAAAGCGCAAAGAGCTTGAGAAGAGCTGTGGACAGGCACACAAGCAAAACCTTTGGTTCCAGCAGTCCACACTTTGTCAGGCCCCTCAACACATACCCAGATACTGGAGTGGCAAAGGTGCAGCTTGGCTAGGATCAGAAAAGCAAGTTCCAGGGATGAGTTTTCTCAGGGGATCAGCTTGAGCAGAAGAGACATCAACAATCTGGTCCAGTCACTCCAAATTTGACTCTTTCCTTTGTGAAAAATGCAGCTATAGAAGGTGAAGACAGAACTTACACAAGCTCCTTAAATGGCAAGATGAAGACAAAAAACCCTACTTGTGTTTACTGGCTCAGCTCTCTGAGAGTTCTTCCCCCAGACAAAGCTGAGGACTGAGCTCACTCCCACTTAAGATCTGAGATCCCCAAAGGAACAGTGAGCAGCAGCCATATGCTGATTGAGGAAGAGGGGAGAAAGTGGGATGCATTGTGACATCTGCCTCCAGACAGTATAGATCTTGTCAATCAAGTCTACAGAAGGCTAGATAAAAATATCAGCCACTGTGGGCCTTCAGAGACTCAACTGCCTCTGGAAGTCACAGGAGAACGTCCAATAGTACAGTGACCCCAAGAAAGAGTGGCCTTCAGACACAGGATGGAAACTGACTTCCCGCTCTCCTAAGGCTATCCCGATGGCACAGATGGGTTTGAGCAGGAAGGGAAACTTTATTGCATCTGTTCAGGGAAGCAGCAGGATGCAGTGGGACCAAGTCCCTGCTGTTTTCTTGATGACAGAAACTGAAGCCACAGGCACCAACTTTGGGCATGTGGAAAGTTTGAATGTCGTAGAGACTGCTGTGAAGAGCTCCCATATTCTATATCCAAAGAAAACAGGCATCAGGTCACTGAATGTCAAATACATGTCTTTATAAAAATCAAGATCACATTGACATAAAATACAGGTTTGTCACTAAGGACTGAACAGTCAGAAAACTTGCCCTGAAGCTGTGGACTAAACATTTGTAGGAAGACAGAGATGCTGTTCTGGGAAAAGCTACCATCAGTAAAGGTCCCTGCTTGGAGTATCAGATCCCACCTGTCAGCACCTCAGTGTAAGAGGTCCATTTCTGCCCACTCCCACAGGGAGCTTCAACTGCATCAAAACACCACACACAAGTATCTACCTTTGCTCTTCATTGGGCAGGGGCAGAGGCTTTATGACATAGCAAGCCCTGGCCGGGCAGCAGCATTTTTTGAGCTGCATTTAACTCTGTGCAGGAGAGGTTGAGACGAGGTAAAGCCTCGTACAGGGAAGAAGCTAGAGGCAGGCACTCCCACCTCCACAGCCACACCAACAACAGCTCCCGAGAGAGGCAGGCC
>NW_008235774.1:1411331-1414215 GCF_000691975.1 Corvus brachyrhynchos | reverse complement strand
GAGGGCCTGTGCAGCCAGTAAGCAACGTGCTGGAAGGCCACAGGATGCCCACCTGAGGGCAATTGTCAAAGGAGAACACCACAACCAGTACCTGGTGTCAGTCTAATCCTGTTTAAACCTTGTTCCTTTGTTGCTGTTTGGAAGCCAGGCAGGTGGAGAAGATTAGCGTAGCAGCCCATTGGCACCTGCTCTGAACAGGAAGGGGAGAATGGCCTGAACCCAGTGAGATGCTAGGGAACCCTTGAGGCAGCAGCAAAGCTAGTATGGAAGACCTTAGAAAGACATGACAGCACTGCAAAAGAATGAAACAAGGAAAACATGACAATTCAATAAATAGAAGCTTTTATTACAATAGAAAATAGTAAAACTCATGTTAAAATAGACTCTTGCTTTTGGACTGCTCAGAAAAGGCCTAAGCCTCACTTATGCCTCCTGGTGCCCATCAAGGTCCTGACCCCTAAGCAATGAGCAATACATTTCTGTGCCGAGAATCTCGAGGCTCCTTCCTCCCCAGTGACAGTGAAAGACTACAGCAGCAGACTGAGCCATGCCCCACAAGGCAGACAGGTAAGAGCTCTCTGTGGGGTTGTGTACAACATGCTTCATTCCCTTGTGCAATCAGGCTCCTGTTTGAAGCAGGCAGCTTTAGGGAAACCATGGACAAGAAGGAGGGAGAGGAAAAAAAAAATCATCAGCATTTAATGATAGCTGTCCTGAGACAGGTAAGAAGGCAGCAAATGCCATCTGCCAGAAAGACCAGAGCACCTGACTGCCCTTGGGTAGCTTTATGCACTATTACAAGGAATACTATCCACCTTCTCCTTCCATGCCCATCCAGTGCAAGTGAATGACTGTGCAGTCTGAACCATCATGTGCTCCCCTCTTACTCACCAGAAAGGGCCAGGGGCAAGAGTAGAGTGGAAAGCAGAGGCCACAGGACAGCAAGGTCAGATGGGAGTGGGAGACACTTGTGTACCATTGCTGGCACAGCAGCACTCTTGACTCCAAGTCCCGCCTGCTCCAGGCACCAGGCTCACTCCAGTGCCTCATACACAGCCTTCCGCAGCTCGATTGAGAACATCTCCTCCCACGGCCTGCGGATCCACTCCACCAGCCCTGCCAGGAGCTCAGGGCACTCTGTGCGGATGTGCCAAGTGGTCTCCACCTTCAGTACCTGGCAGGCAGGAAAAGGAGGGAGGCGAATAAGCAGACTGGCCTGACAGGCACCGATCAGCCCTGAGCCACTATCCCCCAGCACAGCTGGCCAGCTCCTCCTAATTCCTCTGTGCCCTCCTCCTCCCTCTCTGCTGCCAGCAGTGGAGTGTCCCTTGCATGAGTTTCTGCTGTGCTCCCCTGGCTCTGTGGTGTAAGGCCCCAGGTTAGGATGGCAGATGACAGCCCCAAGAGACACTCTTGCAGGAACAGGATCTGAGCACAATCAGCCCCCAGCATCTTGACCCCATGACCACCTCCTGGTTACCTCATCATAAAGCATCAGCTTGATGTCACAAGGACAGAGGCGATAGGTTATGACATTGCTGATACTGGTGATTGGCTGCTTCTCCTTCAACTGGATGTTGCTCCTAGGAGCCATTTCTGCCTCATGGTCTTCATCCAAGGAGGGCTGCACCTGCCACTGGTGATTCTCCTCCAGCAGAAATAGCATGCTTCTGGTACTCAGCAGGGTCACAGGGAAAACAGATGCCCCTAAAAGGACATGAGGGAATAAGAAAGGCTTTGCTGAGAGCCTGAGTCACCACAGAACCAGCACTGCTCTCCATTCCTCCCCTAGGGAAATCCTTTATAGCAGCAGTAACTTGGGTGAACAACCTTATCCACCTTCCTGACTGAAGAGGGGACCAGGGTAGTGAAACGTGGCTGGGCTTGAGCAGCTTATCCAAGCTTGTTGCAGGAGCATGCATATGGAAGACCACTGCTCAGCAAGCCTTGTCCAGCCCATGCCCTCAAAGGCAGGAAAAGTCACTTGAGTCCTTTGACCTCTTAAACAACATTTTACTACCCCTTAGTTAAAATTTGGCAGCTGCAGCTCAAAGCCTGCCTTTTTTGGCCTGAATTCATCTGGCTGCAAATATCTGACGGGTGGAACAGAGAGCACACACAAAGTTTAATACCAAGTTGGGATGTGTCATAAGTATGACAGGAAGGAAAATAGTTTTGATAAACTTTAGGGAACATAAATATAATCCAGCTATTTCAGTGGATGCAAATTAAAAGCATTACAACTTGGCAATAAGTTAGATGCACAGTAATAGGGAACCATTAGCAAAACTGGCTGAGGTCACAGGGGATCACAAGCTGATGCAGCAATATGTTGCTTCTCTAATCACATCTCACTCTTGGGAATTAGTAGGACTATCAGAAATGGGATGTTTAATTAATCCTGTCTACTTGGTAATGACATCTCAGCTGGAACTGTGTCCAGTTTGGGACACCATACTCTAAAAGAGGAGAAAACTGTAGAGTAAGAAAAACGCACTCTAAATCCTCCCTCCCATGCACTATTTGTTCAGCTTGAGCAGACCAATGAATGTACTTCCCACAGATTCCTTCTGATCCTCGCTCTCTCATACCTCCCCAATGGCCAATGATGACCGGGGGTGCAAAAGCTGTAACAAATTGGTCAGAATGTGATTAAGAGCTAGGTTGCTTTTTTCAGTGTCCCAAGCTAAGACGACACTGGAATTGTTCACTGAAGACTCAAATCCCAAGTTTAACACATTTGTCCCTCAGCAAGGCCTGGAACAGAACTTGATGGGCTCCAGCAGGCTGCTCCTATCCTATCATCTCAGCTTCTGGACACCTACTTCTGTTTTCCCAAAGGAAGGAGTCTTTCAGCAACTCACACAAACCAGCTGTCTTTATG
>NW_008235774.1:1394338-1411159 GCF_000691975.1 Corvus brachyrhynchos | reverse complement strand
CTTTCCCTCAGAGCAGGGCAATGATCCAGCCCTCAGATAATCTCTAGCTTCTCGAGTTGTCACCAAAACTGGTGTGCAAGACCAACTGCTCCCTAGAGTCTGGGACTGGGAGATTCACTGGATGTACAGAAGTATGCTGCTATCTTACACAACCCAACGCTAGAAAAGAGCCCTCACCCATGCCCCCACCCCATTCCACTGCTGGATGAACGGTGCAGCTCTTTTCCCACAGACTGTACACTAAAATCACAAGCATGTAAGCAGACAGCACAATGTGTGGGACACCTCACTACTGAGATCTCCTGTACCTTGGATCAGGTAGGCCAGCAGGTAGAAGAAACAAGTTTCACCTGCAGCTGCAGAATCTGTGGTCTTGGAGTCCAGCAGAGGCCTGGAGGAGATACAACAGTGGGCTGATAAGGAAGCACTGTGTTTCCAGTCTAGGTTTGCTGTGAACCACCTACTGTTCCCAGTCCTCCTGGGGACAAGAAGGACCCATCTCTTCCACATAATGCAAAGTCCTCCCTCTCCTGGTCCTCTGACTACCACCTTGCCAGCCAGGAGCCAAATGCTTCTTGAGTAAGAAGGCTGCCCTATGCCTCCTATTTTTTCTCCCTCCATTATATTCTGCTCAGGCTCCTCCAGGAGAGTTGAAGTTGCCCTGCCTGGCTCAGCCCATGACACCCCTTTGCCTGTTCACCCTCTGTGCAGCAGACACTTGAGACAGCTGCCCTAAACCTGTAACACAGGCCTGGCTGCCACTCCAGTAGTGCCTCCTTCTGTGCTACCCTATTTCCAGCACCATGCTTTCCAGGGCCTGCTGGACAAGAAGATATCCCTTTCTATCTGAAATCCCAGCCTCTCACAGGCTCTTACCATAGCCAGTGTTGGGGATTCATTTCCACAGTGGGGATTTCCTTCACCTTACTCCTGTGCTTAGCAGGCAGTTCTTGCATGAGATCTAAAGAGGGGAGAAGGCAGGTAGGTGTCTTTTATTGCAAACCCAAGGGCAGTACGTAACAGTTCAGGACACTTCTCTACTGTTCAGAGAGGTGCTGCAAGTTATGATGCCAGTGGGATTCTCCCCCAGCTTTTTTTCCGAGTTCCTATGTCTACACACACAAGTACACGGCCTCAGTGATTTAGGCTGAGGCTTTACAGTACCTGAACAGGCAGGCAGCTGCTCCCCAGCCAGCTGGAGGAACACGTGCCACAGTGGCCAGTAAAGCCATGGCATGGAGTGCTGGGCAGAGAGCAACTGCTCACTCTCGCTCCCTCTACAAGGAACTCGTAGTGACGGTCCAGTAAGACCAAGGAAAGGATGGTGTTTTTCCACACAATTTCCAACATACATCCAACAATAGCTGTCCTGATAGTTCCCCAAGAACAAATCTTTCAAATCCTATTTCCCACCCCCCTAGAGCTCTACTCTTACCTGTCAGGGTCTGCAGGAATTGGTCACAGCAGCTTTGGTTCCGGATCAGCAGATTGTAGGAGGCTTTTGGGTTCTCAAACTCCATTCGCAAGCTCTGGTGGCAGAGTCCCACTTCCAGATGAGAAATATCAGACAGGTAGTGAGAGTCAGTCTTCTTCAGCCAGTCTGCAGGTTGTCCCCTAATCACAGAGCACAGTCCTCAGCTGCAGCAGGCTGCCCCAACTCCTCTCTCATGTCAGACTGCAGCAGGGGGTTTGCCAGAAGAGCCTGTGCATGTCACCACACCTCCAGGGTAAGGGCAGCAAGGCTAGCACAGGCTGGCACTACCCAGCACTCACAGACTTGCTGCAGGGTCCTCACCTGATAGCTCCAGTGACTTCTAGCACATAAATCTTGAGATCAGAAGCAACCAGGATTGAGAGGAACTCTCCTTGCCGGCCAAACTTCACCATGACCACCTAGAGCACACAGAGGGTGGGTCACAGCCTTGGCCTGCCCCTTGACAGCTCACTCACAGAAAGGACTGACTCAAAGACACTTCAGCTCCCTTCACATCCCACAGTCTCTGGGATACCACCTCAGTGCAGAACTTGCAGGGTGGCAAGAGGGACAGCTGAAGAGTTGTAGGGGTGGTGCTGTGGGAGCTCACCTTGAGGAAACACTGGAACTCCTCAGCATTCTCCTCAAAAACCTCCATGTCCAGGTACAGCTTCAGGCGATGATCCACTGACCGGAAGTCCCTCACGTTCAGGACGCTGTTTACAGCTGAGGAGAGCAAAGGGCAGCAATGACACTCTGTCCACTGACCAGGGGCTGCCCAAGCATGCAGATGGGCACCAGGGCAGCAGTGTCACCTTGTCTGCACACCTGCTTCCATCAAGTCTCTTGTCAAGACAACAGGCCAAACACAGGCCTTTACATGCCACAGGTCTCCATGTGAAGATACAAGGGGACTTTATTGCTCCAACACTTGCTTTTTTTTTCAGATATACAAAGCTTTGGTCTAAGCCAGCCTCAAACTGTGCTTGGCTGTTTAGTCACAGAAGCTTTGCTGCTGGATTTGGCAGGAGGGCAATTCTTTATCACAAAGCTAGAAAGATATTTCTCATTTCAGCTGGTGTCAGCTCAGGTCAACTTTTTAACTCTGACTTTGATCGTGGCAAGGTTAAAGGGGCCTGAGGAAGACACTAATAAAACTGCTAAAGAATATAATTAGGTTTGTCACGAAATTGTATAACCAAATAATTTATACAACAGCCACAATACTGCCCAAGAGTTAACACTTCCCAGCAGAGCCTGTTCTCCACCACAAACACTACACTAATCAACCGCTCCTTAGCAGGAACTTTCCCCAGGCTTGGTTTTAAACTGGGACCTTGCAATTTGACCCCAGAAGAGAGACTGCTTTATTTCTCATACTTCAACTGTACAAGACTGAACATAGCAATCTTAAAACCATGGTTCTACACCAACTCCTCTTCTGAGGCACAGCAGTCTTGAAGGACCTCTATAGATCAAGAAATCAACAGGTTTGCAGATCAGAACTAGACTCAGCTGCAGTAGAGTCACTTTCTGGGCTAGACCAGATAACCTCCACAGCTCCTTTCCAACTTGTTATTCTGTAAATTGCAAGCTGATGCCCAGGCAAAGGCAGCCTGCTACATCAGAAATCCAAGGTTCTTCAGAAAAATCATTTATCGACCTCCTGTCTTGCATGACAGCCCTCACACAGCCAGCATGCAATCTCTTGGACAGGCTTTGTCATCTGAAGCTCACAAAAAAAAGTGAGGAAAGCACAAGCAACTGTAGATCCACAAACCAGAGCCTCCTACTAGCACACCAGCCTCACACTGCATTTAAGCCAAAGAATAAATAGAGAGAAATTGTGCATACTATTCTCCAAAGGTAGTGCTCCGGCTGGCAACTCATGGATGCCACAGGAACCCAGCGTGTCCCTAACTGAGCAATGCAGCTTCCAGAACAAGACCCTATTGCTCAGAGCCTAAGCAATAATAGGTATTAGGAGCTGACTCACTTCTCCTACCTTCAGGCATGAGGATTTAACAGAGAGGGAGATGAAAAACTCTGCTCATAAGAACCATATGTTTATGGCTGCTTGTACTTGATGTCCCCCTTCCCCATTAAACAGGAGGTAGTGTACCCTGCAAGCACCAGTGATAAAACCAACAACAAGCTGTCAACACCGCTAAACCCGGCACAGTTTCCTCCTACTCACAGGGACTGAGATTCCATGTTTCCTCGGACTCAGAGTTCAAAGAGAGCGGGGAAGGAGTGGGTCCCCGAGAAACACTGTAATGGTAGCTTCCCATCAGGCTGCCCCCGTTGGTGTCCGTGCGGCTGAGGGACAAGTACTGGCTCTTCACACCCTGCTCCTTCCCACAGCTGCCATCTGATCCATGGGAGGTGGGATGAAGAGTGCCCTCGGGCTCGATGCCCAGCTCCGGAGTCCTGGTGCTGTTGCTGGTGTCCATCTCCGTGCTGTCCTCCCCGCCGATGTAGAACTTCCCGCTCTTGCTGGCCAGGACAGATGCTTCCTCTGGACCCTCCAGCACAGAGTCTGACAGGTCCTCACTCGTGCTGTCGGCACCGGGCGGCAGAGGCGTGCTGGAGCACTCCTCTGAAGGCAGAATGACCACGTGGTCACTGGAACAACTGGGACAGGCTATGGGCTCACCAGCTGCTGCAGGACCTGTGAAAGATTTTGTCAGGTATAAAGAAAAGCCAGAACAGCAAGATTTTACTTCCCCCTGTGTCTTCTGCAAACCACAAACCCTCTCTTTTCAAGGTAGAAAATAGTTACAGTCTGACTTGAGCAGCTTGTTGAGCAACTTTGTCCAGAATCATATCCTACATACCTCCCCTCACAGATCAACAGGAAATTCTGGATCAGTGCCACATGAAATAGCTCTGCTCAGATTTAGGGTGCCCCGTGTGGGCTGTGGTTGCAACTGAAACTACATCAAGGCTTTGGCTCATGACTCCTGCACTTCACATTTGCAAGTGCTAACATCACCTCTGAAGCCCAAGCTCATGACCAGTCAATCCAATCTTCCTTAGCCACCTCCATCCCCAGTGTGCTGTGTCCCTTCCCCAGCTGTCCTCATCCCTTCTGACCCTGATTCCTGTTGCTCCTTTCACCCACACCAGGACAGACTCCCAGCTGGATCATGGGACTCCCACTACTCTGGCAGAGAGAAGAAAGTGTCCTGGGGTGGAGAAAAGTGCTGCAGCCAGGACAGCACTTCTGTGTTCACTGCAGTACTTCCAGGATGCTTTGTCAAACACCATCTTCTGAGCTAAGGCACTCCCCACTTTGAATATAAACTGAGCTTCGAAAAACAGCAATCAGAAGATGCCTTTTCAGCATGAGCCACATCTCAGCCAAAACACCACATCTAGTTTTAGACACCCAAAGAAAAATGTGGACAAATGGGAAGGAGTACAAAGAACAGCAAGAAACTGAATGTATGAGATATGACTGACAAGTAAATTATCTAGAGAGTTAAGCTTATTTAGTCTAGAGGACAGAAGCCAGGAAAAGTTGCCGGGGGAGAACAATGGCCCTCAAGTACAAAGAAAGGAATAAATTGCTCCCCCAGAGTGGCAGCAAGAGTGGGCTTAAGATCACAGACAGGGAAACTTTGGTTAGGGTTCTGGTTGTTTTTCTGATGTCTAACAGCCAGTTTTACCTGAAATACTGATGCAGATTCCCTGGAAGCTTCCGTTAGCAGAAGTTTTTTAGAACAAATAAAGTCTCTGTGGCAGAACTGACTACACGACCTTTAGGTCCTCTCCCAGACTTCAGCTTGCAGCACCCCTATGCTCCCCCAGGCCACCCAGAACAGGAGTGCTGCTTGCTTAATCTTAAACCAGTGGCTTATTCCAGGAGCAAACGAGGCAGGCTCCTCCCACTCCAAGCAGGCCAAATGAGAGCTCATCCCACAACAGGTTTTAATTCCAGTACAGCCCATGCATCACCTTCTCCTATACATTCCATGCTCTGCACCCCAGCTGCCACTCTGGAAGTCTGCCTGAGCATTAGCAAACATGCTTCTCCTAGGCACTACAGCCTACCTTGATCTGAGGCAACTAGGGTCTCCAGGATTTTGGTGTCTCCAACCTCTGAAGGATAGGAACCTTGATGCCAGGGGGCCAGGGATTGTGAGAACTCCTGCTTGCATTTCAGGCACTGGAGCTTCACGTATCCCTTTTCTTGGTCCTGATTTCGCCAATTCTCCTCAACAGCTGGGGTCAACACTTCAAGGATACACTAAAAGTAGCAGCACAGGGAAAAAGATGCTATCAGGCAGCTATGACTGTCCTAATAAAATCACGCTTCTGACACCAGCAAGTCTTTTCACATGCCTCACTACAGCATTTCAGAGCATAAGGGGTGCAGGAACATTTCCCAGCTGTGCAAAACTTGCCAAGGGCATGGAGCTTCACTGCAGAAGACCAAGACAACCTGTTTTTGCAGGTCTGTGCCTGACAGCTACATACTGACAGGCTCTCTCCGGAACTCTGATCTCAATGGTCCCATCTATTTGTGTCTTTCCTCTAACAACTTGCTCAAATGTACTTAAATAGTATATTGAGAAAAATTTTTTGATTAGAGACCAGAGTCCCTACAGCAGCTGTGTGGACACAGCACTGACACTCACTGTCCAGAGGGCCGAGCACAGGCCAGCACATCACTCAGCACCCACAAAACATGACATTGCACATGCACAACAAGTAATGATCACTAGCTTGACTATAAACTTTTCACCCCAAGAGGAAAAAAACTGCAAGACTCTCTTCCTGAGAGCACCCTTTATGCCACAGGAGCTCCACTGCCCATGGCCATGCTCACAGGGACTTCCACAGGTCATCTGTGCAGAAGAAGAAATCCTGACAAGCCAGACATGGGCTGCAGGTGCTCCTGTGCTCTGAGAACAGCAGCCCTATGCTGGCTGGAAGAATTCAGTGTCTTGCAGTAACACTGCCCCCCTCCCCAGGCCTCCCCCACCTGCAGACACTGCTCCGGGCAGTCGTCAAGCACGACATATTTGCGCTTCTGCCGGTCCTTGCGAATGTAGCTGAAGTGCAATGTGAGGACAGGAAAAACTCGCTCCAGGTCCTGCAGGAGACAGAGAACACCTGTTCTAGCATGAGGGAGAAGCTTTCACAGACTACATTTGTTTGCAAACAGCTGAAACATGGCCATACAAGCACTTAATTTTGGGTGCCCTAAGCAGCCCTCCACAGTTGACAGCATTTGGGCAGAAATAAATAAACAAATATAAAGCTAATGAGTGCTGACAACACTTGCGTTGAGTGCTCGAAAAATTGCACGAGCGCTTGAAACTTACAACAGTAACTTTCAAGGCCTAAAACAAAGCATTTCAAACAAACAACTTTTCATGAAGGTATTTCAGAAGAATATCAAGCCACAAACGTTCAGAAAGGCACAAGGACAGCGTTTAAAAATCAGTTGGAGTTTTTACAGAAAACAGTATTAGAGAAACCTGTGAACATGTCTGTATACAGACTGAATGTTAAAATCCTACCACAAGGAAAAAGAGATTTCCAAACTCCCTTTCTGAAGAACCACAAAAGCCAAATAGGGCTGGTAATGCTAAAGCATGCACCTAGAGCAGATGGCTCTTAAGGCTCTTAAGCTGATGGCTCTTAAAGCTGCCAGGAGCTTTTTAAACATCACACTGGGCTCCATGGTGCTCTAGAAACAATGCAATCCACAGTCCTCCAAGGCCAGGGTGATATCCCAGCAAGGAATGGATGGCAAGGAGGTCTCCACCTCATTTAAGTTCCTCTTGAGAAGTCTCTCACTGCTCCACACTGGAACAAGTCCAGCCATTGTCTTTTAATTCCAGTTTTGGAATAGATTTGATGCTGACTTCTGCTGCATTACTGCAGGTAGTCTAAGCAATACAGATGCCATTAGAGACAAATGCATTGGCTGGAAGAGATGCTCAATCAAGCAAGCTTTGCAGGAGCTAGAAAAAGATCTGCAAGATTCTCCACAGGAACCCAAATCCAGAATGCTGGCACATATGGGAGTAAGATGACAAAGGCTCACAGAGAAGTGTAACTCACCATCCTCTTCCAGGTCAGCTCAGAGGTCTCCAGATTCTGCAGGCATTTCAACTCCAGCTTGTGGAGGACTCTGGCAGCCTTCAGTTCCACCTCAATCACATGCTTAGCTGTGACTCGCAGGAAGATCCAGTCTGGCTCTGGGTCCCCTTCACCTTCTATTTGGCTCACCAGCACTGGCTGGCACAGGTCCACTGCCAAACAAGACACAGTGCAGGTCAATACATGCAGCAGGCCTTCAGTCCTGCTGGACCCAGGTCCTTACAATTCCCACAATACTGGGCATCATGATACAGCTTCACAGATAAATCCCATTTGAGTCATCTATTCTGCTGTCACCCAAGCCCTCAAATATAGCAGTGAAAGGACCTGTTTACCTTCTGCCATCTCCTCTTCTTCCTCTCCAACCATTAGCTCATCTGCCTCCTCTTCTCCTCTCTGTTCTCCTTCCACAGGCTCAACCAGCTGTACTTCAGGCTCTTCCTCCTTTGCGGTGTCATCCAAAGGAGGAGAGGATCTTTCCTGGGATACTTGGGGCTTTTCCTGTTCCGGGTCAGAGCTCTCACTCTGCAAGTCCATTGCAGCAGGTCTGCCTGCGATCTCATCTGCAGAACGACTGCGGGACACGACGGGTACTTGGTCATGCTCCTCCAGGTGTCTCTTGTACTGCAGCCAGTCAGCACCAAAGCGATCCCTGAAGCTGGCCAAGCGCTTCATCTCCTTCTGATGCTCTAGGATCAGACCTGCAGAGAGAAAACTTGGAAAGTATGAAAGTAGTCACCAGGCCAGAGCACTCCTCTTACTGTGGACACTTTAGCTGCTATGTTATTAAGGAAGATGACAAGCCTCACCAGCAGAGAGAGGTAATGCCTGGGGCTCGTGTTCTGTGTCACTCGGCTCCGAAATACTTGCTCTTCGCACTTTGATTTTTCCCTGGAAAAAAACAGGATAAAAGTAGTTGTGAGGAACTAGAACAATGGAAACAGCACCTGATGTGAGGTTCTGCCAAGCTGAAGGGTTTATAGCTGTTCCAGTGTAGAGACACATCATAAAACACTTGTCAGGGTATATCAAGACTGATATTAAACCCAGCCAGTGGTCAGTACCAGACCACATGTCACTGCACAAGGCTTTCACATTGAGGCATCCCCTTCACCCAACATGCCAGCTACATGGCTAAGAAGCTCTGCCAGTCCCAGACCTTGCTTTTCTTCCGAGGGAGCCTGACGGCCACATTCTCTGCTGGCGACTGACTGTCGCTGAAGTCTGCAGCACAGGAGCTCTCCAGAGCACTGCGGTCCAGTGCAGTTTTCTCTGAGGTAGAAGTGTGGATGGACTGGGACACACTTTGCACAAGTCTTGGAAGGTGCTAAAGTAAGAAGAGAGTATTGACAGCTGAGTGCCATAGGCAGACAAGGTAACCAAGCCACAACTCAGGCTGACAACTTTCCTGCTCCTCACCCCAGACTTTCACCATCTCAGTCAAAACACTGACAACAGATCCTGCCTGGTTGATTGGATTGTTTATCACAACCACTCTGATTTAACTCAATCTCTGCCTTTCTTAAAAATAGCAGATGAGAAACTGATAACTGTTTTGCTGACATGTAGTTCAAGTGTCAAGTACCATACAGTATCTGAAGAGGAAACAGGCAAGGCTCCAAGTTCTGCAAGGCTACATAAGCCAAAATAAATTACACTGGCCAGTTCCAACAATTATTAGGAATCAGCATGAACTGAGACAAAATGATCTGTGTCAAAGTCAAGGTAGCCCATAAAGTTTTAATAGGACACATGCCAATCCTGTCAGAGTTCCCAGTTCCAAAGCCAGTAAGATCAGTTTTTAACAGTTATACTTACCATTAGGTCTGAGGAAGAGAGTGGCTCCCCATTCAAGAAGAACTGTAATTAGAGACCCATTTGCAGTCAGATTCCATTTGGCTGGCACATACTCAGGACAACTTCTGCTGACTCCTATTCCCCTTCAGGCCACCCTATGGTTGGGATCCCTGGCAAAAAACTGCAAAGAAACAACCCTGTTCCTGCCTATCCACCACTCCTTTAGTTGTAGCTACCTGACCTAATAGCATACAAGGCCAGAAGGGACCGCTGGGGTTTTCCTGTTTACCGACTTTATGACTTCCAGAAACGTATCCAAGACAGTTTGTGGGAGAGGTACAATAGATTATTCTACAACAACTCAAATTGTTTTGAAAGGTACTCACTTTCACCTCAAAGCCTGTATCCTACTTCTAGCCTGAATCCATGTAACTTCCAGTAACTTGAGCTCAGTGAAAGCTTTTTCCAAGATGCAGTTTGAAGACAATTAATCCAGCCATTTGCCATTAATGAGAAGGGCAGACCAGCTTTGGAACACCTTTGACCCTTAGCAAGTAAGTTCATTTTGCTAAATTGCCAGAACACTGGTTTTGCTGGCTTCTTTGTCTGAAATCAGATTACCAAGAACTGACCTAAGCACTGGAGTGCAAGGGAGAGTGATAACACCTAGATGAGAGCAGTGATGGGGACAAAGAGGTGACCATGGCTGCTGAAGTAGTACATACTTAGGTAAGGTGCACCAAGACTGTGAGTTCCTTCTTTGTGCAGTCTAGCTACATTGTTCCTATCTAGCAAGAACAGAGTAAAGCTCCATCAGAGAGCAAAACTGAAGAAGTAGACAGTGAAGACATATTAAGATCTGAGGTGCTGCAAACCTGAGAACAGTATTCAACTCTGTCCTGGCCAGCACACCACATAAAAATTTAAGGTTAAACTACTCTGCCACAGGGAAAAAAAACAAAAAACCAAAAAAAACCAGCAACCACAAAACAATCACCACTGTTACACTACTGGAATAAACCTGCAAGTTTCTTTTCCCTCATTTGCCCCTGAGTGTTAGAACACCCTGTGCCTTCAACAGCAGGGGCAGAAGACATGTAGCTAATACTCACATTGGAGAAGGCTGCCCTGGGAGACACATGGACAAGGGCTGCAGATCGGTGGTTTTGATGGAACCATATCGGGTTTCCCTCCAAATGCAGCTGGGTGAAGGAAACAGACAAGTTGTTACTAGAAGAAATATTCTATACCCCAATATATCCTGCCTGCAGGCTCCAGTCTCTCTCTCTGCTTCAAGAAATTCCTTGCAGTTATCAAGCCAGGAGAGGATAGGCTTTTAGAATGCTTCCTGAAATTAGTTTAGCAAATAGAGAAGGAGATTAAGTATCTCCTACTCATGCCCTAGATCATTATGAGCTTTTTCAGTACTGACTCTGAGAAGTGTTGAAAGAACAGTCCTTTGCAGGTCCAGAGAAGCAGTAGATGCCCCATCCCTGGAGGTGTTCAAGGCCAGACTGGATGCAGCTTTGAGCAACCTGGTCTAGTGACAGGTGTGTCCCTGCCCATGGCAGGGGGTTTGATCTTCAAGGTCCCTACCAACTCAATTACAGAATTAAGGTGGCAACTAGATCTTTAAGGTCCCTACCAACTGAAACCACTCTCTGATTCTATGATCTTCTTTCACAAGTACTATAGTGATTGCTGTGCTCCTCCTTCAGACTTCTCTGAACACACAAATCCACAACAGGATTATGGGAGGATCTTCACTAAATTTGACTTAACTGAACTTGACTTGAGTGTTAAAATCAGAAAGGATGAGCAAGGAAATGGGGATGAATATATGAAGAAAGGTGAGCTTGAGCAAGGGTCACTAAAAATGAAAGCTGAAACACAGGTGTCTGTCTAACTCTCCCCCATTAGTTTCCTGCAATAAAATTAAATGCTCAGGAGTTGAACTTAGCTTTCAAAACCCTCTTGTTACCACAAAGTCTCCATCTTGCACACCCTGTCCATGAAATCCCTATCTATCAACCCATCAGGCTTTGTGCTTACTTTTTTTAAATAGTGCAGAGTGGACAATGGTGCCAACTGGGCATGTTCCAGCAGCAGGTTATAGGCCACATCCAGGTGCTGCAGATTCACAAGCTGTTCCACCCCTGTGAACAAAGCAAGAAGCCATCAGCATGCTAGAAGACATAACTTAGGAACCTCCCCCAAAACTGAACCCTAGTAAAAATAGTTGTGCCCAAGATTCCAAGTTCTGTTCGTTCTCAAGGACAACAGGAAGGCTTCAAACTCAGAAATGCTCCTCCCTTGTGGGCTCACCATTAATGCTGTCCAGCTCATTGTTGCGCAGGATCAGAGTCACCAGCTTGGATCGGCTGAAGATGCCAAGGTTTGGCACCTTGGACAGGAAGTTATATGCCAGATTGAGGTACTCTAGTTCTGTAAGGGTCTGTTCAGAGAGAAGAGCAGCATTGGATCAACTGGGACCTTAGCTCAAAGCCTGGCCCTGAACTCAAGACAGGGCACTAGCTTCTACTATTTTTTTGATCCTAACAAGGTCAACCAACAAGTGAGTTTCTTAAGACTGTTTCTGTAGAAAGAGTTCAATGTTCACATTGGGAGTAGTTTGTTTAGGGGCACTCAGCATCATCTAACTGCTTTACAGAATTTGCCAGGAGCACCTTTCTCTTTCCTCGCCAACTTCAATGGAGCATAGGAAAAGACTGGACATCCTGCCTCAGCAAAAGGAATGAACTATCAAAAGAAACTCTTCCTTACCTTTGTAGAGATGATGGTGACTGACACCTTGTGAGCCCCACCAACTCCATGAAAAGCTGTTTCATAGCTTTGCTTCAAAGAAGCACATCTAGCCCAGCAGAGCATGGATTTCACTGTCCTTCCCCAGAAACATGTGCCATTGTGATGGACTACCCTTTTTCTAGAGCAACTGACTGGTTTCTGAGAGCAGGAAGTAAATGCTACTGGCAGTTTGAACAAATTGAACAGTAAGTTTCTACAGCCCCATGCCTGGCTACATAATTATCACCTGCTGCACAGGTTACAGCAAAGTCTTGGCCACAATGGAGTGCCCACTCTGTGAGGGGCTGTACACACAGAGTACCCTGTCTGTATCAGTGCATTTACCACTCAGCCAGGCTGGACTGCCAAGTGATAACTACAGCTAACTCCCTGTCTTAAGAGCAGGTGAGGAATACTGCCTTCTCTGCCTCAGTGCCACTTGGACTGCACATACAGGACAACGGTTTTCAGGCTGCAAGCACTAGCTCTAAGCCACACCACCCTTTGTGATTTTTTCTATTATATCTCACCTAGTAGGAACATGATGTCAATGATTACAGAATTTTAGCAGTATTCTCTGCATAGGAGGAAACTGGTGGTCAGCCCAAAATACTCACCGTTAAATAGTGCTCACAATCCTGGATCTTGTTGTGACTCAAATCCAAGACCCTCAGAGCATTCAATAATTGCTGAGGGACAAAAAGATACTAGATCAGATCCTACAACTGTCTCTGTTACAGCATGAAAAGCCTCTCCTGCTGGGAGAGACCAGCAAAATTAGCACTGCCCACTTCCTCCCAACCAGACCTAGGAGCATCAGTAACAGAGGGCCTGGCTTTTGGCTGTGATCATCTCCTCTCTTCTCCTCAGCCAAGCAGGAAGGATGCCCCACTCACCAGTGAGTCATCCAAGGCAGTGATTGAGTTATAGCTGAAGTTCACAGTCTGCAGTTCCAACCATGGGAGAGCACAGCTCAGATCTCCACCACATGCCGAAATTATTTCCTAGGAAGAAGAGAGGAGCCATTCCTTGGTGAATACTGTTACAGTAAAAGCAGATGAACACAGCAGAACAGTTAGTCTAGAAGGCGGTTGACATAAAGGTGCTTTACAGACCTTGCCTTGCTTAAGAGAGGCAGTGACTTTTATGTCCCTAATTCAAGTATTTGGAGGTGGTGGGAATCCCATGGCCAGATATTTAGAAAGCAGATGCTTTTGTTTCCCATACTGAAGTGGCAATAGTTAACCTAATCTGTTGGATTTCTTAGGCTCAGAACACTGAGCACAAAGATTCATGCTAACAAAGTCATTTTCAGACCTCCCTCAAACAAAAGCAAGATACACACTTGTGTTCTGACAGACAAAAAAAGCTCTCAAAGCACTCCCCACCATCAGCCCCTGTTCCCCAGCAGGCATCTGCTTCTGTGTCCCAGAGAGAAGCCCAGAGGCCCATGGCCAGCACAGCCCATGCTACTCAGCTCTCCATGGCTGGAGCTTGCCTTCATGTCTCAGAAATGTGCTGGGCAGCAGTGCAGGTAAGACACTGGGGCACAGCATCTCCTCTGACAATAAGCTCTAATTTAAGGCTGCTGAGGTACAATGAAATAAATCTTGACCAGCTGCAGGCCTTGAATGAGGAAACAGCCAGATACACAGACACAGAGTTGTCAGGCCTAGCTGACACGACTGTTGTCTAGAGCCAGAAATTCTCAAGAAGCGTAAAAGAAGACTACAGAGCACACGTGCATGCAAGCAGGGAATCCTTCAACACTGCTTGAGACAGGAGTAGGACCCCAGAATGGGGAAGGGAGATGAAGCCATACACAACATGGATTAATAAAAGGGCTAACACTCCTACATCTTCCTTGTGTGAAGAGCTGTAGGGTCAAGACAGCCTTTCTCTTGCAATTTACCCCATGAGCTGTGTAGAGACAACTCACCTCCAGTGTACTGATACATTTGCAACAGGTTAGAGATTCCAGCTGAGAATAGACAAATCGCAGTCCCCGGAGGCAGTGTGGAGGGACAGATCTTAACTGCAGCAGTGATGAGAAAGTAAGAACAACATACATCAAAATATTACAGTGGAGGAGCAGATCCAAGTTTCACCCCAAGCAAGTGTTGCAGGAGTTTAGTCTTAGCCTTCTAGGGAAGCCACAAAAGCCTACCCGGTTTTTAGGAGCAGAGGCATTCTGCAACCACAAAACTAGTTGAGAAAACCCAAACAGCAAGACTCAAAGCCACTCTTGCCACCTATACTTACTTCCAGATGCCGGAGGGACTTGAAAGGGAAGATCTTCACAGCAGATTGCAAAACACAGTTTGGAACATGAACGAGCTAGAGAAATGAGAAAAAAAATCTCATGTCAAGCTTGATTTGTGCTTCATTACCACCTTCCTGATGCACCAACTGCAGCACCTTGAAAAGGTTCTCCCTCCAGCTCGGGTGATCCCTTATAAACTCTCTCCCAGTGCTGGTAGTGGCGTCTCCCCAGCTCCGCAGTACAATAGAGGGCAAAGAGAATAGCATGTTAGCAAGTGTGGTCTGCCAGCCCACGGAGCTCTTCTTCATCTCCCCTGCCCACATGACCACTTTCAGCACCACTGGGAGGTCTGACAGCTGGATTCCTCATCAGCCACAACTAGCAAATCTACTAAAGACAAAACTAACTGCTGGAGGTATGTTTATCAAGCAACTGAGTGGAAGTAGCACACTGGTGGGAAGTGTGCATGTGCATTTCACTACAAGAGGCCAAATAAGGCAAATCACAAGCAGATGGAGAACAGAGTTGGTCTCCAAGGCACTGTTAGTGTTAGACTGAGGTGCCTGCAAACCTCCTCTGTGTATTCTGTAGTACAGCCACAGGCCCTTTCACCACAGGGCAGTTAGGCTGTGTTCATGTACCATAAAGCAGCTTATTAAAACCACCTTCTTATTCTTTCTACGGACAGTGCACAAACAGTATTTCTGGCTGCTACTGAAAGTGAGTAATGAAGCAGTTACCACTTCCACTGCAGACCAGAGAGATCATTTCTGCCAGTTATATATACATTCACACAGAAGTGACTCATCAGGTGCAGAACAGACATCCCAAGACCTCATCACCACTACTGCTTCCACAGCTACAGCCCTGGCAGGAATGAATCACTTGCCCACTGCCTGCCAGCACTAATGCTGCACGTTGAACAAGAGCATTTGGAAGGGAAGCTTGCACTGGCAAGCTGTAATGGTCAGTTTTTGCAAAGTTTATTTCAGATGCCATTCTTGCTGTGTGTCTTGATCATCACCTCTCCCTCCACTGTCTTAAAAATCTTAAAAAGCCAGGCTGATATAAGTTATTAGTTTGTCCAAGTAAACCAGTTACCAGACATCAATGGGCAGCTTCCCCTTCTTTACAACCTTGCTGCAGAGAGAGCACAGGAGCACTCACCACAATACCCTCCTGATTGCAGGGTCACTCCCTGCATCCTCCTGCCGAGAGACCCATGTTTCTCCACAGACACTGGGCCCCACCCCAATGTCCCCACTCACTACACTGTTACAAAGTCCTCCCAACAACATTCTGATACCACTCCACTCTCACAGGGAAAACATGTCTTTAAAGCCATCAGAGATTTTAGTGCTCAGCCACCGTACCTTCTGAGCCTCCCTGTGGAACCTAAAACAGCTGCTAATTCCTCTTCCCCTTTCAGGCCCCTTTCACCTCTACTATCGTCTAAGCAGTGCCCCAGACCCCAGTAGGATCATCTGCAGCCTCGTAGCACATGCCACCTTTCAAAAAGCTCTCTGAAGAATTCCTTGGTCTGTAGTTTTATCTTTATTACAGCCTCTTTACTACAGCCTTTATTGTTAAAATTAATGAGGATACATTACTAGAAATACCTCATGCTGTGAAACCGATCAACCAGAACCACTGCCCAGGCTGCTGAAATAAGCAGCAGCCCCAGAGTGTGTACAACATTTGACCCCTCTGCTCAAGTTCCCCGGCTCTGCTGCCGTGGGTGAATCAGTCATCACTCCGGGAGCACTCAGCTGTGCTCAGGTGCCAGGCACTGCCTGAATTGCTCAAGCATTTCAGGAAATAATCATTTTCCTAACAATGATAATACCGTACCAAGGTCAGAACATAATTAACTCCTGCTGCCCCTGTTTTTAACTCCGAGAAACTTTCCTCTGAGTTGCATGGCTGATCCTAGATAAGCAGCTATAGACTATCGTGCTGAACCACGACTCCACTGTGGCAAGAGCCCTGTGAGACCCATCTGACCCACGGAGCCTGCCCGTCAGACGGGGGCAATGGGCACTGGAGGAGGCTGCTCTGAAGCTGTGTCTGCCACCTGCACCGGCCGGCCCTGCGGCACGCCCGGCCCCGGTGCGTACAGACCTTCAGAGAGTGAGTCTTCTGCAGGACGTCGAAGAGGAACTGCGCCTGGAGGATGGCGGCTGTCTCGGCGGGGTGCGAGGGCAGCGCCACGAAGCCCCGGTTCTGGTTGCGGGAGCCCAGGTGCTGCTCGAAGACCTGCGTGAGGTGCTGCAGGGTGGAGGTGAGCAGCGTCAGCGTGCTGGAGCCGTCCAGGACGAGGTCCCCTGCAGGAAAGGGGAAGGACGGGCCGGGCCGTGAGTGTCCA
>NW_008235774.1:1391727-1393874 GCF_000691975.1 Corvus brachyrhynchos | reverse complement strand
GCTGCAGCAGCTCCGCCCGGCTGCCCTGCCCCGGCCCAGTCTGCGGGGCGCGGGGCGCTCCGGTGCTGCACGGTGCGTGGCGCGATGCGGGTGGCTGCCGGTGCGGGGCATGGTGCATGGCATGGCACGGTGCGGGGCGGTGCATGGCACGGGGCACGGCACGGCACGCAGCGCGGTGCTCGGGGCTGGATGCGGCACGGCGTGGAGCAGTCCCGCGCTCCGCACCGTACGGGTTTGCAAGGCACGGCGCGGACGTGGTGCAGTGACCTCAGTGCCTGTCTGTGTCCCTCTCCTTCTCCGGCTGTACGTGCGTCTGTCAGAGCTGTCCGTACGTCCAGTGGAGGGGTGGCTTATTGTTGCTGTCTGGTGCTGGCACTTCGTTCTGGAGTGAATTTTGTTCCGTGTGTTCATTTATGTGTCTGTGGACCGTGCAGGCTTCGTCCCGTCTGGTACCCTGTGAAGGGCCGGTTGTGAGGGAGAGTCATGGAACTGGAAGTGCTTCAGGAGTGAATGGCTGTGATGGTTCATCCAGGGTAGTTCAGTGGAGCATAGGATTCACGGAAATATTTAAGCCTTCTAAAGTGCTTGTGTAATATTACAGATTTCAACATAGCCATGTGGCAGAGAGATCCACAGGTTAAAACCCTCACGCTGGAAAACTTTGTGTGTTTACTGTCTTGTGTCGTCTTTTCATTCTGGTATGTGTGTCTGTTCCTTGGCCATGACAGAGGAGAGGTAGGGGCTGCACAGCCCACTCCTGTTTCTTTTGGCTTTGAGGCTGTGAGTTTCACAATAGCATCCAAATGCTTTGATGTACGCAGCAGCACCCCTCCTGCTCCTTTCTCTCCATGGACAGGTACATAAGTATTTCTTCCCAGGAAAATTTTCCAGGCCTCTAATCCTTCTCCTTTGTGAGCTCTTCCTGTCTGTGTCTATCAGCCAGAGTCCCTTCTCCTCTCCTATCCTCAAACCAGCTTTGCCCCTGTGGCTTTATCCCTATCTTAACATCCATTCATAGTCTAGACACTCCACAGCTAAATTATTCTCAGCCGATGGCCAAGGGATTAAGGAAGAGCTGTGGAGATGGATGTGGGACCTGATGGCTATCTCCATGCAGCCCCTTGCCCACGGAGCCTGGGGCAGCCTGCCTGTAGTGTTACTGACTCATCTTTATTGCAAAGGGACAGTGTGAACTGCTCGCCTCGGCCCTCAAAGATGTGCCAGATCGTGTTTTTCTCAGCAAAACAGGGAAGCTCTGGCACTGTGAAACAGCCTTTGGGGGTGAGGGGGAGCCCTGCTGGAGTCCCTGTGAGCAACATGTGGGAGATGCCATAGCTGCCAGCATTGCAGGGACATGCCTGCTCACTTTCCTGCAGAATCTGTTAAGCCTAGATGGTCAGTGTGATGGTCAGGACAAGGTATAGCGATTTATGTGAACCAGTTCTGTTTACTGGTGTGCTTGTGGAGAGAGTGGGGATGTGTGAGTGCTCACAGGTTGGCAGGCTGTGGATTTTTCTGGCCTCCCTTCGAATCTGGCCTGCTGGCATGACGCTTCTATTACTGAAAATTACTTCTAGCGGGAATGCTGAATCACGTACTCCCCATAACCAGGAGATACAGTAGGATGAAGGTATCAGTCATTTGCTTTTCTTTAGTGGTGTTTGTTTTTTTAGTTTCCCATTTTGTCTTCTGCTCTTCTTATGGCAACCCAGGCAGGGATGCCAGCAGGCTGGGCACTTCAGCATGGTGCTTGTTAGCAGAATTCTCCCTGATACTCCTTTTAAGTTTCTAGTTTAAATTTTAACCCATTCGTAAATTTCTTTATGAAGGGCTGCCTCACAAAAAAAAAAAAAAATCTTTAATTGTGTTTCACACTCTTGAGATCTTTCCAGACTGCTGGTTTGTCCCCTCCCCATCTTAGTCATCCCATATTGTGCTAGACAAAATTAGCTCCTAACCTTTCCTTATAAATCAATCCCTCTGGCCCACTAGCAATTTTTTTTTTTGCTCTTCTCTGAACTCCATCTGTTGAGGGTGATAGAAACGCCAGGCAGGATCCCAGTAGGTGTCCGTCTCGCCTTCCTCCAGAGGTGGCACAGACTAAGGGGCAAGTGGCCTCTAGTGGCCATGGCCAGCCGCCGGGGGCA
>NW_008235774.1:1376829-1391608 GCF_000691975.1 Corvus brachyrhynchos | reverse complement strand
GCCGGTGTACCGAAGGGGAGCACCAGTGCTTTCAGGCTGAGGGCTCTCCATTCTTCAGAAACAGGGGAGCTGGTAGGGTTAGAATTGGAGAACACATCTTTCATCCTCACCTCTCTCTCATCCCCAAAGCATCAGAGCTTTCTGACAGCTGGGCCTCAAGTCCTGCTGTCTTGTGGTGCCCACACATTGCATCCTGCTTTCACAGGGTGGTGAGTGGGGCATTGATGGAAACCCCTGAGTATCTCCCAGTCCCTCTGAAATTTCACAGCAAGTCCCCAGGGCTCTCTTACTGCTACTACAACTGTCTGGCTTTTAGTTGTTCAGCCTCATTGGAGTGATGGCTTCAGCATAATTCTGAATGCGCTGCTTTGATGGGTAAAGAAAGAGTAAGTGCTGGATTTTCCCTCCCTTTTAACTTAGTTTAGGCAGTAAGGCTGTAGTTTTAAACTCAGTGTAACATCCTGCAAAGCTGGTGCCAGCAGAGTGTGTTGGACCCAGCAGTTCTCCAGGATGTGGGTTTCCTCCGTCCCGGAGCATAAAATGCCCCTGGAGCCTCTGCCTTGCTCCGGACATACCTGAGCTTGACCTGAAACAAAGCACATTGCTTCACACCACTGCTGATAGTTTTTAGTTTACTTCAAAGGCCCCACAAGGCATGTTAGTGGCACAGAGGTGGAGCTGAGCATTAGCATTTCTTTTGTTAAATTACTTTTACCATTTTGCTAGGTTTTAGGGATTCTGACTCTACAGGAGCTGCTGTCCAAAGCCCCATTATCTTTTTACTCCCTAAGTTATAGTGCTTACAACGCATTTTTGCAGGCAGTCTGTAGTTATGAATGTTCTGTTCCTTAAAAATGTCCAATCCTTTCTTTAACAGTGGTGATGCCATAGCCCTGCAAAGTGAGGTTCCCCTGCCAGCTCTTCCCACTGGAATAAAATGTTCCCTGCCTTCAGTTTCAAATGTACTGCTGTTTGTTTTCATGGAATTATACCCTCTTCTTGAATTAAATGGGGGGGAAAAAAAAAGCCATGTATTAACCTTTTCTCTATCATGTCTCCTACTAAAAGGCAGCTCAGTCTCTGCTTACAGATGATTTCCAGACCTTTCTCATTTTTTCTGCTATCTCTTGGAACCCTTTTGCTCTATTTTTCTTGGAAAACAAGTTTTGAAGTTGAAGATTACGGCTTAAGATCGACAGAGTGGATTGGGTGTTTTAATTATTTTCTGCCTTGTTCCTGGATGCTGCATTTGCTGTTTAGATGTCTGTCTTGGCAGCTTATTTCTCTTGAGCTGTTGAGGTCTTACTGCGGATGAAATTAGTGACGAGTCCAATGAGGTGTGTTTCAGGGGTTTCTTGCATTACGTTTTGCCTTGTTCCTGATAATTAGGAAGGTGGACCAAAGGAACATCCTTCATCAGTGGTCAGATTAGCTCCTCAAAAACTTGCCTTACAGATGGTCCTGGGATTTTTGGTTTGGGTAAGCTCTTCAGGTAGGCAGGGTAAGCAGACTGTAGACCTTCTGGAGATCTTCAAAGATAGAAGGGATGATGAAGTGGCCTTACTGGTGTTATCCTTAGGCAGTCTTTTGTGTTTTAGAACAGTGTCCCATGCTAGGCACTTCAGATGAGACAGTAAGAAAGCCCTCAGCAGATAGCCAGGACACGGACTATAATACTTACTCCAAAGCTTTCATAGCTGGAAAATAGCTTGTTCTGAAAGATGGGTTTAAATTCTCTTAATTTTCTTTGTCATAAATACAACTCGTTACCAGAGAGATGTCCAAGCTATCCTCTGACTATGCAGTTTTTTGCTCCTTGATGACATCACTGAAAAAAAAATGTTTTCCTTTGCCAGTTTTGCATTAATTTGTATTCTACCCTTGTAGTTTTAACGAATGTCCCTTTTCTTGTGCTGTAAGCTGAGGACACTCTGCTTCTCCCTGTGTGCAATGCACTGTGTATGTGCTTCCATCTTCTCTGTTTCAGATGACTTTTTGGAGGTCAGTATCTTCCCAGTGCCGGTCTCTGTACCATCTCAGTTCTTCCTGGGGTGCAGCCCATGCTGCTTAGGCTGTGCTGCTGCTGTAGATGGTTTGACTGGAGGTGTTTATGTGTTAGTCTGTATCCCATTCCTTGTCGAGCGTGGCACCTCTTTGCCTTCTTCACCTGTAGTTGGATATTGAGCAGATCATTCCTTTGTGCTGCCCTCAGGGACTTGTGTGTCCCTTAGCCTCGCCAGTGCTGACAGGGCACAGATCTGCAGCCTGAAGGTTGGCCTCTTTGCCTGTAACATGTGTTGCTTTGTGTGTGGTGTTTGGACGATGAACTGTTTGTCCTTGTGCTGTCTCTGTGGTCTGCACAGCTCTGTCTGTGGTTCCTTCTGTCCTTTTTTGGGATCTGCCCAATTAAAGCTAGGTGCCACAGGATCACTCTGCTGCCTGCTCCTGGCATGTACTCCCAGCACCTGATCTCTCTGACTTTTTCTTTCCCTGGTGGTCAGTCATGCCCCAGCTTTGCACAGCTGTGCTGCTGTAGACGTGGCTGAGCAGGAAGCTTTTCTTTCTCTTGCACAGCCCATGCAGGAGCTCTATATATCTGCTGTCTCCATTGGCCCCTCTGACCTTTCAGAGAAGGACAAGCTCCCACCTATCCCTGATCAGTTGGAGCCAGTGGCCAAAGCAGCGTGGGTTGGGCCACTTGCCCCCGCACACTTCTGGGGACAGGCCTGTCCTAGTGATGCTGGGGAGGTTCTCCAAAGGTTGGTGAGGTGACCTCTGGATCAGGAGCCAGGGGCTTGAGGGCAGTGGCCAGCAGTCTCCCACGACATTCCCTTGTCCTGCCCTCTCTCCACAGGTTATGCCACTCTCCAGGTTTGCTGGGTGCCTGCCGGTGAAAGAGAAGGGTTGATATTTTGCCCAGGCCCTTAGGTCCTGAACCAAAATGGCAGCTGGAGAGTCCCCTCCCGTAGGAGATGTCTTCATCGACTTGCAGCAGGTGAGGTGGGAATCTGGCAGCAGTGGGGCTGTCTCTTCCCCAGGGCCCGTGCTCCTGCTGGCTGAGAGCGGGACTGGTATCCTGGCAGCGTGCTGCAGTAGGAGACACAGCCTGTGTTTACTGGGGACAGCTCTGCACGAAGGGTGTCTCGAGGCTGCCCATGAGCCCGTATCCTCTCCATGCAAACAGCAAACTGTGGCCCAGAGAAGGCCAGAGGCTGCTCTGTGAGGTCCCTCTGCTTTCACGTGCCACTGGGTAGGGTATGCAAGTGACAGGAGGAGCTGAGCGGTTTGAAAATAAACTATCTCCATTTAGGCTGAGCTTGGGGCACCTGTGCTAAGGTGAGAGGAGAAGCAGTCTCACCCACCAATACAAGGCTGCTCCTAGGCCACAGCTAAGAACAGGGATGCGAGGAGAGGGATCTCTCAGCTAAAGCTGCCTTGCTCCCTCTTTCTGCCTAGCAGATTTGTCACAGTTGGGCCTCCTCCTGTTTCCATGGAAACACGGGAGTCCACAACAGCTCCGTGCTGGCATTTCAGCTATATTGACGGAAAATTTTACCAGCTGCAGCTGCTCAGGAGAAAGAAAGAAAGGCCAGGGGACGCCTGGTGATGCTCATCTCAGGGCATTTCCACCAGCAAAAGGCAGAGAAGTTCCCATTGCCTGAAACAGGAGGAAGATGGACAGAAAAGCCTGAAGAAAGCATCCAAGGGGAACGGGGAGTCCCTAGGTGTGTGGAGGGGAGGTGGGAAGGCACAGGGTGGTCACTGACCCAAGGGCAGCTCACCAGAGCAGGGATACTGTTTCCCAAGGGGAAATACAGAGGAGGTCTAAAAATGGGAGAGAGATGGCAGACTGGGCAAAGGGAAGACCAGAGGGCAGCAGTTAAATGTGAGGAGAGAAAAATTCCAGCCAAACCAAAGCTATACATTTCCTCTAATAGGAAAAGTAGGCACTGGCAGATTCCCTTGATACCTGCCACTCAGGAGAGGTGTGGAGGACCACTAAGGTGTCTCTGCAGAGTGTGCCTTGGAGCTTGCTGGTCTGTTCTGGCACTTGGGCTTGAGCAGACCTCTGCCTCTATGTGAGAAATTATGCTCCAGGCCTGTTGTGTGGAGCCTGCTGCTCCTTAGCAAGCCGGCACTGTTGGAAGGGCAGGAGGATCCAGAGGGCTTTAGGGGTCTGCTGTGTTTGATTCTTACCTGGCGGTTTCTGTGCAGGGCAGAGATCACGCAGAGAAAGCCTCTCCTGGTGCCGAGGACGATGAGGACTTGGATAAGACTTTGTCAATCGAGAGATTTGGGGACCTGATAAGCAAGTCAGCATCAAGCAATCTGGAGAAGCAAAGTCGCAGCTACAGTGAGAGAGATTTTGAATGTATGTAGGTTTTGAAACGTTGTACCCACTTCCACCCTCAACACCAGCCCTCACTCAGTCCCACGTGCTCTGCAGCCTTGTGCCGGGACTGCAGATTGTATTAGCCTGCTACTCACTTCCTTCCTCCAGAGCATTCCCAAGGTGCTATGTACACACAGTTTAGCACCAGTGCCCACGGCCTGTTTCCAGTCTGTTCCTGTTTTCTCTGTCTCCATAGGCATAGCTACTGCACAGCCCACCCAGCAGCATAGCTCAGCCTGGGGTATTCGCTCACCTCCTAGACCAGTCTCTGAGACCTCTGCAGCAACTACCCCAAGTTGAAATTTCCAGTTTAAAACAATTTTTCTTCCATGTGGCTGCAAAGAAACATCCACATATGACCAGAAGCCAGGCTGTCCTCACCAGTCTGAAAGCAGATGGCTCCAGTCAGACATGCCTGTGTATTTCTAAATAGCACTCAAGAATCCATTGGGCTTATCTGATCAAAGAAGGGAACTGCAAAATAAAAATGGAGTGTGAATTTAAAGTGCTGTAGTTATCTCACCTGAATTCATCTGAGCATATTTATTCCTCTAACTGCCCTTTCATGATGAAGGCAACTGGTCTGTCCAAGCTCACTTTGTGTGTAAAATGAGAATGTACCCACGAGAGTGACCGTAAGCTGTTGCCTGGTGTAGGTGGGTTATGTAGTACTAACAGCAGTGAAGGGCAGGAAGAGGCCCCTGTCCGGCAGCCTGTTTGTGTGGCAGACACATAGCAATGGCTGGGAGGTCTTCCCAGTCTGTGGCTGTCCACAGTCACATACTGCTTATTTTCCAGCTTGGCTTTGATGGGATACAACCTTGGGAACATTATGTCCCAAGTACATCACCAGGCTGTTTTCTGCTTGGCCACTCATTGCCAATGGCTGTTATAAAAGCTTGCTGGTAAAAGTCTAATACTGTAGTGCACCCAGCTGCTGTTTCTTGCCTGTGTCATTTCTCTACAGAGTTTCCATTCAAATAACACTTCCCATCTGGGCTCACAGTCACTTGTGCACATGGCTGCAAGGTGCTAATAGCTTTGCTGTGGGTTGAATTCCTGTCCTGTGCCCGTAGGACCTACCTGCTCAGAAGCTCTGCCTGTGTGCACAGGTGTGTGGGTTGGCTTGGAGGACATGGATGATCTGCTTGAGCATGCATGCAGAAGCTTTTTGAAAATTTGACTAGAGTTTTGTACTCTTTGGGGTTGGGGTTTTTATTCCTTATTAATAGGAGAGTCCTTCTTTTGTCAGAATCAAGCTTGTTTTCCTCTGAGCTCCTGATCTATTTCTGTTGTCTAGGACTACATCAACCCTGGTTATCAAAAGTTTTATGCAGTTTGTATTCATAAAGCTGGAAGATCTGGCTAGGTCATTAGACTTTTAAAGATAACATACCAGCCCATAGAGGCAAATGCTCTCTGGGCTTAGAAGTCTTTCCTGCCCTAGTCGAAGCCAGGAATTCCTAATATGTAGGCTCTTCCTTCTGGGCTCCCTATCCAAATTACTTTTTCTTATCTCTTGTATCAAGTTCACCAAGAAATGTAATCAAACATCTGGGACACTAGTTTGGCAGTAACTTTCCATGCAGGCAGGCAGTGCAAGGAAGGGAGCAGGGAGGGAGGGCAGGGACTGGACGCACAAGAGGACAGGCAGGAAGAAGAGGGAGGTAGGAATCCTTTTGTGTTTGGGAGAGCTGCATTTTTCCTACCTCCAGACCACCTCTGTGGAGATGTGATCAGTTGACACGAGCAGGGTTGAGTGCAGGAGTGAAGAGAAGAGCAGTGCTCCCCTCTTCTGTGCCAGATCACACACTTAACCATCACTGCCCTTCCCTGCAGCCCAAGGCTTCAGTTTCCTTCTGATCCAAAACATACATGTTTCTGTCTTGGGCTGAAGTGAACAAACCAGAAGGGAAAGATGGGCTGTGTCCTTGCCAGCAGCTTTGTGCTGTTGAAGGAGCAACAAGTGTACAGTTGGGGTCTTCCTTGCTTTTTATATTAGAAATTCATGCCTGATGTATCTGTGGCATGCTATGGAAGTACAGCAGCAGGACAGAAGGGTCTTTCTGCCACATCTCGTGAGTGAAATAGCATACACCCAGTTAAGTCAAAGAAAAAAACACTTTTGAGAGAAAAGTGTTTATAAGAGCCCAAACTTCATTCCAATTTGCAGACGTCTGACCATTCTAAATCTCCTCTAATCTTGCCACAAGCTGCTTCTTCTGAACCAGGGGGATGTGTGAAATATCCCTGCTGTTCCCAAGGGGGGAAACAAGGGAGAAAAGACTTGAGAAACCAAAGGAAAGGAAACATGACAGCAGAACAATGAACCTGCCTGGCTCTCCCAGGGAGAAGGTTACAGCCTACATTGAAAATGTCCTTTGAAGGTAGTTTTCACTATAAACAGATTTTGCTGCCATGTCACAGGAAAGCTGGGAAGGAACCAAATCAAAACAGACTGGAAACAATTCCTCAGGAAGAGCTGCCGAGCAACACCCCCTTGCCAAGTGGCTAGTGCCCCCCTGATTTCAGCGGCTCCGGGTGCAGCCCCAGGACCTGTGCATCCTGCTGACTGTCTGTGGGAGGCTTTGTGCCTGCACATAGCCCTGGCAGCAATGGCTTCTCTTTCTCTCACAGGGGGATGCTGAGCTTACCCTATTCCCTGCCTGGTGCGTTGCCTTTGTTTTGGAGTGAAGGCTCAGAAATGCCCTTAATTTTTTCTCATTCTGTAATTCCCATGACACCCAGGTGAAGCCTGTATAAATTTCTCTTTGTAGATTAGTTTAAAGAAAAGTCCTTCTGCCCTGTTTCTTTACCCTGGATTTTAAAAGACAGCCTCCTAACTGAACCTGAATTTCAGAGGCTGGTAGACACATGCCCTCAAAGTACCTGGGATGTGGACTTCGGTTGCATCTGCACTGTTGTTCCTGTGGCTGTGTAGGAGGAACTTTCTGTCAAAGCCTGGGGGATAAATAAGCTGCATCTATTCAACTCAAGGAAACGTTATGCAGAAAAGAAATCACAATCATTTAGGATGGAAAAGACCTTTAAGATCATCAAGTCCAACCTAACACCAAGTCCACTGCTAAGCCATGGCCTAACCACTAAGTAATGTCCCTAGAAAGTTTGTAAGGGGCCCAAATCATGCTTGTTTGAGGATGCAAGAAACATTTCCCCATGTTTAGGAAGGGATGTTGCCTCTGGCAAGTCAACACAGCTCTGCACAGCCATGCAAATGGCTTTTGGCAACAGAGGGAGAGGAGTGCTGCCTTCCCCAGGGCAGTGGAGCTGTGTTGGGGTGGTTTGGCACTGCACAAGGGCTGTCTCCCCACCTAGCCCAGGCTGGACACAGCCTGCCGCATCAGTGAAAGAGCTTTGCTATGTCCCTGTGGGCTGGTGGCTCTCCTTGCCCTTCCTGGCCCTTGATCTTCAGACCATGCTGTTTCCTGGAGGGGCGCCTGGCAGGTTCCTCCCAGCCTCTTCCTGCCCCTGACTCTCTTTTTCTCTCTCAGTCCACCGCCAAACCTCGCACCACATCCATCATCCCCTTTCCACTCACCTCCCTTCTGCCCTCAAGTTCCAAAAGAGGCCACCCCGTGCCAGCAGGAGGAAAAAAAGGAGGAGGAAAAAGAAGAAGACCTCAATACCCCCCTCAGAGGTCACCCCCACCATCCAGGAAGAGGACGAGGAGGGAGGAGAAGAGGAGGAAGAAGAGGAAGAAGAAGAAGAGGAAGAAGGAGAATCTGAGGCAGAGGAGGTCCAGGAGAAAGAAATCTCTGCAGAGTCTGAGGCCGAAGCTTGTGGGAAGGACACATCCCCTAAGCTGGAGTCCCCAAGCAAACCAAAGGCAAGGCCAGGGCATGCCTATCTGGATGGGGCTTGGAGTCTGGGGGGAGGTGGTAGGAGGGTTCCAGTGAGTATGCTGCTCAGGGATAAGAAGTTGTAGCTGTGCAGTATTGTGGGAAGAATGTTTTTGTCCTTGCCTGGCAGAGATGGCCACCAAAGGACAGTGAGAGGTAAGCCATTGCTTGGTGTGGATGCAGGGGCATCCACATGACTGTTTTGGGGCTGTAAGACCCATGGGGAAAGATCAGCGTGTCTGTTCTTAGGGTTTATAGTATAGTGGAGGGCTCACTATGACCAGTCCCAGGGTATAGGGCATGTGGGGAAAGTCATTGTGGCCCACCCTGGGCAGGATCTGTGTGCCAAGGACTGGGGTGAAGGCTGTTTGCCCCAGCTCTTGCTGTCAGGACTGTTGTCTCTGCAGTTCACCGTCGGCAGCGATGAGGAGGAGTCCAGCAGCGCCCTGGCTCCCACGCAGTTCCACGTGGAGGAGGAGTGTGGCATCCTGTCCCCCATGCCTCGCTTTGCTGACCTGCTGCAGGACAAGGGCCCTGCCTCTCTCCACAGGTAGGCGAGCAGTGCCAAGCTGCCTGCTGCTCTCCCTGGCTCAAGGTCGCCGCACAGTCTGTCCCCAGGGGTAGTGGCTGTGCTTAGCCTGAACTTACCTGCTGAGTCAGAAGGGATGTGGGTCCCAGAGGGAGAGCATCTGTGAGCAAGAGGGCTGCTCTCTGGTGGGACAGTCAGTCCATGCAACTCCTGCAACCTCCCTGGGTCCATGGGATCCCACAGTGCAGGGTTAGAGGCACTGGGCTGCACATCTGGAATACCCTTCCTCCCAGCTAACTTGTGCTGTTGTGCAGATCTGCAAGCAGGGAAGCCCCAGGAGGGGACCATGAGGCCATCAACCCAGGGGTTGGTCCCCGACACTGGGTACAAGCTGATCCCACTCTGTGGTAGGGAAGAGAAGGAGCAGAACAGGCAGCCTTCAGGTTTTGCAGGAGATGCCTCCTGGCCCTGCTCTTTCTCAGGAACTTGCTGATCAGGGCTTGGACCGTGGGACCCCGACCCCTGAGGGCCACGGCCCGTTTTCATTCACCCTGTTTACTACCATCAGTCTCTTTGGTTCCTACAGCCCCCCTGGGCCTCGAGAGCGTCTGTCACGTGGGTGGGAGAAGCGCAAAGCCTGGGGGCAGGTGGCGAGTGGACAACGGGTTACCTATGACTTGAAGGAGAGGATGTGCATCGGCAGCATGACCACCCTGGAGAGCGCGGCGTACCAGCGCGTCCCCACGGACGAGGCCGAGGCCCAGATGCTGGCGTCTGCTGACCTGGACGGCATGAAAAGTGAGGCTTTACAACACTACCTGCATTACCAGTGTGTGTGTCCCTTTGTCTCATGCTCTCCCCTAGCAGCCTCAGGCATGGTCTTCAGCCTGCCGCAGGATCTGGTCCTCACCTTCCTGTTCCCCAGATCCTTCTTTTCCAACAGTGTCTTATCTCTGTCAGCTTTGCATTGTCCACAGTGCTGATCCTCCTGTTTTCAGCATCTCTACTCCCACCTACCCCGTGGATGCCTGTTCCTCCACCCACCCTCTGTCCTCTCTAGTTCAGGGTTCCCAGCATTTCCCTGAGACCCAGCTCTCTCCTCTCCTGACACACTTTCCCAGCAATCAGCCCTCTGTGTGACACGCCACCAGCTCTGGTATTGCAGAAAACCTGAGGTGAGGAGCCTCCCCTCTCCTCTGCTCTCCTGGCAGAGGCAGCTGCCCCCTCTGGAGCGCCTCAGAGGGGGACTGCCCCTGTGCGTGGCACGAGGACAGAGAGAAGAGACGTCATGGAAATGCACGCTCCGGGCCCGAGGACATGGAGAATTCAATAGGTTGCTCTGCAGGCTGGAGAGGGAGGGAGACACCAGAGGGGAGCGAGGGAGAGAAGCGGTGCTGCACACACAGCCTGGCTGTCCCCAGGCCACGGGTGCCGCATCCCTGGGCATCTGGCACAAGACACCACAGCAAAGGGAGGACCCTCCTCTGGAGGAGCTGGTGGGGAAGCCCCCCACAGAAGCATCCCTGGGTGGAGCCAGCCTTCCTGGAACCTCATCAGCCCTTGGGGCTGCTGCAGCAGGCACCTTCATGCCCCGTGAGCAGGGGAGCGAGGCACCAGGGCTGGCCCCAGGGCTGTGGTGAAGCCCCCCCAGGGGGGCAGCTTGCGGGACACACATCAGCCTGCCTATCCTGGCTCCTCATCTGAAGACATGTCATTCATGACACCTGACCCCTGACCTTCACAAGGACGAAATGACAGCCCTTCAAGAGAGAGAGGAGCCAGCGAAGGAATCAGAAGGGGGCAGCAGCCCGGAGGTAGTGATAAGCACCTGTATTCGCAACTCACTCGGCTATGAAGATTTTGATGAATTTGCCTTCAATTTTGAAGACTATGATTTATGGGAGGCCATCAGAAACCATCTGGGCTACCTGGGCGGGGAGCCCACCTGTAAGTACTGGAGCAGTGACCCCGTGGTTGCAGCTGTAGATCAGAGCCCCCGGCTACAGTGCATAACCCCCCTGGTGTTTGTTGCCTGTACCCTCTCCGTGTCAGGTTGGTCTCCTGGTTTAGAGGAAGTACAGTCTGCCCCACTGTGTGTCTGGGGACACCAGAGGAGTTGCCTGATGCCTGTGTGTCTGTGCGAGGTCTTAGTACCAATCTGTGTTGTAGTGCTGAGCTGCTTTCCTGTGTGTGTCTCGCTCAAGCAGCTCCAGAGGCAGCTGTGTCTTGCTGTTTGTGCTTATCAGGATGTGACCTGTGCCGTGGCCAGAGAAAAAGCAGCTGTTCTGAGGTGTGTATAAGGACAAAGAGATTTCCCCTTCCATTTGTAGCACAAGGTGACAGTGTGCTGCTGCTCTGTTTGCTGGAATTTGAGTCGAGGTGCGGATCTGACAGCGGAGGTGGATATCAGGTTCTCAGCTCTGCACCATAGCCTAATTGCCCAGAGGAAAAAAAATAACCTAGTCTTTTTATCTGCATGTTTGAGCATGACTGTGAAACTAGCTGATGGCAGGCTGGCTGGGGTGCCTGGAAGGGGGAAAAGAGGAAGGAAGGAAACAAGAGTGAGGAAAGCAGGGGAGGAGAGAATAGGAATCCTGAGAATCAAGAATGTCTTCCTGTTCTCTGCATGTGTTTCCATACCTGCACATCCCCTGCAGAGCGATCTCTGAGCCGTCTCGGAGACCACACAGGAACCAGAGCCTCACTCCTGTCTCGCACAGGGGTCCTTCCTCGGTAGATGATGGTAAAAGGCAGCCCACCTTGGGAGTGATCCTGTTCATAGCCATGGCTCGTGGGTGGTTGTCCAAATGTCCTCATCTGGATCATGTGTTAATTTTTCAAGGGATTTTAGGAGTGCACATGGCGGTGTGATGTCCCAGAGCTAGCCCAGTAAACAGGTTTGCACACAAGAGTGGGAAAGCAGAGTGATTTTAACAGGAGCTCAGGATGCCTTGGTTCAGCTTCTGGCTCTGCCACAGACTCTGTTTGATCTTGGGCAAAAGACTTAATTTGCCCTGCTTCCCAGTCCCAGCATCATGTTTTCTTTGTCATGTGTTCCATCTTCACAAGCCTTCAGGGAAGAAATGTCTGCCTGTGTACTGCTGCAGGAACCAGCGAGTGGGGATTAGCTTCTGGCTGTCACAGTAGCAAGTCTGCTACTTGTTACTGTAAATTGATAGAGCATATAATAGTAGCAAAGTTCAAAATAGGAACCTGGAGCAAATTGGTCCCATCAGCTGTCTCAAGCTGAGTGAACTGTAAATTAAAGGTGTGAAAAAATTGTTCCAGGTTCACCTTGGAAAACATGGCTATTCTTGGGAAGGTAGAAGGGGCAGATCACTCTGCAAGGTGTGATAATGCATCACTTACAAAGTGGGGAAATTGGTCTTTCTAGCAGTTAACACATTCATTGATTGCTACAGCTAATACTGCAGGTGCACTGTACAGTCAACTCTTTAATTATTTCTGTACAGTGAACCCACATTGTGGATTAATCCTGCAGAGAGGTATGGCAGAGACACCAGAGTCTGTTTTGTGCAGAGCCAGTTCACTTTCAGCCAGTGCCACTTGCCCAGCTGTTCACTCCATGGCAATGCCTCTTCCAGGACCCACTCAGATCCAGGAGGGATCAATTTGTTTTTGAATAGAATGGGGTCCTTGGTGTCCTTGCATTCTTTTAAGTGTTTGGATCATGGGGAGTGCTGGACCCGGACACCTCGTTGGCAGCAGGGGATGAGCTGTCCCTGTCACATTGAACTTAGCATCAGCCAGGAGAGACTTGGGCTCTGTGCAGGACAGGGCAGTGGCTTTTTTCAGAAGCCGGCGTAGGGTTGTGTCTTACAGTATGTTGATTAGCATTTTGTTTAGTCTAGTTTTAAATATTTCAAGAGTCTGAGTTTTAGGTCTCTTTTTCAGTATTTCAAGAGTCTGAGTTTTAAATCTTTTTTCTTGCTATAACTTGAACATTGGGGTATATGGGCAGTGTGCACTATCCCTGTGATGCCAGGATGGCAGGTTGCTCTCTAGTACTGATACAAATACTCTGATGCCTCTTTCTGGTCTTCCTTGTATATTGAGGGAAGTGAAGGGAGCAGGAGCTACAGTATAAATTGAAGGCAATTGCTCACTGAGTTGGATTTACCAGCAAAGGCATTCATTCTTGGGTTCAGACTTTAACCAGTGCAAAGTCGTATTTGTCATATTCGGATTTAAGCTGGTAGAAAAGGAACTTGTTCATCTGAAGAAATCTGACTGTGGACGCCAACATGACATCATCCTCTGGAAGAGACTGTAGGAGATGCTGTGTGGGAGGGTGACATACCAGTTCATTGAAGTGGAGCTACCATAGGAATTGCTCTCTGTCCTCTGACATCATCACTGTCTTCATATTCAGATCCTGGGGAGCACTGAAAAGAGGAGCTACAGCAAGAGCAGTACTCCCTGGGGAGTTTGGCTTCAAGCAAGAAGGACAGACCTGTGCCTTGAGCATATGACCCTTTGGTCTCAGTCCAAGATCCTGTCCTGGATGAGGATCCCAGATTTAGGTGCTCTCTTGAGCTTGACTTTTTTTTGGGGAAAGCACCAATCTGACAGGACACAGAGGGGGTCTCTGTAGAGCAGCCTGGAGCACCTCAGCTGGGTTCTGCAGGGGACTCCCAAAGCCAGTGGTTCTCCTAAATTAAGACCAGATGTCCACCCTGCTCCTATGAGTTGTATCCACCAGCTGGCATCTCAGTAGCCACAAACACTGCCAGAGAAGAGCAGCAAAGTAGATCTCTCCTTAGTCTGCTGTAGGTAGAGTGCTGGAGGTGTGCCTTCACCGATGCACTCTGACCCTGCAGCACTCTGGTTCCTGTCCTGTGAGCGAGTGCAGGAGTCACTGGAGGTGCTGTCAGGAAATGTGGCTTCTTGCTTATTATCTGTCCTCCAGCTGTTTTCTGTCTAAGACTGGATGCCTGTGAATGTTTTCTAGAGCTGTTGTTGAAGAGTACTGTGTAATAAGTTGTCATCACCATGGGGAAAGCTTGCTGTGCTCTGTCTTGTTGGGCAGAGTGTACTCTGGCCCTGGTTTTCCAGGGATACGGTGAGAGGGAGTCCCAGGGTGCATAGGAGAATCAGAAGCTGCAGGGATTGGAGCAAAGGTACCAGATACCAAGATCATCTGCCTGGTGGGCTGCTTGTTTTATGCATGAGCTCATACTGAGTGTGCTGAAGTGGCTACTGTGCACACAGGAACTGAGAAATCCATGCAAAACTCCGCGGAAGCCCCACACGTGCCTGGCTCCCAGAAATGTTGGTAGTGGTTATTGGGCAGTTATTGGCTCCTATTGACATTGCAGTGCAGTAAGTGGAGCAGGGAGGAGTCCCGCCGTCAGCAGGACGTGTATCAGCAGGGCAGCCAATGGGGGAAAATGCCCTGAGGCTTGGTATTGATTCATTTTATATTTAATTTAGCGACCCAGATTTCCAAGGTGCAAGGCCATGGTATGCCTGGCCTGATGCTGGGTGTGTCTTTCCATGCCAGAGGTGCACAGATATTTTTCTGCAACATCAAAGAGACCACTCAGACTTAAAACCCTGTGGTTTTTACTGTTTCTCATACCCTGAGAGCTGCAGGTCTTGAAGCTAAGTGCAGAAAGATGAGTGCAGACAGAACATTCACCCCAGCCAGTGGAGAGCTGCCCTTGCTCTGCCAGGGAGAAGACCTTGGCATTGTCTTACAAGCAGGGCCAGCTAACCTCAGTGGACCAAAGCTGAGCAAAAGCCCTGACTCCATAATCTAGTTGGGCGAGCCTGCCTTTCCTGGAGCCAGGCTCTGAGGCTTTCCACATCCTATGAGTTGTCCGTGCTGAGAAAGATACACTTGCTGTCTCTGGGTAGTGTCCAGGGAAATTCTCCATGGCAGGCTGTTTCTCCGAGCCCAGGTGCTGTTTCTCTGGCATTGCAAAAAGCCTGGCAGGGTTGTGGCTGCATTTTGGTGGGCACTGGCTAACCAAC
>NW_008235774.1:1373872-1376809 GCF_000691975.1 Corvus brachyrhynchos | reverse complement strand
CCTCCCCCAGCCAGTCTCTAGCACAGACCTTTCTGAGGCATTACAGTGGCACTGCGGAACATCTAGAAGCAGCGATAGCTCAACTTCACTGCCAGCCTCTGAGCCAGCCCCAGGCTGCAGTGTTATGCTACAGTCTCATCACACAATTAAATAAAATAGACATTGATATTTCCTTATGTCTCCCAGACCAGCAGCTAAATATCCTTCCCTTTCACTGCCCTTTATGCTTGCTGAGCACCAGGCCTCCCTCTGGTGCAAGAGGTGAGGCCCAGCCAGGTGCCTGCCTGTGCTGTGTGGGTGCAGAACTGTGCAGGCAAGGCTGCAGGTTGCTTTTTGTTGGGGGAGTATGGGAAGGCTTCCCACATCACTTGTTTGGGTACCATGAATAAAAGCTTTTGTGATGAAGCCCCAGTGTATGCACAGCCTAGGAAGAAGCCTTCTTCGTGAAGAGGTTAGCTCACAGACATCTGGAGGAGATGAAAGCAGGCAGATGAGGCAGGAAGGCTCTGCAAAGGTCTGGAGGATGATGGTGAGTTCTCCAGCTGCCAGGGCTTTGGTAGCCTAAGTTAATGAGAGAAGGGTGTGCTCCGACGTGTTTCCCTGCCAGACAGTGTATATCTACTAGACAAATTGGTGGCCTTTTTTCCTTTCCTATGTCTTCAGGCCACCGCTTTGAAGATAACCCAGGTGTGAGGAGGCATCTGATGAAAAAACCATCTCGGAGTCAGATCACCAGGACAAGCAAAAAATTAGCATCAACTCCCTCTGTCAAGAAAAAGAAGAAGAAGAAGAAGTTGGATAGAAAGCCCCACGAGGTATCCATGTGCTGTCCTCCCACACTTGTTCAGAAGCCATAAATCAGAAGTAGAAAACATGCAATTTAAGTGATAAATGTTTCTATATAATTAATTCTTTACATGACCTTGAGGGTGACATTTCAAGCTATTATCCATTATCATGAGAGCTGAAAATGCACTTTTTTCAATAAAAGTGGAGATTTTCCTGAAACCACAAAGCTTTGACCTTAGGAAAGACATTAAAAAAGTCACAGAAATGGTGATGCTGTCGTGGAAGTTGGCAGCACAGTAACATCACTATCTCTGGTAAGTGTGGAAAATTTAGGGGGAAACCAAGAAGGCAGAGGACAAAATTGCCATAGTTTGGTAGAAGGGAATGCAGCATTGCATCATTCTCTCCCATCTGCCCACACCGTGTGACTTGGGGCTTTCTGGTGTTCCATGTGCTGATGGAAGCTCCTGCCATGCTGTCAGTGGTATTTGTCCTGGCTGCTTTTGTGCAGTAAGCCTCTGGTTAAACCACAGCAGGTTTGTTCTGGTAGCGCATCAGACCAGGCAGGGCCTTGAGAAGAGAGCTGAGGCTTTCTGCGTGCTGCTGGCAGAGCTGTATGTATCTCATGTCCTCGCTGTAATCCACACTAGGTGTTTGTGGAGCTGAATGAGCTGGTGGTGGATAAGAACCAGGAGATGCACTGGAGAGAGACAGCCCGCTGGATCAAGTTTGAGGAGGATGTGGAGGAGGATACAGCAAGGTGGGGGAAACCTCACGTGGCTTCACTGTCCTTCCGCAGTCTGCTGGAGCTCAGGAAGACTATTGCCCACGGTGAGTCAGGAAGAGCAGACCAGGGTTTGTCTCTTGCTCTAGGACAGGTTTTGCTGAATAGCTTGTGTCACTGTTAATTCCCTCACTGGAGGCACGAAACAGTGTCTGTGTCCAGCTGTCGTGTTAGGGTCTGTGGAGACAGACATCCCACAGCCTGTTTGGCAGGGTTTGCATTAGCCCAAGGGTGCTTGTGTTGGTTCCACGCTCTGCTTCACTGGTCTCAGGGACATGGCAGCTGCAACACCCAGCTGTGCCTCGGCCAGCAGGTCTTAGACCCATCTTTGGTGTGGAAATGCAAGTTTGGTCAGAGTGGGAGACTGAAATGAAAGGAGAAACCAGAACTACCACTGCATCTTGGAGCTTTTGGGTTCTCTTGGGACAAGGGTTTACAGAAAGGACGTGGGACACCTGGACTTGGGCATTTCTCAGCTGAATCTGTACCCCAGCCAAAGCCTGGCTCCTGGTGGGACAGCTGTGTCTCCTGGGTGTGAATGCAATAGGGAGCGTTGCACACTAGGAGCAGGGCTCTTCCCCTCATGCTGGCAGGTGCCGTCCTCCTTGACTTGGAGCAGACCACTCTGCCTGGCATTGCTCACCTCATGGTGGAGACCATGATCATCTCTGACCAGATCAGAGCAGAAGATCGAGCCAACGTGCTGCGTGCCCTGCTGCTGAAGCACAGGTGAGTGGCACGTGGATGAGGGCTCCCAGGGCTTGGCGGTTATCTGCGAGCCCCAGGTGGTAAGGGAGGCAGACCCCCTCATGGCCACCACTCTCCCCCTCAGCCATCCCAATGATGAGAAAGAGGGCTTCTTCCCGAGGAACCACTCCAGCTCCAGCATGAACTCCATCGTGGGAAACCACCATCACAACCACACCACAGACACTTGCGTGCCCCTCATGGGGGAAGAACGCATTGAGATGGCCGACCCCAAGGCCAACGAGACCGAGTGCAAGGAGGTGAGGGTGACCGGGGGGGTTACTGCGTCTTTTTCCACACTCTGGGGACAACTGTTGGCTAACAGTAGGCCATGGCACCTGCCTCTGAGCCCCTTCATGGGGAAACCTTGTAATGTGAGGACTGAGCTCCCTGGATCACCTGGAGTGCTGGAAATCGGGTCGCTGCATTGTGATTTTGGAACCTAATTTGGCTTTGCACTGTATGCAGGTGTTTGCTTGAGCATGTAATGGGAGCAGCAACCCTGGCACTTGCAGGGTGGCCTTTGCTGTGAGGGTGCCTTGCTGGGAAGCAGGCATTGGGCATTGCACCCAAGGCAAGCCCAGCTGCAGTTATGCCAGTGGGTTGCAAGACTGTGT
>NW_008235774.1:1368982-1373531 GCF_000691975.1 Corvus brachyrhynchos | reverse complement strand
GGTAGGGAAACCAGAGCATGGGGACTTCATCCTTACTTATTGGTATTCTTTCCTTGCAGAAAAACCCGCATCTCCATAACTCTGAGGGCCATCGTAAATACTTGAAGCTGATGGAGAAGATCCCTGAAGATGCAGAGGCCACAGTGGTCCTTGTGGGTAAGAGGTGGCATGTAGAGTCCCCCAGTGAGTAGTGCAGATCCTGGTGTGGCCCCAGCTGTCTGTGCCCTCACTCCCAAGGGATATTTGATCATCTCATTCATGTTCAGCTGGGAAGTGATTCTGGTACACTCTCTCCTTTAGTGCTGGTTCACGTTTTGTTTGTCTGTGGCAAATACATGGCCTGCCAGGGCAGTTCTTTTCCTAAATTAAAAAGGAGATTGATAGACACTTCTGCTGGGAGCTGGCACCCAACTTAGTGGTGAAAGTCCTGCCAGGCTCACAGAATGTCTGGTTTTGCAACTCAGAAGTAGATGAGTGGTGCCTGGGGGACTGATGGCCAGGCCATCACCCTGCCCTCTGTCCATTGCTGCTTTCTGTCTGGCCTCTTCACACCTTGCCAGCAGCTGGGCCCTCTCCCTGACCAGTATTGGCTGCTGGCTGTGTGTGCCAGCAAGCTTTGAGTTGACAGAAGCAGGGCCTGGCTGGTGGCAAGGTCTCAGGTACTGGCCGTAGCACTGCCAGGACATAACTTCTCTGTACAGAAGGGCTGTGAGCAGGCAGGCTCAAGCATCAGTGGGTTTGGTGCCTTCTGATTGCAAGAGTATTCCTTCTCAGTGCTTCACTGGCATTAACCAGCTACACTACAAGCAAAGTAAATGTCATTGTCTATCCAGTAGATTAAAAGCTCAGGCAAAGAGGCTTGGCAGCTCAGTCAAACTGATGCTTAATCACAATGAGGCCAAATCAGGTTCATAAATGCACTTTTGATAATTAAACATTGACTTGTTTCTGAGCTAAGGCTGTTTCTTGGGATGCACTTTGATTCTCAGAGGGCCCGGATTTGCCAGCCTAACACAGAACGCAGCTCTGTGCTGGACACAGATGGCAGAAAGATCAGTAATAATGCCAGAGAAATACCAGTATTCAATAAACATTTGTGTTCGGTGTGTGAAGGAAGCGGCTGGTGTGCCAGAGGACGCGGGAGTACTTCCCAATCTGTTAGGAACTGAGGAGACTGCCAAGCACTGATGAGATGCAGACATTGTAAAACAGAATGTGCAGTTTGCACCTATGAGTCTTTAGAGCACTGACTTACTTTTCTCTGAAAAAAAAATAAAAAGTTTAAGAATATAGGGAATGTACAAGGTAACAGAAAAAGCTCATAGCATCAATGCTCAAGGAGGGAAGAACAGTGAGCCAGTACCTATAGGTTGTTTAACCTGACATCCTTCTTGGCCAACATAGTGGCAGAGCTAATATGGGATTCAATTAATAAAGAGCTGAAGAATATGAATGTAATTATTGCCAAGCAGTAAGGTTTATGGGAAATAGGTCATGTCAAGCAAACCTGATTTCATTCTTTGATGAGATTAGAAGTTTGTTTGATAAAAGTAACATGTAAGTGGCTTCCTTCCGTAAGTGGGAAACAACCTTCCAATTTAAACTTAGTGCCTTGTAGTGTAAGATAGAGTAATCTGTAAGGGATTAAGAATGGGCTAGCTGAGAGGCTAAAGAAAGTAGCACTGCTTATGAATGATCAGTAAAGGACTTGGAGCAGTCCTCAGCATGAAGGTCAGTGCTGTGTCCGTGGTCTGGAGAAAGTACATAACTGCAGAGCTTGTGGGAACCTCCAAAACCCCCGTCTCTGTTGTTAAAGGCAACCCAGTACAGCTCAGCCCAATGATTAACTCTGCTCCTAACGTTGCCCCCTGGTAGGTTGTGTGCAGTTTCTGGAGCAGCCAACCATGGCCTTCGTCCGACTAAATGAGGCTGTCTTCCTGGAATCTGTCTTGGAGGTCCCAATTCCTGTCAGATTCATCTTTGTGCTGCTGGGACCTAGCCAGGCCAACATGGACTACCACGAAATTGGCCGCTCAATCTCCACCCTCATGTCCGACAAGGTGAGGAGCTGATGGGCAGTGATGCTGACATAGGCGAGGGAGCTTTGCTGGCTCCTTAGAAGACAGTCCTGAGATGAGAGCTGTGCAAAGGCTCAGGTGGGGTAGGCAGGTGTGAGCACCTGGGATTTTTAAGATCAGCCTGGCTCGACCAAGGTAGAACACTCCAGTGCAGAGGAGAGAGTAGGACAGACACTTACTTGGCTGGGACAGAGTGTGCTAGGCTGGGTGAAGAAAGGGGCCATGTGTAAAAGCAGGAGGAGCAAAGGACGACCCAAGGTTAGAGGAGTGATATTCACTTGACATTTAACAAACATAGAAGTGGGGAGGCTGAGTGATGCCTGTGACCATGGCACCTGGCACACTGACATAAAAACCCAGTTAATGCCTGGGGACTGTTTTCCAGTGTTTGGATGAAGCTTTCTAGCTGAGTCCCATGGCTGGGGCATCCATGCAGAGGAGCACATCCATACAGGAGAGATGAGGATGCAGGAAGGTTTTTCTGCCAAGCATGTGCATTGCTTGAAGTCCCCATCTGTCTAGATGGCAGTGAAATTCATTATCTTGGTAAGCAATTAAATACAAAGGAAAGACAATCTGAGCATCTGCTGCATGCGTCCAGCACAGAGGTTCACAGGTCCTTCCTGCTGGTGCTATGTAACTACAAGCAAGTAACAAACCTTCCTGTGCTGCCACTATTGCACAGCTTTCACTGAACTGGAGACTAAAAGGCCTAATCACAAAAAATGTATTAGAGGTAACAAACTGAAAGATCCCTTCCCTGGAGTTGCGCAGGGCTCAGCTGAGAATGTGTTTTTAGTCCGAAGAGGTGAGGTGCCATTCCAGCTTCAGTGCTGTGTTTGTGGGCTGACCTCACTCATTTGAGTCTCTGCTCCTCTTCCTGGAAGAGCAGAGCCAGCTGCTGCAGCCGGGGCCAGCCATAGCAAGGTTACACAGTCCTGGCGCCATGGAGAGAGCACTGTATCATTTACACTGAAGCTGTGGCTCCAGGGAGTCTGTGTGCTGCAGGGACCTTAGCTGTCCCCTACCTGCCTTACTGGCTCTTCACTCGTTCATCATCCTCTAGCCTTTTCTCTGGAAGCGTGTTCCAGAAGCAGTGCAGCACTTCCACCTGTTTGCCAGCGCCCCCCCGCCTATCTGCAGTAGTGCTGTCCCCTCCTGGTCTCCTTAGAATCCTTCCTTGCTACCTGCTCTTGCTGTCAGAAATACCTCCCCTTTTCTGCCTAGTTTCCTTTGCATGGCTTCCCTCATGCTGTAGATGCCTATTTTCTCTCTCGTATGTGGAGATTCCCAAGAGTCTCTTAGGCTACCTGCTCAGGTCATGGTTCTTGTGCTTTATAACTATGGTGCTTTGGGGCTCTACCAGCTTCTCCCTCAAAACAGGAGGCGGGATTCAGGAGTGTGGGTCACAGAGTGGCAGTAGTGAGACGAGTAGTGGATGGAGGAGCAGAATGTTGCTCTAAAGGTCACAGCAAGCATTGTCTTTCCAGGCTGTAGGTAGCGGGGTCTAGTCTTGGTCTGAGCCTTCTCCCTCTCTCTTTTTCCCTGCCCCTTCCAGCACTTCCACGAGGCTGCATACATGGCAGATGATCGTCAAGACCTCCTCAATGCAATCAACGAGTTCTTGGACTGCAGCATTGTCATCCCCCCATCAGAGGTGGAGGGGAAAGACTTGCTCAAATCCATTGCCACCTTCCAGAAGTTGCTGCTGAAGAAGAGGAAGGAAAGGGAGCAGAAGTCCATGAAGGAGGGGACTGCTCAGGAAGCCAAAGGTCTCTCCATTCACATTTGGGCAAGTTTGTGCCTAGTGCCCTGTGTGCCCCAATGGGCCCTCCCCTGCCAGAGCCTGGTAGAGGGGAGAGCAGGGCCTGGTTTCTGCAGTGGAGTGGGGCAAGGGGAGTGGGGCAAGGGGAGTTGGATAGTGGCTGTGGGCAGCTCTGGCAGCTGGATACAGCAGGAGGCAGTGGGATGTGCTCTCACAGGGGGCCCACCAGGCTAGTGCTGCTGGAGGAAGCTCTCTATGAGGTACTGGGGAGAGGGACAGCCCAAGGGCCCAGCTGTGTTCCTTGCTGAAGCCCTGCCCTCCATACACCTCCAGAGCTGTGTGAAGTGAAAGCTGAGGAAGAAGAGGAGGAAGCTGAGGACGACCCTTTGAAGCGAACCGGGATATTTTTTGGAGGTCTGGTTCGGGACATAAAGCGCAGGTACCCCAAATACCTCAGTGACATCAGAGACGCCTTGCACAGCCAGTGTCTCGCAGCCGTTCTCTTCATCTACTTTGCTGCTCTCTCTCCTGCCATCACCTTCGGGGGACTCCTAGGTAATGGGCCTGCTTTCTGGTCTGCTCTTTGCACTCTGGGACACTGGCTGTGTCTGTGTGATGCTGTTCTGGGGTGGGCTTTGGTTCTGTTTGCTCAGGGAGAGTGGTAGTGCTGTCCTCGGCTGCTGCCTTGTTCCCTCCCTGCCATTTG
>NW_008235774.1:1350429-1368387 GCF_000691975.1 Corvus brachyrhynchos | reverse complement strand
TGGGCTCTTCCCGTGCTCCCTCCGTGCTCCCTGCCTAACACAGGGCACCTCTGACTGATGGGATGGGGACCTGCCTCCTCTGTCTGGAGCTGTGCAGCCTGCCTGTCTGTGGTGATGGTGCCTATGACCAGGCTATAACACTCATTCATTGTTCTCTTTCCCAGGAGAGAAAACTGAGGGTCTCATGGGGGTCTCCGAGCTGATAATCTCCACCTCAGTTTTAGGGATCCTCTTCTCCCTGCTTGGAGCCCAGCCACTCCTGGTCATTGGCTTCTCAGGGCCTCTGCTGGTGTTTGAAGAAGCTTTTTACAAGGTACATGCAAGGCAGTGTCTCTGCTTGGCACCTGCTCACTCTATCCTTGCTCTGGAGAGGGCGGTTGGCATTTCTCAGTTCTACAAAAGGTGTTTGTTAGTGTGAACTCTTCCAGGCTGCTCGCAGCTCAGCCAGGACTGCCCCTGGCTCTGCTGACCCTTTTCAGGTCTGGCTAAAGGGACTTCCACCTCCTGTTGCTGTATCCATTATCCTTTGAGGTCTGACACTGATAACAGCACTCCTCTACCTGCTGACTGTGAGGAGAGCACTGTCCCCCGGCCCTGTGCTGCAGCTCATTGACATAATGAGCACTTGTAGCTGCATCCTAAAACTTTCTTCTTATTGGGGCTTCCTTTGAAGACCATTTCACCACTTTTACTTATGTCCAGGTTTCCTTTCATGGGAATAACACTGAGTGTACCACCCATTTGGGATGTGCCACATACATTACTCCCACCTCTAAGGATGAGCCCAAGGGTGTGTGTAGAGGTATCCTGGCCAGCCAGGGTGGATATGTTTCTTTCTCAAGTAGCATGACCTCTTTGCTCTTGAAAGCATCCCCATATCACTGTACCTTCAAGCAGTGGATCTAATTCTTTTCCTTTTCTCTGACTCCCAGCAGGTCTGTGTCTTTAAAAAAGCATGTTTTGTTCTACAGCTAGATTTTCACCTTGTCAAGAGTTCAGAGCCAGTGATGCCATTGCAGAGTGGGAATTTCTCTGCTCTCCTGTGACTGCACTTATCCCTGACTGCTTTTGCATTGCCCAGTCACTGTGTACAGAGGTGTACCTCTGCCTGTGGTGCTACTGAGGAAGGCTGCAAAGGGAGGGGTGTGATCTGTACTGGAAATAGTTGGTGTGTGTGGATGAGCAAAGGCAGTGGAGATGGTCTCCTCTGTGGTGACAGCCTGGGGGCTTTTCTCCACACACGTACAACTGCCTGTACACAGGGTGCTGTCTGAGATTGTGGCCTTTATGCAGTGGGACATAGCAGGGTGCTTGGGCTCTCCTTTGTAGGGAACAGGCTTGTGCTGTTGAGTGCATGGAGCAATGGAGAGCCATGTTTGAGCAATGGCACCTCCATGTGGGTGGTATGGGCAGTGTTATGCATGGGCTGGCTTCAGGAGAGCATGAAGGAGATACTGGTACAAAGACTGGAGCAGTGAAGATCTGCTTGGTGTGAGCTGTCAGGTGTTAATGCAAAGTCTGCAAATTTACCTGTGATTCTAGCCATGAATTCACTGATACTGTGCTGAGTGCCTGAGCAGATGAAGATGCTTTTTTCCAGAACAGTCTTTGATCTTAATGGGGAGTGGATGCAGGAGGCAGCCTGAGGAGCCATGAGTAACTCCTTCCCCTTTCCATTTCAGTTCTGCCAGACTCAAGGCATTGAGTATCTGACAGGCAGAGTGTGGATTGGTTTGTGGCTCATCGTCTTCATCTTCATTATTGTGGCAGCTGAAGGAAGCTTCTTGGTGCGCTACATCTCGCCCTTCACCCAGGAGATCTTTGCTTTCCTCATCTCCCTCATCTTTATCTATGAGACCTTCTACAAACTGTACAAGGTGAACCTTCCCCGGGGAAATGGGCTGCTGCATCTCTTAATCCCTCAGGAACCTGCTGCTTTAGCACACAGGAGGCAAGGGAACAGGGCCAGCTCAGCCACAGCTTTCCTAGACATTCTGTACAGCAGTTCTTTGCTGGTCTCATGCCTCAGCCCAGCTGGCTCCTGTGCCACCACAGAGGGTGGCAGGAAGAGCCCTAATGTCTCTCTCCCCTTCTCTTCCTGCAGGAGGCATTAAAGAGGGGCCACTTTTCTCTCCCCAACCCTCTCCAGCTGGGTAGGTTGTGAGGCGAGGTGACGGATGCTGGGATTGTCCGTGCCCACCATCTACTGCCCTCACCTCTCCACAGAGCAGGACACCTCCGCTTCCCCCTGCCCCCAGTAGTGACAGTGCCCCCTGCCCCTCCTTGTGGTAACTTGCCTGCTGCTTCTCTCACCTGCTCAGGTGTTTGCAGAACATCCTTTGCTGAAGTTCTACCCACCAGACGTGCAGAGCAGCCTGAATGCCAGCATGCTCTCTACAGATGCAATGTCACTGGGAACCAGGATGCAGCCCAACACTGCTCTGCTCTCCCTCATCCTCATGCTAGGCACTTTCTTCATTGCCTTCTTTATGCGCAAGTTCAAGAACAGCCGCTTCCTAGGAGGAAAGGTGAGAAGTTTGTGGGATTCACATTTAAGGACAAGGGACGTGCCAAACAAATAATGCTTCTGGCTACAGACCTTTATTCTCCAGAACACTTGGATGTCCCTCAAAGAAAATCAACAAATCCCTTAAATAGCTTGCAGGAGAGATGGTAGCCCACCTTAGGGTGCAGACAAGAGCTGACTGTTGATGATGGTATCTGCACTGTCCTGCTCCAGTGAGGCTTGCTGGAAAGTCCTCTGGACCTTGGGAAAGCTCCTTGGACTGGATACAAGTCTGTTAAACTAGAATATAGGAGGAAGGGCTTACAACTTGTTCTCTTTGGGCATTTCTCTACATGCAGGGCATCTGTGTAATACCTGGAGCACTGTCTAAATAGGCCAGGAGGAGCAATTGGCCAGTCATTTAAAAGCATGTTAGGTGGGCAGTGGGATGCACAGCCCCATGGGTCAAGGCTGGGTTTCCTGGCCCTGCCCATCAGCAGTGCTCCAGTTTGGAGTGGTGCTTGACTCCGTTTGGGGCTTCTCTTTGCCATAGGCACCCTATAGCAGGTGCATGGAGCTGGCCTTTTCCCTTTGCCAATGACAGGTCTGTGTTCTGCAGGCACGGCGGATCATCGGAGACTTCGGGATCCCCATCTCCATCCTGGTTATGGTGCTGGTGGATTACACCATCACTGACACCTACACACAGGTAGTGCCAGCATTGCCCTCAGAGCCCCTTCTGCAGCCCAGCAGTGATCCCTATGGCACTGGCTCGTTCTTGTGCAATGGGGAATTTGTATTTCCTGCCTCTTTAGTCATAATGGCACAAAGCAAACAGAAACATTACCCTCATCCTCACTCCCACGCTGAAGGGAGGCTCCAAGGATCTTGCTGAGGTTGAGGCCAGAGCTACAGGGACTACTGGAGTGCTCTGGTATCCCTATGGTCTTCCAGCTGTTTGTAAGGGAGGGTTTAGGGGCTTCAGGGAGATTCAGCGCCAGTCCATTCCTTGTTTGTAGCTCTAAACACTTGCAGTCAGTCAACAAGACATGAACTGTTTATGCACACTGAAGAAGGAGGCACGTAGGATGGTTTCAATGGGGTATTTGTCATAGTTTAGTACTCAACATACCTACTCTCTCCTTGACTGTAGGATACTAGTATTTTGATCACTTTATCTCAAACATAATTTTTTTCCCCAGTTTATGCACAAACTTAAGTTTGTTAACTTAATGTTATCGAACAAACCTGTCTTACAGGTTTCATTTTTTCAATAGATACATAGTTATATATTTTTGTTTTGGTATTTTTTTTGCTAAGAATGGGAAGAGTGTGAAAAGTATTTCCTGTTCATCATGCAAGCTTTTTATCAAAACAGCTCAAGGCTTGGTGGAATCCAAATTTATTTTTATTCATTTGAATTTCAATGAAAAATTTCAGTCTAACAGACGTTAGTGAAATCATGCACTTTGTTACATTCTTTTCATACCCTTCTACACTTCTACTGTTAATATCAAAAGCATTATCATTTTATTATTAACTCAGCATATGTACAAAGCTTTCTGAGAAAATGGTACTTAGTTACACAGCTTAACTCAAGGACAAACATTCCAGAAATATTATTCATACTTATGCTGATTAACATAAATGCAAATCATAAACTCTGCCTGCAGTGCAGATAGCAGAAATTGCTGTAGAGCAGCACAGAGCCAAGGGTTCAAATGCTGATGAACGCAAGGTCGGGATGATGTACAGCTAGGAGTCTGTGTGGTCTGATGGGAGCACAAACATCATATTCCCTCTGAACATGGTCAGGCTGAGGTCATTTCCAGAGAATGTGGCCACTTCTGGGGTTCACACTACAAAAACAATGCTGTAAAATGTCTCAGAAAAGCCTTGGAAACTCTGGAAAGCCACCTCAGAAAATGGTAGGCAGTTCAGAACACTTAATTTGTCCAAGCAGAGGTCAAGGAGCATTTTAACCATGGTCTGTAAGGACTGACATGGGGGTGAGATTCCTGAGGGAAGATATTTCCTTGGTCTCTTGGAAAAAAACAAAGGGAATTTAAGTAGCTGAAAGGAAATGACACATACCCATGTTAGGGAACATGGGATTTTTTGCATGGAAGGGGATTATCCATGAGAAAGTCCTTCTCAGTTCAGGATGGCTTATCCCATCATCTGAGGCATTCAGACCAGGGAGACCAGGAGGGTCAAAGCTGTGTGAGGCTGTGGGCATGTTTGTATTAATGAGTAACTGCTGGGTTTTGCAACTACACCAACAGAAGCTGAATGTCCCCTCTGGCCTGTCGGTCACATCCCCTCACAAGCGTGGCTGGTTCATCCACCCCATGGGCAGTAGTGGGACCTTTCCGCTGTGGATGATGTTTGCCTCTGCCATCCCTGCCCTCCTGGTCTTCATTCTTATCTTCATGGAAACACAGATCACTACGTGAGTACCTCCCCCTTCAACCTCAACCATCGCTAACCCCTAGGCAGGCAAGGCCAGGATGGCTGCTGGTTCACATGGAGATGCAACAGACATCCCAAAGGAACAGCAAGAGCAGGATCCTGGCTGTTTCAGACTGTACCTTGACTTCTTTCATCATCTTTTGGCTCCCTTCTTGGCATATGGTATGGTGGAAACCTGCCTCAGCCAAGCACAGGAGGAAACTTCTAACCTGAGGCTGACAGCCACCATCCCCCTCCTCAGCCATCTTCTTGTTATCCCCATGTGTGCTGTCTTCAGAGAGTGAATGTTGTCCCCAGCTCAGTGCTGTCCTGGGGCACTGACCTGGGCCTTGCACTGACCCAGGCTCTATTTTCTTTCAGGCTGATTGTTAGCAAGAAGGAGAGGAAGTTGCTGAAAGGCTCTGGCTTCCACCTGGACCTTCTGCTCATTGGCACAATGGGGGGGCTTTGTGCTCTCTTTGGGCTGCCCTGGCTGACGGCAGCGACAGTGCGCTCCGTCACCCACGTCAACGCCCTGACCGTCATGAGCAAGGCCATCGCACCCGGGGAGAAGCCCAGGATCGAGGAGGTGAAGGAGCAGCGTGTGACTGGAGTGCTTATTGCTGCCCTTGTCGGTGAGCCTCTGCTCGGGGAACAAGGGAGGGGAGGGGTCTGGACCAAGCACTTGAATCTCCTGGCAGTGTTCCTGTCCCATGGGCCGGCCCGTGCTCTGCGTGCTCACTGCAGGACTGCCCACACCTACCCGTTTTGAGCTTCCTTTCCCTTGCACCCCAGGACAGAGGAGGCGGGAGAGGGATGGAGGCTGAGGTGCCTTGCGGAGGGGCTGGTGTGGGACACACGTGCCCTGAGCTCCGTCTGTGCAGGTCTGTCCATTGTGATGGGGAACATGCTGCGGCAGATCCCGCTGGCTGTGCTCTTCGGCATCTTCCTCTACATGGGGGTTACATCGCTCACTGGCATCCAGCTCTACGAGCGCCTGCTCCTGATCTTCATGCCGTCCAAGCACCACCCTGACCACATCTACGTTGTCAAGGTGAGCAAAGGCAGGTTGCACAGAACCAGGTAATGATGACAAGAGGAAGAAGCAGCAGATGAGGGGAGTATGGTATTTTGCTAGAGATGCTTAGCTTGGTGACTGTGCTTGGCTGCAAGATTGTGCCGAGAAGTAAGTGCAAGGCACGCACAGAGGTGGCACAATGCTGGTAGGCTGCACCCAGAAGTGTATTGTATGGATGGACAGACGATTTGTAGGAGTGATGTGCTGCTTGAGGGTGTGGAGGGACACTGCACTGCCAGCTGGATATGCTGCCAGGTAGCACAGAGGCTGATGTGTTATGGAGTTCTACCTGGCTGTAGAGTAAAGGCAGGTAGACTCTGCAGCAGCAGGTACTCTGCTGTGCAGAAGTGTTTTGTTTTGCCAGTTGGGTCTTTGTTAATCTGTGTGGAAAGTTAATGTGTTCTTAGACTGGAATTACCTACTAGGTGAAGACCTGGAGAATGAATCTCTTCACCTGCATTCAACTGGCCTGCATTGTGCTGCTCTGGGTGGTGAAATCTACGGTGGCATCACTGGCCTTCCCCTTTGTCCTGATCATGACAGTGCCACTGCGACGCTTCGTGCTGCCCCACTTCTTCCACGACAGGGAGCTCAAAGCGGTGAGCAGACAGCTGTCCTCAGTCTAGCTTGCAACACTGGAAAGAGATTGAGGAGATTTGGCAGCCTGAAAGGCTGGGAGATCATGGGCCAGCAAAGCCTTGAGGTTCTTTGCTCAATAGCAGTAGGTGGGTGGATGGCTTCCTTGGATCTTGTAGCCCTGGGAGTGCAGTATGAGATGGGTGGGCAGCCTGGGGCAAGGAAACACAGGTTCCTACCAGGCAGAGGCCTGGAATAAGGATTTCCCCTTCCATCTTGTGGCTATTTCATCAAGAAACACACCAATTCCCCACTGAACCAGCAGCAAGAACAGCCCAGCAGCACATCAGAGCCTGTGGCTGTTGGCACTCCAGTGTGTAACCACAGTGCCAGGGTGCTGGCAGCCCTTCAAGAGCTGGCAAGCTCCTCTGCTGCTGTCAACATCCTGAGATTTTGTTGGAGAAGAGCCTGGAGCAGCACTCAGAAGTGAGTACTGCCAGCAGGGGGAGAGGAAAGAGCTGCAGTGCTGGACCAAAGCCCCAGGCAATAGAAAGGGCATCAGGCTGGGGACGCGTGGATGGGCATGAGGGTTTAAAGAATGCGCCTTTTGGGAGGGAAAGGAGCAAGAGCTTTGCTTTTCCCAGCACATCCCAGCTGCCTGGGTTGCTGTGTGCTGATCCCTCTGTGCCAGGCTTGACCCCACACTGGGGGCAGCTGTGGCCTTCATAGCTTGGTCTCTGCCTCTTCCCAGTTGGACTCGGAGGATGCGGAGCCAAATTTCGACGAGGATGGCCGGGATGAATACAATGAGCTGCACATGCCTGTGTGAGCTGGGAGCTGCCCTCCCCACTCATGGGACAGGCAGCTCACACCTGCTCACCCCTCCCAAGGACTAACTGGAGACTTGCCATGAGTCACACAATCTCTTGCCTGGACCAATGAATGGCTGTTCCATAGCCCTGCAGGATGCTGTCCCGGCTCTGGCTGCCCCATCGCTCGCTCGGTAGAGGCTGTGAGTCTCTCTCCTCTTGGACCTGGTGGGCTGAGAGATGCCTCTCACATCCCAAAGCTGTGTGGGTCCTGAGTGCCCATGGGTCAGGGGTTTGTCCCCTCCCTGCTGGAGGCAGCCTGTGCCTGATCTCCAGGTGGTGAAGGGGAACCATGCCAGCTGGTGCCACTGCATTCCCCTCCACTACCATGAAGCTTGGGTAGGTCAGCACGTGACACTGAGCACTCACAGGAATGGGCTGGAAGCTGCCTCTTCTCCCAGGCCAGCAATCTCCTTACTCATCTGGCAGATGCCTTGCTCCTCCCCCCTGCCCCCTTCTAGGAGTGCTCACACTGGGCCTCTGCCACAGCAAGTGGCCCATGGGGCTGCTGCAGCCTGGCAGACAGGCAAAGAGGGACTGGCACCCTGGCCCAGTCCTCCAGACCGGCTTCTGTCCAGTCACCTTCCCACATGACTGTTTTCAGCTCTTTCTTGACATGGAAGAGGCTGTTTGTCTCCTCTCAATTTTCCCAACCTTATTTCCAAAGGCAAACTGCACAGGGAGGGGAGGCTGGAGACAAGCAGGTATCCTGAAGCCTTGAATGCTTGCCCTCTTGCAGGAACTAAGAGGAGTCCTCTGCCATTCTGCACCTCCACAGAGGCTGCAGGAGTAAACACTGACCACAGGGCTGTATCCCAGTCCCTGATCCCCATATTCCTGTCCCTGAGAACAAGAAGAATCCATATTTAAGAAGCTATACAAGAAATGTAGTGCTGGAGCACAAAACAGTCCTTTGGGTCCCCTCCCTTTCCCTGTGCAGTGATCCACTGAGTCTGGCTCCCTGCAAGCCTACAAGGAAGTCACTGAAACCCCCACCCCAGTTTTGCTGCCATACTGAGATGCCTTTCACATCCAGCAGTGCCCTCCAGATGGGAAGGAGCAGCATTCAGGGTGCCCAGCACTCAGCCCCCATCACCTCTGGGCAGCTCCACAGAATGGGTTGGGTTGGAAGGGACCACAGTGGGTCATCTGGTCCAACCTCCCTGCCCAAGCAGAGTCATCCCAGAGCACATGGCACAGGATTGTATCCGGACAGTTCTGCAATATCTCCGGTGAGGGAGACTCCACAACCTTTCTGGGCAACCTGTTCCAGTGCTAGTCACTCTCACAGTAAAGTTCTTCCTCTTGTTCAGGTGGGGCTTGCTGTGCATCACACCTTTCCACCTGACAGAGCTGTTCCTGGGGTCTGCCCGAGCTGGCAGCCTTTGTTCAGAGCTGGCCCAGAAACTGTTTGATGGTGCCCTTGCTGCCCCTGGAAACTCCAAGGGTAGTGCCAGAAGAGAAAGGCATCCCAGCCTCTTCCTGATGGTCAGAGCTGGACTGGTCTTCCGGAAGAAGCTGGGATGCTCGCTTCACCATTGGATTTGGGAGAAGATGCTGCCCCCATTCCCACTTATCCAGCCTGGCTCCTGAGAGAGATGGTGGGTGCTTCATTACCAGGAGGGTCCAATGCCTTCCTCGGGAGGCTGCAGAAATATCCCATCAGAGAAAGAAGCCTCCCCCGCAGCAGGTCCTACCCACAGCCTGGTCCCCCCGCAGGGCCTGGGGCGGAGAGACGAGTGTCTCTGTGTGTCTGTGGCTGTGTGTGTCCTGTCCTCCCTGTGTAGTGTAGGACGCCTGTTGTTTCTGTGCATTGTGACTCCTCCGACTGTAGTGGAAACAGCTACACCAATAAACTCTTCACAGGAACTATGCCTCTGGCTCTACACTTTTGTTTTATTGCCAATGGCAATAAATTAAATTGATTGAAATTCCCCAACACAAAACTTCCTTGCCCATAACAGCCAGCAAGGTAGCAAGCCCCAGCTGGAGCAAGGACTGTCACCATGTTACCCACTACCAGCATGGAGGTGGGCTTTCTGTCACCATGGTCATCCAGCAGACTGGTTACTGTGGACTCAGCCTCCACACTGGCTGCTGGAAAGAGGAGGCTGAGCCCCATGTTTAACCAGAACCGCATTCTCCTGCCTGCTTGCATCCATATACATGTGCATGCTCGTGCCTGCATGCTCAGCAGCACTCAGTGCCCATCTCCTTGTGCAGTCTGTAGCCACACGCCAAATGGCAGGGCCGTGGGCTGAACGCAGAAGAAACATCTCATTAAACATGTTCTTTCCATGCTTTCTTCCCAGGCAAGAACTGAGCCAGGTCCCTGTGAACTGCTGGCTGCCTGCAGCTCATGGTGATGGGTTGGGTGTCCTCCAGTTGTGCTCTCCAGGGTGCTGCTGCTGGGAATACCTTCCCAGTGGGAAGTCCCACTGCCCATGGTCAGGTTGCTGACCAGGGGCTGCTTGCTGAGGCAGAGGGCTGAGCCTGCCCAGGTACACAGGTGGTGGCCATCCTGTTCCTGAGCCGGACGTGCTGTGGGGCAGGCATTGCCTGGCTTTGCAGCACCCTCTCCAGGGCCTGGCAGCGCTGCTGAATTGAGGAAGCAGTGTGGGTGCGTGTCTCCTGAGCATCCAGTTGGGCTGGATGGGAGTATCCATGACCCACAGGCTGTTCCGCCATGTTAGGAAACACTCCCTCTCCCATTCCCCACTCCTCAGCTCTCCTTCCTCACATCTGAATGCCCATGGCTGCCTAGCAGGCCATTAGTTTGGACTGGAGAGATTATGGCTGTACCCAGACCTACAAGATTCACGTCTCCACCTGGATGTCCATCTCTTCCTGTGCAGCACCCTGGACCGCAGCAGTGCCCCCACCCACCCTGGTATGCAGACCAGGGAGTGCAAGGAGAACACATGCCCCTTACCGCATCAATCCTCCGGATGAGGACAGGCCTGACCTCCAGCTCCAGCAGCCAGTCAGTCTCCAGGATGCTGTGGTGGTACTCCTCTAGCTCCAGGCTCTTCTGCTGCTCCTCGGCCAGGGCAGCCTCACGCTGAGCCCCCATACCCACACCTGAGCTCTGCCAGGGCCGGGCTAGCCCCGGCCCCTTGCCCCGCTGCTGCAGGCGCAGGAGGCGGATGCGCTGGGACACACGACGGACCTGGGTGCGCAGGGCGGCCGCTCGCTCCCTGCGGTGCAGCAGGGCCAGCAGCTCCTCCTGGCTCTCCTGCAGCTGGGCTTGCAGCACCATGGCACTGCTGCCTGTGCCTGAGGGCTGCAGCGGGATCATGGGGTTGGGCAAGCCCAGGGGATAGTCAGGCTGCTGGGGGGCCCTGCCGTGTGGTGGGGGCTCTACGGTGCCGGGAGCCAGCCCCACTCTGCCCCATGCTGGTGGCTGCAGTGGCAGTGATGGTGACAGTGATGCCGATGGTGGCAGGGAGCGGCTGTACCTGTTGCGGTGAAGAGAGACCCACTTCTGGGCAAGATCTGCTGTGGCCAAGCTCTGGTGAAAGACATCGGGAACCAGCCTCAAGACCTTCACAAAGGGCCCCACATCAGCAAAGCCACACAGGTCATGCAAGCTCTGGGGACTGAAGACACTCTCGCTGAGGGTCCCCCCCTGCAGCAGCAGCCCCCAGTTACGCCGGTGGGCAAAGAGCTGTGCAGCCAGGTGGGGGATGGATGCCAGTGGGGACTGCCGGGTAGGACAAGCAGCCGGCTCCTCGTGCATGTATAAGTTCTCACAGAGAGGGACCACCACCCTGGTGTCGAACCTCTCCTTCAGCATGCTCAGGTGCTGCAGGTATGAGGCCAGCCAGTCCACGTAGCTGCTGGCCATGTCGGGGCTGGCCGAGCCAGGCTGGCAGTGGGCAAGCCTCTGCAGGTGCTGCCAGCTCTCCACCTGCCCCGAGGGGCTCCGTGGCAGCACCAGCAGCAGCACATGGTACAGGCTGCACAGGTCGAAGCCCTCCTGGCACCGCTGCACGTGCCTCACAAAGGTGCTGATCTCCCCTTCGAGGGCAGAGTAGAGGGCCTCCATGGCTGGCCACAGTGATGGAGAAGAGTCGACCAGGATCACAGCTCATCCACATGGTCCTGAGTCCTGGATGTGCTGGAAAACACTGCACCAGGATACAATGTAGGCAGGATTGCTGCAGGGGCTCTGGTCTGGGTCACACATGTGGGCTCAGTCAGCAATCAGTTCTACCAAAGGCTGGTTTGCTGCTCAGAGAGTGGGACATCTGCCCAGCTTGGAGGAGTAGGTCCTGGTTGCTCTGCCAGAGAACAGACAGTGGGTGGATGGAGAGGAGGGCAACAGGGATGGGCTGAGGCAGGAGGAATAAAGGGGCTGCAAGGGGTGCACTCCATGGGGCATACCCCCACTTTAGTGAGACCAGAGGAGGAGGGAGAGGCTGCTGGGTGCTGCCACATCAGGAGCATGCTGGATCACAAAATGCTGCTGCAGTGCAGCTGAGAAGCTGCCTGCAGGCTCAGGGGATGCTCCTGCGCTGGGGCTGGGGAGAATACCCTGAGTGTCTGCAGATCCCCAGTTCCCCAGGGGATGCTCTGGGATGGGACAAGTGTTCACTTGCTCCCTGACAGAGGACTCACGCCAGACCAGGGCTGCACTGCTGCCAGAAGTTTTTCCCACCTCTTTGCTATATGAGAAGAGGTTTATCTTTACAAAAGTAAGCCTGTCCAGAGACTTAAAAATAGAAGGTCCGTTCCCAAGATTATCAACCTTATTATTTTAAACAACTATATTGTTTGAGCAAACTGTTTGGGTTTCTGTTTCTGCCACCTGGGTTCAAGTACACTCAAGTTATCTTCTCCAGTTATTTTTGTTCTCTGCAGCCAGGAGGGGCTGGCACATCTCTGTTGTCAGATACCACTGGCACCCATTCACACGGCCGTATGGCTGGGAAGTTAAGGAAACTGCTAGCTAAAACCATTTCTACAGCAAAACTGTGAACCAGAGCCAGTGGCAAAGTTTCCCCTTTCTCCTGCATGTCTGAAAGTTCTTGCACGGGCTTTCATGTGTGTGTTTCAGGCACTCAAACTTCATTAAAATAAATTGTAAAACCTTTTCTCTTCTTGCCCATGAGGAGCGGTTTGGGGGGGTGTGGGGCAGGTAACAATGTCAGGAGGCGGCAGCACAGCGCATTCCTCACACTGGATGCTGGCAGGAGTGAGAGTGCCTCTGGTTTGCAATGCCCAGCACAAGTGGATTTGTTCAGATGTGAGTTGCACCAGTTTGGGGAGAGCAGAGCTGATGCTGAGGACAGTGGTTGCATGTGAAGCCCCAAAAGCAGCCCCAGCTCAGGGGTGCTGGGGTCCTGCTTGCTGTTGCAGATGCCAAGGACCACCCTCAGCAAGTACTGCTGAGCACTGGTGACCCTGCACATCCCTGCCATGGCCCCAGCCCTACGCTCCGTCCCCCACCCTCCTTCCACCTCCCCTTCATGTCACTCGAAAGAAGGGACTCACCAGCCCCAGGAGAATCACCAGGGAGAGGAGAAAGGGCTGAGCAGGGCCCTGCTGACCGCCAGGGAAGGAACCTGCCCTCCTCGGGCACAGACACAAACCTTCTTCCCCATGGGAACGGCAGGTTTGGACATGTCCCCATGCTGCAGTCAGCCTTTCCCAGAGCCAGTTGCCAGGCCTGCAGACATTGCCTGGGAACTACAGGGCAGAGATGAAGCTCCCTCCGGCTCCTCTCCCTCACACAGGTCTTCACAAAGGATACTTTCTAGCAGGCATGTCTGAATCCTGAGCACAGGCTTGGACAGCATGTTTCTTCAATACAGGTGAGTATTCCTGTAATTTGTCTGGCCTTCACTCCTTTGCCCTCAGAAGTTTGCTTCCTGCCTGCTGCCGTGTGCCCCTGCCCCATCCCTCCCAGTACATCACCCCCTCAAGGCTCTCCGGCCATCTAGCTCTCTGAGGTGCCTGTGCTGGGACTGCTCTCCAAAGGCACTCTTTGCAGAAGTGAATGAGGCACTTCTGGGACAATTCTTTTGTGCTTGTGCAAGGTTCCCCTGTCCAGGGGTGTACTTTTGGCTGGGATGCACTTGGTCACAAGCCGCTGTGTCTTGCTCTGCACACGAGCTCCCATGCAATGCTGCTGTGAGGTGTGGACAGGGAAGGCTCAGCCTGAGCTCTGAAATGTGACTGCCAAAGCTTCTTCCCTGCAGGGAGCAGCAAGGAGGTGGGCTGGCACCCATGAGTGTCCTGCCTGGCTGAGAGGGGGGCATGCAGGAGTCAGAACAAGGAGAAGTGGTGAGGATCAGTGCTGCACAGCATCCCCCATCTCTCCTGCCACTTTGTTCTGTGACCCCCTGGCTGCCAGATGTGATCTTGTCATTGAGCAGGACTGGAGGGTAATCCTCCTCATGTGATTTCTGCAGAGAAGGGGGGACCTTGTGATCTCTGCTGCAGGAGCCCAGCTGGGTGATTTCCTTCATCCATCAGCCCAGTGTCCCTGGAGAATGTCCCCCCACTCCAGTACACAGAGTACAGCAACCTCGCTGGGGATGGGAGAGGCTGGGGAGCGGCTGCCTCCTGCTGTCCCAGGCTCTCTTCCTCAGCAAAGACAGATGGCCAGATGCTGGGGCCAGCTACTGGTGCTCTGAGCTGGGGCTGCACTCACTTTTTGGCCCTGGAGGTGTTAGCACAGCCTTGCCTGCTTCTTTGCTTTGCTAGCACAGCCTTTCAGATTGCCTCCGGGGACTTCTAAGGGACAAGCACAACAAAACAGGGCAGGGATTGGCATCTGTTTGGCTGCAGGTGCACAGAGAGAAGAGCTCTCTCCTTCAGCACAAAAATGATTTTGCAAGCTGAAACTGTGCAGGCAAGATCAGGAAGAGGAAAGGTGCATGGCTCATGCTACCAGCACCCATCAGCAGAACTCAGCCACAGCCAGGGGTAGTGATATGACACCATTTAACCTCCTTGCCTGCTTGCCTGGGTTGCTGCTTGCAGATGGAGACAAAGAGCTCCTCTGGCAAAACAGCCCAGTCTGGGAATTGCCTGCACCCCAGCTGCCTGACATACTTTCTACAGCATGAATCCCACAGTAATGGTATCTGCAAGCAAAGCCCTGCTTATGCATTTAGTCGAGCAGAATCCACAAGGCTGCTTGTCGCAGAATCGTCTGTGACCTCCACAGCATCGTGCCATTAATAGCAAGGTTTGGTCTGGGTCAAACAAAAGCAGGGCAGACTTAATAGGAGAGGAAATGAGGTGGATGCGCTCGGCTGGCCTCTCCCCACATGCTCCTGCTGTAATTATAGCCTCGTGCAGCTCAGCTCCCTCATTCAGCAATCTCATCACCAGGACTGCATTTCTCATGGCCGAGGTGCAAAAGCCACACACAGATACGTTGTGGCCTCAAGCAAACTGGCAGCAGCACAAAGAGAGCAGTGGCAGGGAACCTCAGCTTGTCACTGCCAGGAGCTGGATGTGTGGCCTGGGATGTAGAAGGGAAAGGAAGGAAGGGTTGGGCTGAAGCAAGAAGACCAGGACCGCTATCTGCAGAGAGAGCTGGAGATACCTGATTTTGGGTTTGGTTTGTCAGCACTGCCAAGTGCAGATGGGGCTGGTAGAAAGTCCCAGCTATGGTGCTGGCCCCAGTGACGCAGCTCAGGAGTGTGCTTCAGAGGCCAAGGGGTGGCACATGGTCACAGTGGGGTGGATGTGCTCCAGTGATCTGCTTTTGTGCTCAGGCTGAAAATGAAGACGACATCCTGTTTTCCTGACCCACAGAGAAAGGGCAGCCCTGGGGGAATTCCCGTGCCTGGATGGGATAAGAAGCTTTTCCCACTGCGATCAGACTAAGCAGGGGTGTAGCTGCCCTTGGCCTGAGCTCTGTAGTGTGCAGATGCAGCATTGTGCATTGCAGTGAGATGGGCTCACTGCTGGTGGCTGAAGTGATACAGGAGCCATCAGAGTGCCCAGGACAAATAAACCCTCCCCAGCCCACTCTGTCCCCCCTTAGAAGGAGGACTCCCCCTCATGCTCCTGCTCTCAGGGGGAGCAGGTGCTGCAGTGCTTGGTGTGACCCTGTGAAAGCCTCTCCAGACATCTTTAATCACATTCCTCTGGAGCAGGGACACATCTGGTACAAACATGATCCTGTCCCCAAGGAGCCTGGGCTAATCCCTGTCACAGAGCCTCAGAGCAGCCCCAGGCAGGGAGAGCTTCGGCATAGCTTTGATCATCACCATCGTCACTTTGCAGGGGATGGGGCTGGAGGAGAGGTCCACAGCTTCATGTGCTGAGTTCAAGCAGCCCAAGTCTGAGCTGGCCTGGCCAGACTGACCAATTCTGAGCTGCGGCTGGCCTACCTGCAGTCTGGGAATGGGAGAGGGGAGGACCTGCCCTTTTCAAGGGTTGATCTATAAGCTGCTTTCAAAGAATTGTGAAACTGGTACAAGGAGAGGGCCAGAGCTGTGGGATCATTTTGCACCCTACTGCATGTTCTGTGTGTCCCCTTCCTCATGCATGCATGCAGCCAGTGTTAGGAGTGCACCTCAGCATCTACCAGGGTCTGGCAATGGGTGGCATGCTTGATTTTTGACTGCTGTTCTCAGTAGTTCTCTGCCTTTGGTCAACACATTCCTGGCTATCCTGTGCTTTAGGCAAGGGGGGATTTGGTTTCCTTAGCGAAGCAGCAGGGCCTGGCAGTGGGGGCTGTGGTGGTGGCAATGCATAGCAGAGCATGGGTGCCCTCCTTCTGCATCTGTGCCTCCCTATGCGCTCATCTGGTCCAAGGTGTCCTGCCTCTGCTGCTGACTCTCCCAAATTAGATCATCCCAGGGATGACAGTGGAGGAAATCAGTCCTCCACCCTACGAGCACATGAGCCATTGAGGAAGTGGGACCTGCCGCCAAGGTGTCACAGCTCGTCCCCTCGCAGGCGATGGGAGAGCAAGCCTGTCAGATGCTTCCCGCCCGCAGTGGGGCATACAGGCCTGCCCGCCTCCCAGCAATGTGCCAGACCCGTGGCAGAAGAGGAAATTAAGATATTGTCTGGAGTCCAGGAGGAATTCCTGCCTCAGCTTGTTCCTGCCAGTCCTCTGCCGACCTTCCCTCAGTGTGGAAAGCCCAGCAGGAAGCTGACTCACTGTCTGCTGCTGCCACGGCTGGGTGCGGGGCCCTGCTGCCTGCAGCACCAGAGGGTTGCTCCTTTCATGGATGCAGGGAGAGCTCACTGCTCAGACCCACCAGCATCTGCCCGCCTTGGCTCTCCTTTCCTCTCCCAGAGCCCAGCACTCTGCTGACAAGCAGAGAACAGCCATGGCATCCTGGTTCCTGTGCCATCTGCAGCTGGGCTGAGAGGAGGGTTGGGAGATCGTTGGGTTGCTGACATTGCTGCCAAACACACAGGCAGCACCACTGTGCCAGGTTTGGGGCAGGAGGCAACCCCGAGGTTGAGGTGTGGGGGAGCTGATGGGCTGGAGAGGGGTCCGGGCTTGTCCTGCACAGTGAGGCTCATGTGATAGCGAGTCAGCAATCACCTGGTTATCAAAGCTCTGTGAAGAAACAGATGGTCACAGCTACCCCTTCCCAGGAGCAGCACCTAAAGCCAGCTAGGAAACAGTTCAGACATTGCAGTTTCCAACTGGGCTGTACAAATGCAGGACTAGTGCTTTAATCCTGTAACAGAAAGGAACAAGTATCAGGTGTAAGTTTCTTGTCAAGATTCTTGCCACCTTTTCTACTAGGCTGATAGAGTACAGGGCTTACAGCATGTCAGTCACTGATGCTCCGTTTGGGGAATCCAACACTTATTGCCCGAAGAGTTGGAAAGTTACTTTGTTCTAAGGACTGGATCAAGGCACCTTCTACTTCCCTTTGGGAAAGTGTCAGTCAACAGCAGCGTTGATACTAAAAACCTTGCCATTTTGAAAGGTTGTATTCTTCCCTTCTACCCTGGATGACAGGAACCATGGCCAAAGTTCCTCCAGAGAAGTCTGGGAGGGCACGTCTGGTGGTGGAGATGCCTGCTGGTGGACACTGCTGGCAGGCAGGCAGGCAGACAGAGGAGAAAGAAGTGTGCTCCTCTACTTTCCCGTGGTTGTGAGGAGCTCCACGCCCCCCTGGTGACCAGCCAGAACTTTCTGATGGAAAGAAAACACCTTCACAGAGCACTTGTGATCTATGATCTGGCCACATTTCGACCTGTGATCGAGTTCTATCTTTGAGCTATGATCTGGAAAAACTTTGCCCAGACTCTTGCTCTTTGCCAGCTGTTTCAGATCTCAGAGACATCATTTCGAAGCTCTATCAGGATTCCTGTTAACAGTCTCTCTCACTGAATCATACTATGATGGTCTGGTGAAGGAACCCAAGACCCAAAGTATTTGCTGTCCTGGATGACATCAGTTGCCCTTACAAAGGTCCGCACTTGGCTCCTGTGGCTGTGTACAGCAGTGGTCCCCCGTCCCCGCCGCGTGTCCGTGGGTGGCA
>NW_008235774.1:1349021-1349436 GCF_000691975.1 Corvus brachyrhynchos | reverse complement strand
GCCGTGCCCCGGGCCGGGAACGCCCCCGGGGCCGTGGGACGCTGCGCTCCCCGCGGGACTCGCCGCGCCCCCGCTGCCCCCTCGCCGAGGCGGTCTCGGTTGCACTTTCTGTGGAGCGATGGGATGCGGAGGGTTTTGTCCCCGAGCGCTCCGCAGCCCGGCACGGCATCGCGCAACCCGTACGAGGGGTTGAAGGGGTTGCGGGAGCCGGAGCCCGACGGATGTGCGGTGCCGGCAATGCCGACCGAGGGCTGCTTGCGGGAGGAGCGGGTTTGTCGCATGGTAGTCATGGCTGCCCAGAGCCGGCTCCTTAATCCTCTAGAACGACTTCAGGGTCCGGAGCCTGCTCCTGCCTGCGTGTGCGTGTCACAGAGCGGCTGGCCTTCGGGGCACCGGGCCGGGGGGCAGCCGGGCG
>NW_008235774.1:1346886-1348934 GCF_000691975.1 Corvus brachyrhynchos | reverse complement strand
ACCTGTTAGCCGTGGGCTCTGGTGCCGCCTGCCCGCGGTGCCCTCCCCGGGTGAGCACACAGCCGTGCGGGCACTGTGCTGCCATGGGGAGCGAGTGACTGAGTGCGCGGGGCCAGGTGCCGTGCACAGCCCAGACGCCCCGAAATTCTCTGTGCCCTTTTTCTTGCCTGAGCATACACAGGTTTCCAGCCCAGCCTGGTGATGCCTTTGGTTGTGAGGGGCAGGTGGGTGCAAGGCCAGGGCAGCCCTTTCTGGACCCACGGGTGACAGCGGGTGCCCGTGGCATTGGCAGTGGGCACGGCAGGCACTCTGGGGTGGCGGGGCCTGCTCGAGGTCTGCGGCTACGGTCTGAATGCCCCCTGTTTGGGGCATGAGACATCTGCCCCCTCCAGCCCCCAGATGGTTTCCAGGCCATTAACCCCAGTGTCTGGCCTTTCGAGTCATGGGTGCGGAGGGGGAGCTACCAGCGCCCCGGAGCAGCCCGTGGTCGCTGGGCTGGAGCAGCTGATGGGCTCGGGCCTGCCCCCTCCCTGGAGAAGGACTTTCTTTATCAGAACAGATGTTTTCCCAGATCTGGCCCCAGAGAGGAAGGAGTGGCTGCCCCCGGGCTGTGCGGCTGGGGCTGCCCCGCAGCATGCGGCAGCGCATTGCCCAGCATCCTTCAGCCATTAACTGATTAACCTGCTGCTCCTGGAAGTCTGGGCCGTCTGTATCTAATCAGATGAAGGCCAGGGTTTCCCAAAGGGCCATTTCTCCAGAGCCTTTTTGCCTGCTCTCTGTCAGGAGGAACCTCCTGGCTTCTTGCAACAGGAGTAGCCACTGAGGAGCCTGAAGGAACTGGTGGGAATGGGAGGCTGGAAAGGGGATGCCCAGAGGTGCACGTCTCAGCAAGTAGCACCCATCAGAGAACTGCCTGCTTTGTCCAGCTCCACCTGTCCAGGCATGATTCTGCCATTATCTGAAGAAACAGGGATTTCCAGGGAAGGGCTGTGGGCCAGTCCTGAAGCCCTTCCCTGGAAATCTAAGAGTCACATATCTCTTGTAAATCACAGACTAAATCCCAATGAAGCAGGGTAGCCAAGGCTGGAGAACTGGGGTGAGCTTGTGCAGGAAATCGTCAGACTTTGCTTTGCAGGAAAGGCAGTGGGGGTGGGAGACAGGGAATGTGGCTTCCCCAGAGCCGGAATGTTTGGCATTTGCTGCACCCCAGCCACTCTTCCTCCTTCTCCATGGGGGGTTCTTGGTGGGAGGGAAAGCCGGAGTAGAAGGGAATTGCTTTGCTTCTTTCTGCAGCAGCTGAAGACGCTTGTTCCAGGGGATGCCATCTCTTACAGTGAATAGCTAAACCCCAGTGTGCTGTTGGTCTTGCCTTAGCAGGCTCCCATGCTGTGCTTGCAGCATTTAGATATCACACTCAGCTATGTGATCAGTATCTGGGGTTAGGTGGGGATGCCATGGGTCTTCACAGCTCCCCTAGTTCCCCCTTTGGCATGCTGGAGACCAGAATGGCTTTGTGAAGGGTTCAACCTACTTGTCATCTTGGTTCTACCATGAGAGGGATAGTTTTGGCCAGTTGTGCCAGCTTGACACTGATGAAGGGTTTCCCATGTGCTCTGCCCTCCTCTGCTTGCAGACCCCAGGGACAGTGAGCTGCTGCGGTGTGTGCTGCTGCTGCTCTTCTCCTGCAGCATCCCAAGCAGGCCAGGTTAGAAAACCTTCATCCTCAGCAAGTGGTAGAGCACAAAGATGTGTGTGAGCCTCTGCCAGCTGAGGTCTGCTGTGTGGCATGGCTCAGAGATGTGATGGATGATGCCTGTGTTGCAGCCGGGTGTGAGCGGAGGAGCTGAGGCTGTGTGTGTGTGCTCCGCCATCTCCTTGCTTGGCTGCTGCAGTGAGTCCTGTGCCCAAGCAGGGAGGAGGGGCCCTGGAGGCCGGGGCTGTGGCATGGTGACAGATGACGGTCTCCCTGTATGTCTGGAGTGTGGGCAGGATGTGGGGTGACACAGAGGATGTGACTCGCTCTCCAATTCCCCCCTAAGGAGCAGGAA
>NW_008235774.1:1293809-1346861 GCF_000691975.1 Corvus brachyrhynchos | reverse complement strand
GACACTTCTCCCATCCTGTCCTTCTGCACTGCAGTTGGAGTGACCACTTTGCATGGTCCCATTGTCAGTCTGCACTGAGCAGCAGCATCCAGTGGAGTCACAGATGCTCTTCTCCTTCTCATGTGCCACTGGCCTAGAAATGCTGGCATTTTAAGCGTTAAACAGTTTTCCTCCTTGATCTTATGGCGAAATCCAAAGCTTTTCATCTGTGTTGTAAAATAAATCCCCTGAAATTCTTAAGCTTTCTGATATGGGGACAGAAAGGCGGGGGAATTCTGTTTTCGTGTCCTGCATGGCTGTGGTGATTGGAACCATCCTCTCTACAGCTGTCATGGTCTTCACTTACTGTTCCCTATGTTCCCCATCCTTCCCTGGCCACAGCCCTGCTCTTCTTTGTGGCCTGGGACATCTGCCATGGAGATAGGGAGATGATCCATTTCTCCCGGAGATACACACAGACCAGGAGGGAGCCTCAGAGTCAAGGCTGTGGAGCAGTACTAAGGCTGCTGGAGTTGCCACCATGCATGCACGTGAGCTGCTTTCTTGGCCCCAAACTGAGGTGGGGAGCAAATACCTCTGCCAGGTTTCTTTTGCTCTGGCAGCTTTGCACTGACTGCTGACTACTTGATGCAAGTGGGAAGTGCCTGACTACTCCACAAAGCCATCAGGGAGTCTGCTGAGTGTGCCCCTTTACTGGCCACAAGACACTCAGCTGAATTTGCTGTCCTTTGGGCATCTAATGGCTTCTTAGTCCCAGTGTAAAGTCATGTGCATAAATATTTGCAGGCAGGGAACATGGGTAAGGAGAACAACTGAGAGGACCTGACTGTGAATGCATCTTTGCAGTGTGGAGCCTGCCTGATTCATGGGTACAGCAGGTAAAGGACTGGTCTGATTTTTGGTTGCACAGGCGATTCTCACCAGCTTTGGGCTCTCTGTTGAAGCTGCCTGGATGCATCATCCAGAGACCCGTGTCCCCAGGGAGCCCAGGTTGTGCTGGGTGGGAAGGGTTTGTACATGGCTGGATTAGGTTTCTCAACAGCTTGGTTTGCCCTTCTCATGCTCCCTGCTATTGGGAGAAAGAAGGAGGAGTTCCTGTGAGAGAGGAGCATGGCCAGATATCCGGGACAATCTACCCAGAGACTCTTGTCTGAGATGAGAGGAATGGTTCAGCTGACTTGGCTGATGCTGACCATGAGTGATGTGCTGTCTTTACAGATAACAGTAAGCTGAATGTCCATGTGTTAACAACCACTGGCTTAGGAAAATGCCATCCTGGAAAGAAAAGGTATATAGAACATCATCTTCTTTAGCAGTGAGGCTGCTCTTTGAAGCAGTATTCCCACCGAGCCTTTCCATTTCTCAGGAACACGTGCTTTTCCAGCTTCCCTGACAATCTCCTCTCACTCTACTGAGAATATTGTGACCTCTCAGGAAGAGGACCTGTAGAGATGAAGAAGAGACAGAGAAATGCTGACTGTTACATACATCTTGTATATGTAATGCTCTCTGTGTCAATAGCAAAGAGCAACCCCTCTCTGTTTAATTAGCCTGTGTAGTGCAGCTAAAGGCAAGTGCCACTGTCCTTGAAGATATCCATGCAGCTAGTGTAGCATGGATACTCCACACAGAATTCTCCATCCAAGCTGCATCTCCCCATAACCATTCAGAGTGATAAAGAGGCAGATATAAGACAAAAGGGTTTGACTGCCCTGTTCTGGAGCAGCAGTTGCAAGGAAGAAAGCTCTTGTGCCAAAGATGACATGAAACAGTGTCTGGCGGAAGAGAAGGAGTCTTGCTAGCTCCCTCCTTAGGGCATTCATCTGGAGCCAGGCTGCGTGAGCTGTGACCTTGTCAGATCCCATCAGCAGCAAGAGGGTGGGCTGGCACAGGCTCTCAATGAGAACCCCCACATGAAGGGAAGCCAGGTTGCCCTGGGCCAGCCTGCAGCTGCCCCATCGTGGCCTCCAAAACCACCTTGTTCTGCTCTGGTTTCACTTCTTGCCACGATTACATTTAACATAATAATCACAGATGTTTTGCAATTTCTTTTTCCCATTTTGCTTTAAGGAGAATATGTGAACTATCTAAATGTGATCATTAAGACTGAAACTTGTGAGAGTCTGGGTTTCCTGGTTATCCTCCAGTTACCCTAAACTCCGCAGTTCTGCCTCCTCATTTCCATCTGAGATCACCCACAGTTCAGCAGTGCTGTAGAGCCAAGTCCCAGGAAAAACACCTATGGAAGGCCTGTCTGCTATGCATCACTTGGTACAGTGCCCGGGGGACTGAGAGGTCCTGTCATACAAGTGCAGGAATTATCACAGCAACTGAACTGGTGGTGGAGCCTCTCATAGATCCAGTCACCAGTGTATTTGATGAGAAGGTGGAAATTAGGGTTAGGATGAGGTGGGTGTATTAGTCCTGTTTATTCCTGTTACTTGCATCTTGAGCCAATGATGAAGATTTGGCTGAATCACATTTTCTAGAAGGGCTTCTTATTTCTGGAGGATCCCCCGCTTTTTGCGGTTTCTTCAAGTGGTTACACAACCTTGTTTTAAAATAAACCCTGCTTCATTTCTAAAGTGTCTGGCAGATCCATCCGTTTTCAGGTCCTACTTTTCTTCTGCTTCATGAGAGTCACTTTGTCCCAAATAACTTCTCTGTCTGCAAAAAAATTGTTCTCTGGCACTGGGTTGTCTCTGCGTTGCTGGCAAAAGTGAGCCAGCAGGTAGCAGAGAGGGGTCTCAGTGCTGCTGGCTGCCCTGTCCTCCCAGCAGGGTTGAGTCGGTTGAGGATGCAGGGACAGAGGTGAGGTCTGCAGCCCATGCTGGGCCACATGCTGCTCTAATCCCCCCACTATCACTGTCTGGGATAGATAGGTCAGCCCTCGCTCTGGCAAATCTACATAATGACATTAATATCTTCACAAATATTTTTGCACTACAAGGGATCTTTCTGAATAGCAAAAATGACTGAGGCTTTTATGTTGTCTCTGGAAGGCTTCTTTCTCACACCTCAAAGCATAAGTAAGCAGTAAACTTCCTTACTCCTGTTTATACATCCCAGACATGCATCAGCTCTTGTTGCAACCAAATGTCCTGGGAGTTTCTGCTCAGCAATTCGCAATCCTCTTTGGGTCTGTGACTTTCCAGAAGACATTCCTGTGTTTGAAGTGCTCCTTGCATTCCTTCTCTCCTGACATGACCTTTTGGTTTGGCTGTACTTTAATCCTGTTTTGTTCTAACAAGGGGCTGTGGAATCCACACTGCTCTGATGGTTGCATCCTTGTGGGTACTTACTTATCTACTAGATGTTGGCATCTGCTAGTGCTGTCAGTACTACTTTAGATTTTAGGTCCTTGATGAGAATACAAAATAGTACGGACCCTGTCACTGCAGACATTTGTTGGAAAATCCCGCAATTATTAGTGATTTTCCCCATTCATGAAAACAGCTTTGAGATCCCTTTGCTGCTGTTTGCTCCTCAAAAGCTGACTTTTACTGAAATAGTGTTCTACATGGGCAGTGCCATGAGAGTCAATCACAGTCTTATTTGTCTCGTATGCTTGGATGCTAAGGAAGAAGAAGTCTTTTTGACTAGACTTCTTTCTGCATGTTAATGGGCACTGGACAACAGTTGAAGCCAGAGTATCCTTAAGATGAAACAGCTGAGAGCAAAACCTCTGTATTCTCCCAGGGCTTCTCAGACTAAGCAACCCATGGTTACTAGGGATAATCCCGCTATTCCTTCCATTTAGACTCTGACTCTTTCAATCTCTTGGAATTTCCTCAGCATTACAGGACTTACAAAGCTGTTGAGAAACTTTGTTGGACAGATCTCTGGGAACTCTTGGACCTGATGATTTTTAAAATGTTTCACGTCCTTTCCATTTATTATAATATATGGGAAAGCACTTCAGCATCGCAGTGTGATGCAAGATGGGTGCTTTCCAGGGATGTTTGTTAAAAACTTCTGTATGTCTCCATCATCACGGCACCAAGCCTGCCAGAGCTCAGGAAGTGTTTGGACAGTACTCTCCAGCACATGGTGTAACTCTTGGGGATGGTTCTGTTCAGGGCCAGGAGTTGGACTCAACGATCTGCTGGGTCAGGTTATTCTGTGGTTCTATGATTACTCACACAGAATCACAATGCTGCCATCCACACCTAGTAGTTGGATGCTGCTACTAGCACATGCCTTTGTACCCAGTGATTTTAGAAAATAGTGAAACATAGACTCTTCTGTCTTTCCTGTCTCCCAACTTCTTTCTTACATGAGTTGTTTCCCCCATTTTTCCCCACTTCCACTCTTACTTCATATTGTCTGACAGTGCATCCCAGCTCAGAGGCACTCCACTTGCTTTCTGTGTGGTGTTTGAGGGAAGGACACTGAGGACGAGCAAACACCAGGAAAATGTCTCACATGAAGAGTTTAAAAAACCTGAAATTACTTTATTAGTGAAATGACAAATAGGGGGAGACATGGCAAAAGAGCAGAAAATAATGGATGAGACAGAGAAGGTGGATTGAACTCCGCTGTGCCTTTACCTCTGACCGCAAGAAGAAGGGATTTTCTGCTTCACAGTGATGAGACTGGTTTAAAAGCGTACAGTTCTGTGTAATGTGTGAGTAGAAGGTGGAACTCCACAAAGCAGGAAATTATTGACAACAAGGATGTGGCAAGATGCAAAAAGGTCTTGGACATAATCCCAAGTTATGCATAATAAACATTGCAGAAGAAATACTCTTTCAGGGCTCTTGTCCGAGATTTTTACAAAACGTTTGGCACTGTGGCTGCTCGGTGACAGACCACTGTGTCCTTGTGGCTTCCTGAGGCCCTGAGCTCTATTCTGTGGACCTTGAAGACTTCTCAACTGTCCATCAGCCCAGCCTCACCCTTGAAGACGTTGGCTGAATTTGAGAGAGGGAGTGAGCTGCAAGGAAGCCGCCTCGCTATATTCCTGGTGGCAAGAGGGAGAGGCTTCTTTGAGAAGCACTGTCCAAGTTGAGAGCAGGATAGGAATACCATTTTACTTGCTCAGTTTAGAGCTGCAAGTTGGTCAGGGAAGGTTTTGCTAGGGCCAGGCTGGGCTCTAGCACATGCCATGTTACCTCCTTTCTTTCAGGGCTATAGAGGAGATGTAGGAAAGCCAGTGTTGCTGTGATGTGACAGGGAATAGACATCTGTAGGTATCCATGTGACTAATGTGCTTAAGGAACATCTCATTTTAATTCAGTTCCTAATTAAAGTTTTAGGTAGGGAAGAGCTTGTTATGAAGGCATGGAAGTGGTATTTACTTTTATGAACATAATGAAATTCAGTATGCATTTTCAAGAATGGTGAGAATTTCTCAGCTGGTTGCAAACTCTGTTGGACTATTACTTCACCTGAGAAGGAGAGTGACTCCACTGCCCATGATGGAATTGCAGGGGGCAGCTCATCTTAAACTGAGCTTGGAGAGAATGTACAGTGAAGCCCGGAAGGATTCACACCTGCCTCCTTTCTGTGCACCTTTTGCTCATGGTAAAGGGCAGCTCTGAAGTATGGGAAAACAGCTGGGGGCTCATTCCCTCCATTCCCATGACAAGCAGTTGGTGTGGTTGCTGCAGTGTGTAGTTGCTTCTTTGAGAAGATTAAGAATTACCTCCATGGACCAGGCATTTCCTGGGAGATATTTGAAGTTGGGAGATGTTCTGGAGAGCGAGAAGAGAAGCTGTGCAGCAGCCAAACTGGGGGAGGAGACAGGAACAGAACAGATGGGAGGGGGAGGCAAAAGGGGAGTGGGAAGCAGTACACATACATCAGTGACCAGAAAGTGACAAACTGCTCTTAGATTATTTAAAATGCACAAACCTTTTCCTGATACTGCTATTCTGCAAAGCTGCTGGCAGACTGAGGGCTCTGCTCCTTAATTAGTGAGGAATGGGGCTGCTAATTGGCAGAGCTAGAATGAGTCACGGGCTCAGCTGAGGCTGCAGCTCTGGAGCAGCAGGACCCATGGCTGCAGTTTGTGCCCAGCTCTGTGAGCCCTGCTAGCTTGCAGGGGCGGGCTGTCTGAGCTCAGTGAGCTGCTGTGTGGGAATTGTGGGACCAGACAGGTACAATCCAGTCCCTTTTTGCTCTGCAGTGTGTCATCCTCCTGCCTTACAAGAAGCAGACTTTTGTTTCTGTTACATCTACCACTATTGTAGGAATTGTCCCTCTTCCCAGCTACTGCATGTTGGCTGTTATTGCTTCTGTCTCTTCTTACCTGTGGCCTCCTGGGCTCCCTCTCCTTTCCAGCAGCTGGTCCCAGTTTTGCTGATCAGATACAACCCATGGGTTCATTTCAGCCTGCCATCAGAAAAACAGCAAAGTTGCATTCCTTACCATATGGGTCTAGGCTGCCAGGGACTCCCCCTCCCCACCAATCTTACATCCATTAGCTAAGGCTCTTTATATTTGTCCTATCACTTATTCATGATCATCCAGATCAATCTGTTGAAAAGTGCATTTATTGAAACCTGATTCTGGCTTTGTCTGAGTTGCAAGGGCCTTTCTAGCTCAGTCTCTGCCTCGTGGTTTTCAACCACAAAGCCCACTGAGGCTGGGAAAAGAGCTGGCTCAGCACTGTGCTGCTAGGAGAGCCTTTTCTAAGCCTAGGAGCATATGGATCAATCGCCAGGAGAAACACAAGGCTTGGATGCCCAATACCCACTGAACAGCCTCAGTGTGCTAGGAGGACAAAGGTAAGTTATGTATATAGTACTTATAGTTGAAAACTTGTAGCACCCACAGAGATTTTGGTCTCAGACTCTCAGTGCAGGGGTGTACATATTTGAGACATCCCTGCTGCTTGCAGAATGGCTGACTGGATACAGTTACCCAAATCAAGGAAGGCACTGTAAGAGCCTCTTGTAGTATTGTGTTTGTAGGTAGATCTGGAGGCTGAGGCAGCCAAGTTCATTCACAAAGAAAACAGTAAAAACATCCTGTACTGGAAAAAGCAGACAACTGTGCTCTCATTTCATAAACTGAAAAGTGTCTTCCAACCAAAACCACTTTTCCTCTCTCAGTAACCCCTGGGAAATATGTGCAGCCATCTTGGTTTAGCCCCTCCTGAGCATGGTACTCCCGGGAGTTGTGTGGGGTTGTGCATAAGGAGGAATGGGATGTGAGTGCACTCAGAGAGACTTGGGAAGAAGCAGTTTCCAGAAGACAGAGGACATCCTGGGAAAACGTGAAAGTTCAAGGGTAGTCCAGAACACACGAGTAAGGAGAACAGAATGTGAAGACTTGTTTCTGAAGCGTGGTACAGTTGTGGAGTGTTTTCTCATGTCAGTCCCTGAATGTGTCTCCTGCTGGGCTGGGAGGCCCTGGAGAGGCCAAGGCACCTGCAGGTACAGAGTTTTGTGTCTTGTCCTCTGGAGCTTACCTTGCGTCCTTCAGTTGCTGGATAACTGATGAGGAGGGTGTAGCTGCTGGCTACACACTAATACATGGATGCTTTGCTGCTGCAGTAAGGGCTGTGTGCTGCCTCTCTGCCTCTCTGCCCTTATTCTTTCCCTGCTGGCACACCATACTGCATCTGCTGAGATGAGATACAGGCATGCGAATGCAAGGGAGAACTTCCGGTTTCAGTCACTCTAAAAAAATGTCATAGAAGGCCAAATAAATCTGTGGCTTCAATGGATTTTTTGGTATCATGAATAGCAGGAAATGTTACTTATTTCTGAGTCTAGGATCCCAAAGTGCCATGTGTTATTTGAACTGAGAAATGACATCTTAGAGTTTGTTGTCCACAGTGGAAGGCATCATGGTGTGACAGTGGGCCAGTACTGATGAAACGCTGCTCTCTGTATGCAAGCAACTTTATTTTCTAAATTACAGCCCCATGGTATGGGATCAGTTTTCAGGATTGTGCTTTGCTGTGCACTTTGTGGCAAGGCAAGTTCATGGACAGATTGTTACTGAGGCCATAGGAATGAGGATGTTGGTCTCAGAGTTTGTTTAACATCTGAGTGACCTACCCTTGATATAGGAACTGGTACATTACTATTATATTGTTCCTTTCAGTTCCTGCTGTTGTTCCCTTTAAAACCAAAGCAATAGACCAACCTAATAAACTCCTAGTAAAAGAATAATTGGGAGGGGATGAGCTCATTATGTATGGGGCTTGAGTTAACTGTGTGATCTCTATTCAGCCAGCTTTATTTGATGGAAAGTGGTTACACAAAATCATCACTGCTGTTCCTCCTCTGTTTTTAAGGTGTTCTCTCCAACAAGCAAGTGCTTGTTGCTTCATTTTGTTGAACTGTTTTGTCTCTGGGTGAGGGTGAGACCTTCTATATCTATATATATCTATATGTCTCTATCTGTATAGAATGGAAGTTGAAGGGTTTTTACTCTTGTCCTAGAAGAGCAGGGTTTTCCCATCATCTGTGGTGCCTGTGGAAACTGGAGCCTCCCAGAGCTGGCATGTCACTGCTGGGCAGGGCTCAGTCCTACTGACCTTGCTTCTCCTATGGAAGTTCAGCCTTGCTGCCTGGCAGTTTTGGGAAGTTTTCTGCTCAATTTAATCCTTTCAACTGATCAATGACATGTGTGGCATTGGGGAAGAGGGGAACAAAGTGAGGGCAGTCTCTTTGGTGTTGCCATCTGCTCCTGTATTTAGTCAAGGCTCCTTGGGGAATTTCATATTTAGGAAAAAGGGCTGGTGGAAGGAGATGCACTAAAACAAACTCTGCCTTTCAGGAAACGGGGGCTATGGCTATGCTGGGCAGAAGTTACAATAATTATTTGCTCTGTGGTTCCTTTTCTGGCTGTCTCAGCACAATATTCCTTTTGGAAACAGCATAACTGGGTGCAGTTTTTCTGCTGTGCAGAGGTAATTGCTGTTGTACAAACAGCTACAACATCAAAGTAAACTGAAGTAAGTCATTCTGGGCAGCTGAAATACCACAGTGCCTGGGAGTTTCAGCATGTTGCCTTCTACTCCTTAGCAATACACAGAAGGGCCTGCCATAAGTTTGTGTGGTGGTGTACAAAAGACCTATGTATCCTTGGAGGAGTATTTGTTAATGCTTTTGCATGTGGACTTCTGCTGGGAAAGGGGTCTGGATCAGTCTGGACTTTTAAATCATTTCTATGTGTTGAAGATAGCTGAGTAATCCCATTGCCTCTCTCCCCTCTTTTCCCTTCTAAATGGTACCTATTAAATAACAGTGTTCATGCTCATGGATTTTTTCTTCTGTGTCAGATTATCAGCTGCCTGTAGCTCCAAGTTAATTTCTGAGCTCAGGGAGTGGAAGTCTGTGTAACCTGGACCTGCCTGGTCTTCAGGGACAGACCATGTCGGGTGCTGCGATCGTGGCACACTCCCATATGCAGGGTGTGCATGCCGTGGTGTTGGGGCACAGTGTGCATGGCAGGGTGCAGGCTTGTCTCCTGATTAAACTGCACTTGCCTCAGGCTCTCATCTCTGCCATCCTGGGTTACTGGTGTCTGAAGGCATTGAAATGTGCTGTCGGGGATGTTTACACGAAGTGTTTTATAAAAGGCTTTCTTTCATCCCACTGTTTGGAGACACAACCTTCCTGTTTTCTGACTCTGCTTTCTACCTTGGTGGTAGTAGGAGTCTTTGGTGAAAGTAGCAAAAAAGTCTTTTAACACGTGTTGCTGTTCATCTATTTACGCAGAATAGTCAGAATGTGATTTGGGAATGCTGATGATTTCTCAACAGCAATGTCTTGCCCAGATGCCTTAGGACACTGTTTCAAGCATCAAGAGTTTCGGAAAACATAAGAGGATGTAACAAATCCTATATATAGTTCCTCAAAATCTGTTTGTGATGTATTGTTCATACCAGCTCTCTGGGATCTCAAATCTGTAACATTACATTTTTTTCTATTGCTATTGTTCACTGGCCACGAGGATGATCTTTGCAGAGCATCCATGGGTTTAGGTGCTGATCAGATGCAATGGTGCTTTTCATTCACTTGGTGAGGGGAGATTAATCTGCTTGATGTGCACACGCTAGACCAGAGCACAGCAGTAAAGCTAGAATTATGTACATCTTTTTAATGTCATTAAACCCAGTTCTTTTATTGGGAGGACTGGAGGTTGGCCGAGAGATGTATCTCCTATTGTAAGGAAAGTCCAGGGTACTAAAGTGTTTAAAGTGACTTAAGTAGTTTAAAAAAACCCACCTAAACTAAAAACAAATCATTAAAAATAGAATTAGTGTTCCACATTTTGTATAATGTAATATAGGAACACTATTCCATTTCTTCAAACATATTAGGCCTATAAGCAAAGAGCTAATGGTGCTGATGGGATTAAGAGGGTAGGAAGGGCTTAAAGCTCACGATCAATAACTTAAGGACATAAAAAAATTAGGAAGAAAATCAGTCTATGAATCAATGAAAGGCAGGATGGCCCTAATGTTACTCAACAGCTGAGCACTTTGGAGTTTTCTCAATATTTACCTAAGCAGAGTTTATGTGATTTATGTGGGAAGACATGGAAATGATTAGTTTGCAATAGCTGAAATGTGGTGTGACTTCATGCCTAACTCTGCAACTGCAAGTCATGCTTGTTCTGATCTGCCTTCATGCTCCTGCTCTTTCCTTTGTACCAGGTCCCACAGGCAGACAGGGCAGAAGGGGCCAATCCAGCAAACTTGTTTTCCCTACTATTTTGGTAGGCGAGCTATGAGAGCTACCTGTCCTGCAGATCCCTGCATGTGTGCTACCAGAAATCTGGTTTTGTCTTGAGAGACACGGAGCAGTTTAAGATGTTGTAATGTATGTGAAACATCTTATATATAAACATATATAAACACCAGTGCATACATACATCAGACATCTGGCCATCATGTATACATTAGTGTATATATACATCAGAGAAACACTCATGTCATGCCATTTACCAAAGGAAACTCTTGCCAGAGTTTGCAAACAAGCTCTGTGAAATCCTCTTAGCTGTTTGCTGGTGATTTCTGGAAGCATTTTCACTTACAATGATGCGTGGGTGTATGAAATTGTAAACATGCTTTATTTGTATTTTCTATTATTATTATAGCATGACTTTTAATGACCAGCTATTTCAAGTTTTAAAATATTTAGACAGTCAAACCAGCTATTCTATGTGTTGGTATCTTTCCATGACACTTTCTATAAAAATTGTTGTTTCCTGACTTTGGTTTCCGCATGAAGCTCATTAAAACTGATTTTTCTTCCGCTCATGTTACATTAAAAAAACCAAAACCCGTTTCTCTGAAAATGTAAGTAGGACTTACTTAAATATTTTAAGCAGCTGTAGCTTGGAAGTAGCCTCTGAATACTGCAGCTTCCCCCAGCTTTCCTTGGGTGTTTGCACCCCTTGTGCAGATCTTGCAGGCTCCAGTTCTTTCTAATGGGTATCTTCTGGTTTTTGCAGGGTGCCAGGGTATGGCTGCGGGAGCAGGACCAGCTGCAGCCATGCACCGTTGGCTTTTGTGCCAATGGAAATGTTCTCTTCACCTCAGATTATGGCATGGTAAGTGAAGTTTGCATGAGTTTATAGCCTATGCCAAGTTTTAAGATGGACTTTTTGGTTTTGCATGACCATCATGTTGAAATTTATCAATGGAAATGCTGAAATTCTCTCTGAAAAGTGACCTGGCTCTGTTACAAACTATGCCAAAGGTCTAACAAATGTTAAAAAGAGAAGATTGTTCTTTTTGTTCTCTTCCTTTCTCTGCCTACCTCACTTTTCTTTGTTTCCCTTGTGCCATCTTTGAAGCGGTTGCATTAACAGCCTAGCAAAACCATCTATTGGCTAAATGCTCCTGGAAGGAGGTAGCTCCACCAACCAAGCAGCCCTTCCTGCCAGGACGTGAAAGCTGTGCCACTCTAAGGGTGGTTGTGCTCACCACCAGCAGTTCCAGCAGCTTTTGCTGTCAGCCCTTGGGGCCAGGGGCACGTGGCAGTGGGCTCCCTGTGCCAATCTGTGTGTAAAGGCAGCAGCAATGCACAGGACAGCTCAACAAGGCAGCCAAGCTCAGCAGAGCTCCCTGACAGTGATAGGAACAAGCTTCTTTCCCTCTGGATTTCCAGCTCTGTGCTCCTTGTGGTTCCCTGGTGCAGCTGCTGCAGTGCTTATGGAATAATATTGGTAGGAAGGGACCTCTGGGGATCATCCAAGTCCTCAGTGAGTCAGCTTGCCTGGCTAACCCTGGGAAAACTATCTACGCCTTCACGGAGGTTCTTGGTGAGTCAGACTGGTGCCTGTGCTGGGAGGAGGATGGGGAAATGGGCAGGACTGTGCCCTCCAGCAGTGAGCAATTAGACCTGCTCAGCTGTTCTGGTGAATGAGCCCTGCAGGTGGCTGCTTTGTTGCAGAAAAATTTTTTTTTGTACAGGTTTTTTTCAGCCTCTTACCTGGCAAACAAAGGAGGGCACAGGGGGAAAGGGGATTTAGGACTCCAGTTTTCGGAGTCAGTGGTAGGACTGATGTACTTTTCAGTCTTGCCTTGAAAGGCCTAAATTTCAAGTCATCATTGTTTTATAAAGAGCCTCATTTGTTTCTCAGAGATATAAATTCCCCTAGCAAACAGAGATTTTTCATCTGGTTACTTTAGTCTCTCAAATCCCTCTTGAGAAGTTGACTTGTTTTGCGAGTGCTGGATATCACTAACACATTTTAAGGGATCACAGGTAACGCAGCAACCTCCAGAGGGGCAGCAAATGGTGAGTACTTCTGGGACTCTGCCAGTTCTGTCTCTTCTGACATGCTGCTGTGCCTTGCAAAATCTTTCAAACCCACCTGGCACCTCTAAAAGGACACCGGAAATCCCAATTTGGAGCCATCTGTGTGGGTGCACCCACCTCCAGCCTGTGTCCTGTATGCTGGAAGATATGCTCAGGATAATGCTGGGTGGCTTACAGGTATTAAAAAAAAAACAACCTGGGTTTGGGTTTTTTTTCTTCCATGCAACAAGAAACCCCTAGGCTGGAGGAGCATGTGCTTTATGGCTTCTGCAGTAAAAGCACATGGTGATCATTAAAGGACTTTATTTATTCAGTGCCACCCACAAGAGCTGTCCCGGGTGCTTCTCTCACCTGCCACATTCATTGCTTCATAGCTGTGTGAGGGACTGGCAGTCCTACCCCAGGTGAAAACTCTGGTAAATGTCTTCACTTTGGGTTGGATGGGCCAGTTGATCCCTCTGATTTTTAGGACCCCCAAATCTAGTGTCCTCATGTTTGCTGTGGCCCAGCATCCCTGCAGCTCTTGCAGCTCTGAGGTAAGAAGTCCAGTCATGTTTCAGAGCTTTTGTCATTTGTTTTCACTTCCTTAAAAACACCTCAAGCAATAAATCATCAGAAATGGGACTTCCTGGGAGGAGAGGACGAGCCAATGCTTATGAAACACAAGATTGGAAACCATGATCCAGACAAAACAGCCAAATGCTTTATGAATAAATATAACTTGGATGCCAGGTGGGAGCTTTGCTTATGTGCTCAGGATGGCACCAATGGATGGAATTGAGTTTGAGAAGGAATAATTTCTCCCTTGCTGAGCCTGGTGAGCAGGGCTGGCAAGCCTCATCTTTGCTTGTTTGTTGGCCAGATTTTGCTTTATTCCTGACCATTGCAGGGCCTTGGAGAGAGTAATGGCCATTTTGATCTCATTTTGGGCTAAATCTGAGGTAAATTTAGTATGTCACTGGTGAGAAAGTAGAAATCTCTGGCTGTTTTGTGAGGTGCCTGTTAGACTGAAAGCTGATTGTTTTCCTTCCCAAGTAATAAAGATCTGCTTATTAACACCTGTAACTTTGTGGTTTATGTATTAGCTTGTTAAAAAGGGGATATTCCAGGGGCAACTTTGCTGAGAGATGAGTTTGCCTGAGTTCTTACTTGCTTCAGGAAAAATCAGCTATCCTATTCAGCTCAGTAGTGTTGAACATCAGCCTGGCATACCCTTCCTGGAACAGGATGATGGGGAAGAATCTTTGACATTCCTCTCCTGGCAGATTGCTGGAAGCGTCCAGGAGTGAGCAGTGGGGTAACAAAAGCTTCCTCACTGGGACTCTGAGGGTGGAGCATCATCCTGTTTCTGTCTCAAACCTCTGAGCTCCTTGAAGAAAGTCACTTTGGCAGTCCTGGGATATGTGTCTGTGTCCAGGAGCATGGATGATCCTTGCAGCGTATTGGTGATACAGACACTGGAAAAACTACTGTCTTCCCTGCAGAGCAGAGGACAAATTAAAAGCCAGCTTTCTTCCAGTGTCAGGGAAGACCTGAAAACCCTCCCACATGTCACTAGTGCCTTCCAGAGGCACAGAGCCATCACCTCCCAAACCTCAGTGGGGCTGGAGGCCCCAGCCTCTGCCTGAGGGAGGGTGAGCTGCCTAGGCATGCAGTGATGTGAATTAGATGAACCTCCTCAGCCTCAGGGACGGGTAGGTGACAACTTGGTCTCTGCTGGGATGGCAGTGTTGTGTCACACTGCTCCTCCAGGGAGTACATTTCACCTCTGCAGTGTTTCTGTTTAGAGGGTACCTGACCTTTGTTGCTGTCCTGCCAGAGCATGTGCTTAACTCTTTATGGATATTGGACCAGACAGTTTTTAGGGAGGGATGACTGAATAACACCAATCAAGTGGCTCAAGACAGGTGTAACAGGTGACTGTCTAAGCCCTACTAATCATTTACTTGTTCATTTAGGACCCCTGTTCCTCTTCAGGGTTCCATTTTCTCCCATGTTGTCTACAGGAACAAGGAAACAAGCTCTGACCCATCACTCTTCATGTATAGCAGCCTCTTGGCACAGGTGCTGCCAGCTGCTTGATATATTTTAGGACACTTGTCCACTCAGCTTTTTATCTAAATGTTTTCTTAATGTTTCTCTTCTGGCCCAAATGGCTGCAAGTGCTGACAGAGCAGTAGTAAATGAGTAAGTACCAGGCAGATATAAGGAACAATCACATCATATGGTTTTTTCCTTGTCCTCTTCCAAAATTTGTATAAGTCAGCGGGCAAGAGAGAGCCAGGGTTATTTGCTGCTTTCTGGTTTGAAAGTGCTGTACTGATTTTGTTCCTGACAGTCCAGTTCATGTTGTGCATCTGCAGCTTGTACTCTCTCCTGAATTTAGTTGTCCCACTCTCCCTTTCTGCTCCCTCAGTTCTCTTGTGAAAGTGCCTGAGGTCTCCGCTCTGAAGAAGAAAAAAAAAGGTTTTTTTCTAGGGCCATGCTTGCAGAGTGGGGGTCCTGCTGCTGGCAGTCACACCTCTCTGATACCCAGGAGCAGAACTGGTGTGGAGAGGCCTGGAGAGAGCCTGTTTGCTGGACTGGGCTTTGTTTTACACTGTTCATGAACATGAACTGTGTAATTTCAAAAGCCTCTTGGCTGGTGAAAAAAGTAGGCTGTGAAGGAGTCTGCCAGTGGAAGAGACCAAGTCCTTGCCACACAGGTGTGACTGGCGGAACACACCTGGGGGACTGAGCCAGCTTCTCCTCCTCAGCTCCCTCCAGGAACAGAGCTGCTCTTACGGTTGTGCATCGTGGTGATCTTGTGAGGATGCTGTGCTGGGTTCTTGCTGCCCTGCACTGGTGGGGTGCAGGGTCAGAGCCCTGAAGGGGTGATCCCTGGGCACCTGCAGTGTGCTGCAGCTGTGAGCACCCTGCAAGGGACTCGCAGGGGTGGCTGCTGGAGGGGGCTGGGTGACCTCATTCTGTCTGCAGCCTGCAGCTGCAGGGATGGCCTCTCCCCAGCAGTGACGGCAGCCTGAGCACTCCAGGAAAGCGGGCAGGAGAAACCAGTTAGATCAATGCTATAGGTTATAGTTTGTTCTCTATGGAGCCCATCAGCTTCTTGCTGGCACCCAGGAGGGCTACAAGCAAGGATGGAATGAGGTAGAGACCAGAGCCCCAGGAGAGGGGGAAAAGCACAAGTTTCTTTGGAGGGGTTACTGTGGACCAGTTTCCTTCTCCAGGATGCCTATATGAAGTCTCCCATCTGTCTCTCTTGCATCTTACCATCTAGCACAGCTTTGGATGCTGGGTGGGAGATGGCACATGGTTGAATCCAAGAGTGGGAAGCAACTGAAATAACTTTTGTGAAATGCCAGCATCGTGCTTGAGGAGGAGGAAAGGACGGCTGGGATGTGCCTGTGGTGGAGGGAAACAGTCACATAATCTCAGCTGTGTTGAAAGGGGGTGAAGGAGATGACCTGATAACCGGAGAGTGGGTTACTGAGGAGGAGGAAGCTCTAGCAGGAAGAAGGATGCAGCAACTGAGGCAAGATGAGTGCAACTGCACAGAGAGATGAGTACTTCCCAGAGAAGCGAGAGAAGTTAATAGGTGTCACTGTACAAATATTTTGAAAGCTGCATCACATATATGCGTGTCATCACACAGAGAGAATGTCACTACTTTATTTGGCTTCTCATGTGCTTTGCTTTCCTTTGCTATTGAGATGACAAACTCTTCCAGATGCTCTCTGGCTGCTTCTATGGAGAGAGTGTAGGGCCAAACTTGGAATGTGAATTAGCTTTTTCTCTACTTCTCCACAGTCAGAGACATGATCTCACCTGTGTTTTTTGTGAAAGACTGTTCCTGGTCTCTTGGGAGCAGCTGCCATCATTATTCACAGTCATGAGTGCAGTGTGTAATACCTGTATAGCCTACCGGCTGCAGGCTGGTGCCCTGCTCCTGTTAAGGGGAAATTAAGTAACCTTGAGTTGATTTGTCCTCATCACTAGTGAAGGTGAGAGATTGACTCTGTAGCAAAAGAAGTGTGCTGCATAGTTTCTGGCCAGAGAACTCAAGTATGTAGGAACGGAAGGGTGACTATAAAAACAGGGAGCAGATCTGTGTCTTATTCATTTCCTTTTCCAGTGCCAAAGTATAAAGGTGCATATTTCTGGTAGGAAATCAGACCATGTGCCCAGGTGTCATGAGCTTATTTGTCCTTCTCCCCGTCCTTCCAGGTGTTCCAGTACCCCAAGGCCTCCCTTTCCAGAGAAAAGGTCTTACCCATGCACCAGACCAGCGCTGATGGGGTAGAAGACATGTCCATGCTGGGAGATCTGCATGAAGCTGCCATCCTGCTTAACCTTCATCAGCGCTACCAACAGGGTAACATCTATGTAAGTGCTCATCCCTTTTGGCCTAATGGTTTTTGTTTAGCTTCAGGGCTGCCACTTAGCATGTGAAGTGGCAACTGATGTTGTCCTTGTCTCTTGAGGGTAGGAATTGGAGGGGATTTTCTGCCTTTCCAGCTCCATCATCCCTTTGAGATCCTACCCCTATCAGAGGGGCCTCTTTGCCTCTATGGAAGAACTTCCAAAATGTGAATGTTCACCTCTAAGCTTTGTGATAATTGCGCAGCTCTGTATCCTCCATGAGCATCCATGTTTGATGAGCTGTCAGTCACATTCCCCAGGATCCCCATTATGGCTGTTCCATGGTTTATAGGGCCAAGCAGACTGGAAAGTGCAGCATATGCAGGTTGTTGCTGAGTATCCCTCCTGATCCAGACAGACGAAGCTACTGCCTAACAAAGCTAGGGATGCAAACCTGTTGGCTAACTCTGCTCTCCTTGCACAGATAAATACTCATAGCATGTCCTGGTTTCCCTCTCAGACCCTCAGGAAGAGACAAGTGTTAGGAAAGGGACTTGGGAGGAAAAGCACACCTGGGACAAGACATCCCTGAAGTGCTGGGATGGTAGTGCTCTGCTGAGACTTGGAGAGAACAAGGAAGATAGACTACAAAGACTGCCTTACCTTGCTTTACTCTTACCTTGCTTGTCCATGCTATGTGCACACAGAGTTTTTCAGAATCTGACAGGAAAAATGTAAATCTCTGCCTATGTTGCATAGCAACTGTTATCAAGGCAACCAAACTATATGCACCTGTATTCCAGTAAATTATCAGTAAAGTGACGCTGTTTCTGAACCATCTCCTGCACTGGATGCAGAGACTGTAAATTCTTTTGTTTTTGCTGTAGACTCCCTGGCCTGTTGTCTATCGACACAGCCTTGTGACCCTGTGACAGTACCCACGTGCACACGCTATTTTTAAGGCCCATATCTTTGGTGCTCTTCTCTTCCTGTGTTTGACACATGCTATGTGTCTGTGCAGCTTTTGACCCATTTGGATATATTCCTCCTGTTTCTTCTCCCTCACACCTTAAAATGCGATGCAGGATTCTCTTCCTTTTCAGTCTGTGCCTTGTACCAGAAATGCCACAACGCCAGCAGTGTGACAGTGTCATAGCAGCCCTATCTCCTTAAACCCTTCCTCTAGCTCTGATGTGTCATTCCTTCTCTTATTCAGCATTAGTTCTGTGACTTCTCCATCCATGCATAAAGGTGTTAAGGTTTAACACCTTTACACCTCGTTTTTTGCCTTTGCATAGTGCATGAATGTCAGATGTGCACCTTGGGTCTGAAATTTTTGGAGATGTATGAAGGGGCCTGACCTCTGTAACATGCTCAGCACTGAGAAGAACCCCTCAGTGTAGGATTGTTAGCCCCACCATGAGCTCTTAAGGGAGATTCTTTCTGATCAGGGAGTGTAGGTAGCAGTCTATCTAGACTGGTGTGCCACCCATAATTAATTTACTACAGCAATACTGACAAGCTCAACAGTACCTTTTGTTTTCCAGATAAATACTATTTGAGCTCTACGCAGCTGTTGAAGGAAATTATGAGAGCACAGCAACAGCCTGCATCTTCCCTCTTCATTCTTGCAATTCCTGTATTCCTTAATAAAAGTAGACCCAACATAATGTGAGTGATGTATAAATGAGCCAGGGGCTGTACTGCGAAATTTTGTGTTGTCCTGAGCAATGCCATGCCTAACCATCCAAGTAGGATCTACTGTCCTGAGAAGTAGACCTGCCACATGTGGCTTGTCCTGCTCTGGAGAGTTCTGTAGGGACAATTACTTTGCTGATAGAGTAGCTGGTATGTATGTGGTTTTACTGCTATTAAAAATTATGGATAGAAATTGTCTCTAAGGGAATGCATGTGATGAGGAGACTGGAACTGGGTGGTGGAAAAGTTTCCTAGAAACACCTTTGGAAGAGATGGCTGTACTGGAAGAAGTTCTGGAAAGGCCTTTCCAGGAGTTCTCTGGAAAGGAGCTCTTGTTCCTAGTGAGAGGTGGAACTACAGTGGAAAATGCAAACTGAAACATCTGAGAGGAAAACATGCTGGGAGAAGAGTTACAATGGACATCTCTGTCTCGTAGTCTCTGGACAATGCCTGTTCCTCAACTGCTTGTACAATGCTTTTTCCCCAATTCACGTTTTCTCACTCAATGCTTTCCTCTCTCTCTCCACCTCTCTGGCCAAAGATCATCTGCTTGCTTACTGCTTTCATTACCAGTGAATTATATTTCTGCCCACAAAGGTTCCTGGCAGAGGGTCCTCAGGACTCAATCTATGCTAGCCTGTTTATACTGATAATGCAGTTTGGCCTAGGTGACTTTTTTTTCCCCCCTGATGATCTCTGACTGCTGCTTTAATAAATGAGTTTTAAATATTTTGGTGACTACAGCATCTTATCAGTCTGGCTTCTGGCTTCAGAGCTTGGCATTGCTATAGCCCCAGATCTCATTTGGTCTGATGAGTCTTCCCTGTCACCAAGTGTTTAATTTACAGCTTCTCCAACAGATACATTCAAATGCTTTTATATCTGTTGGGTGACTTGTAGGTAGTTCATGGTTTGGAAATAATGCTAGATGTTGTCCCTGACCACAAAGCTTGGCACCTCCTGCAGTAATCTAAGTGTTTAGTTTGTCATGTCTGCTGAGAATGGGTCTTCCTTGAGCAGAGCAGTCCAAGATGTCCCTGTGAGGGAGGCCACCGCACCAGGAGCAGGATTTAAGCTGGATGTTGACCATATTACAAAGCCATCATTAGGAGAGAGGTGGCACCATTGCTCTGATTCAGCTCTGAGAATAACTGGATTTGAGCTGGTTGGCTGAACCGAAAAAGTCATGCCCCAAAAAGCAACATTAGTTTCCTTCTGACTTCACAAAATGATACATTTGAAATTCAGTATTGTGCTCTGGATATTTTATTTTAAATCTTGCTACGTCTTTTTTTGATCTGTGAGATTTTCAAAATAAATATTTTCAAAATAAAATGTTTAGAAAATATAGAAATGTTTTGACTTGAAATCCAGAGCTTCATCTTCACCTGTCAATTTTGATTTGGTTTACCAAATGATTTAAGCTGCTACAAACAGCATTTTTCAGCAGAAGAAAAATTATATGCTTTAGTGCTTCTTTGCACATGTGTGTTTTGTGTGTGTGTGTGTGTCTGTGTTTCAACTCTTTATTCAGGAGGTTCTTGAACCCTGCCATGCCCCCTCCGCTTAGGACTGTGGATAGGGGCATTGAAGGTATCTCCTGATACTCCTTCAGTCCTGGCTCTGCTGTTCAACTTCAAGTACAGTGCAGAGTAGCTGGGTATGAAGATGGCTTCATGTTTTTAAATTGTGTAAGCTTAATTTAACAAAGACAACAGGATAAGAATGTTGTATTGTAAAGCAGCAAAATTCAGAGTGCCCCATCCACACCCAGCTGTACAGCTCCTTCCCTGGGGTTTGACATTCTTTGCCAAACTGTGGAGCTCTCTGCTGAAGCCCAATGACCTTATTTAGGCTTTCTCCTTCACCATTACTTATTTCAGGGTCTGGGTTTGTTGTGATTTTTTTTTTTTCCCCTCCAGGAGCTTCATTTCCTTTCTGTGTTTTGTTCTTTCCCCGTAGACAAACATTGGTTCCATCTTGGCATCAGTAAATCCCTACAAACCCATCCCTGGTCTGTACAGTGTGGATGCCATAGACCTGTACAGACAGCACCGGCTGGGTGAGCTGCCTCCCCATATCTTCGCCACCGCTAACGAGTGCTACCGCTGCTTGTGGAAGCGTCATGACAGCCAGTGTGTTCTGATAAGGTTAGAAATGGAGAACCAGCTACTCCATGGCTGCATCACACGCCTTGCTCCTGCTGTTCCATTTGCATTGACATCTGCCTAAATACCCACACCACCCTCCCTGCCTTTGCCTGATCCCTGCTTGTCACAGCGGAGATGTCACGTTTATTCCTAGAGATCACTTCTGTGCTGCGGGTAGGATGGTCATCAGCTCTGTCTGTCCTGGATCCGTGAATGAAATGTATGGTTTTTTTTCTTAACAGTGGAGAAAGTGGAGCTGGAAAGACTGAGAGCACCAAGTTGCTCCTGAAATTCCTGTCAGCCATGAGCCAGACCTCCCTTGGGGCCCCTGTGTCTGAGAAGAGCACTCATGTGGAAGAAGCCATCCTGGAAAGCAGGTACAGTCACCCTCATGGGCACCCGGAGTGCTGGGTCAGCCTGCCTTTGGGGGGCCCTGCCGTTGGGGTCCCTGCCTTCTGGGCAGCTGGGCCATGGATGGAGCCAGACCTGGGTGGAGAGGATCATGGGGCTGGATGGTGTCACTTCAGGGAAATGCGAAGGTTGCGGTCTTGCTGGGAGGCCTCTCCCTGGCTGCTCTCCCAGCTGTCCGTGGATGGATTAGGCTTCTTTCCAACAGCAATGTGGGATGTGTATGGCAGCTGGAGAATAAATGTCTAGCTCTCGATTGTAGCTGTCCTCCCAGTGAGTCTCTGTCATACTCTGACTCCTGGTTTCCTCCATTAGCTCCTGCTCTCCCCCAGCCTCCCTGTGTTTCAGGCTGCTGGTATGTCTTGCCCTCAGGAGTCCCATGGGCCACCTGGCAGCTCTTCTGCTGTCCTGGCAAGTGATTTCATGGAGAACCATCCATGGGAGCTGGCACCAGGGAACAACCACCACCCACCTAAACCCTGATGAGGCATCAGGCGGGCAGGGAAGCACATGGCGCCTGAATCAAATGTGTTTGAGAGAGAAGCTGGCAGCAATGAGGGAATGGAGACACACTCTGGGGGAAATCCCTCATGCCAGAAGTCCTGACACCCCTGAGGGACCATAACCCTTGCCAGGACAGGGACAGCTCTGAGGGACTATGGCCCACAGGTGACCTATGCTAGAACAGGGAGGTGAAGGGGAAAAGTATCCAGAAAACCTGAAGAAGCAAAGTGTGGCTGAGGAAAACCAGTAAGAGGCAAAGAGCAGCAGAGAAAACAAGGAAGCAGAGTGACATGGAGAAGCAGTCCTGTGAGTGTGACCCAAGGCTTCTCTGCTGCCCTGTTGGGGAAGCTTTGAGAGAGTGGGTGTAACCTGAGCTAAAAAGGAAAGCTGAGGCTAAGAAACAGAGGACAGTAGGTGTTTGACTTTAGGTAAGCCTGGGGAAGAGGCAGGAAAGATAAATCTGTTTTATTGGTTTTGTCCTTGTTTTCTTTAACACCTGAATTATATTTAATAAACTACATTAAAATTTCCCAACACAAGACTGTCTTGCCTGTGACTGAAGGACCTTGCTGGGGGCCCTGCAGTTTGGGGTGGTGAAGGTTGAGGCTGCAGATGGGTCCCAGATGGAGCCTGTGATAGTTGCAGAAACCTCCAGAGGAGGCAGCTGTGAGAGCATTGCAGGTTTTAGGTCCTTATAAGCAGAGCGGCCGTGAGCAAAAGGGCTGCTGCACTTGGACCTGGTGTTCCAGAGACTGTTGTTGGAATATTTATCCTTTGCAGGTGTGCAGATCTTAGCAGGCATGGAGGCAAATTGGAAAAAGCTCTGAAGAGCAGTACAGTCATGACTCAAGATCTGCAAAATCTGCTTTAAGGCAAGCAGCTTAGAAGGCTCAAGCACTCTTAGCAGTTAAGTGATAACTTGACAGTGATCCAGAGAGCTTATGATGGTGGGTAGGTGACTCCTGAGTCTGTAAGATGCCACAGCTGTGAGCTGGAGTGAAGTAAGAGATCACAATGTGCTCTGTGTACATCTCAGTGCTACATGAGCTATTGCAGTATGAGTGCAAGAGAATCTGATTTGTCACCTTTTCTCTGAAGACAAGAAGCTGAAGGCCTGGCCCAGACCCAGAAGCTGCTGCTGCTCCTATGGACCCTACCTCATGTATTTGGAGTTCAGCTGCACTTGCTCTGATGGTGGCCCTCCTTGGGTTCACTTATGGTGGATTTTCTTGCTTGCAGCCCAGCACATACCAAGGAACAATGCTGGATTCTCAGTTTCAGACAGCATTGCAAACAAAGTGTTCATCACCTTTCTATCATTTGCTTGTGTTGGAACATACGTGCTTGGTGTATTTCTCATAAATCAGGCTCTGAAAACTCCTTTGGTACTGTTGATTTTGTCTCTTTTCTGTCTTGAAAACACCCATCCAATCAAAATTCTGCTAACTTTCAGCTTTTTTTCTCGCTTGCTTCACTCTGAAGCTCCCTTCTCCATGTTTGGTGCCACTGCTGACAGCACAGCCACCTTTCCTGCTATTCACCCCCCCCCAAGTCTTCAAATCTTTTTGTCTTCAACTGTGCATCTGAATCCTGAATCTGCATATGGTGCAGTATTTCTGAACTCCAGACTTCGCTTTCTGCTGCCCTGCTGAAACTGGTTCCCATTATTTTGAATCCTGGAGCCCATCCTGCAAGCAGCCTGCATCACCTTCCTGATGTGCTGCTCCGCCTTGCAGTTCACTGCTGGCCCAGGTGCCACACTGTGATGTGCTGCTGGCATGGCCACTTGCTTGGCCCAGGCCCCTGCCCTCGTGCCTGGCTGAACCAGCTCACCCCACCCTCTGCCTTGCAGCTGCTGCCAGCCTCAAACACCCTCCTGCTCATTTCCTCCCCTATGCCTGAAAGACTTCGCACTCGTGTGTGGGAGCCCCATTGCCAAACTAAACTTTAAAGATATTTCCTCATGCTTTTCTTATATAATTGAACATGATTAAGAGCCACAAAGATTGGCTAGCTGGCTCCTGCACTCTCACTGCATCTGTGGTGGTCATATAACCCTGTCCTCCCTTTTTCTGTCTGTCCCCATTAACTTTGTTGATTCATGGCATTGGTGTGGTCAGTGGGATATTTCTGTGCAATGTCCTTATTTACATACTTGTTTCAGAGGCGTGGGTCTTGGAGCTCAAATTCTCCAGGGCAAGGAACTTCCCTGATCTGTACACCCAGATTTCTCTAATTGTCACTTCTATGGTTGTAGTGTGTTGTAACAGAGGAATTTTCATTTCTGTCCTTGTTACTTGAAAGCGATTGTTTCAACAGATGTTAGGAAAGTACTGCCTGGATTTTCCTGAAGGTTGTTGAGTGTTTCCTTAACCACAGCTCTCCCTTGCAAGGCCTGAAGCTTTCTGCAAGCTCTAGGGGTGTCTGTAGTTGTGGTTATTTTTTATGCTGTACTTACTAACTTGTGAATAATCCCATATCTGCCCCAGTCTCCAGTGGGACTGCACAATAGATCTTTGGAGATGTTTAAAAGCCAATATTTCTCAGGGTAATAACAGCAATAATTTTTGTTTAAAACTATGTATGTTGTAAAATTAGACATGACAACATACAGGCTGTTCTTGTAGCATCTCTGTGATTCCTTGCTTGTCAGCCCTTCAGATTATTTTAGAATTGGCTTAATTGCAGAAATGAATATTTTAATCCTGGATTCAGCGTGTCAGTTTGAGTGGTTTAGGCTTTTCTCTTGAACTGTTCTGTGAAGCAAGTACCAAGCATTTTAACTTTTTTTCGCCTGATGATGGGAAGGTGACCAGCAGACAAAATTCTTCCATTTATAGTCTGTCTGATGTTTTGATGATAGATTTTTTTGCAACTTTTTTTTTTTCCCTGAAATGGATGATGTTGCTGTCTTAGAATGTAATTTTCAAATCTATAGCATGTGTATAGTCCCTCTACTTAGAAACTGTGTGGCTTATATCAGCCTAAGCAAGATTTAGGTAACAAGGGCTTGTGTGTTCCAGTATGAAATTCAAGTACCAAACAAATTGTTTTATTACAGTTGGTTAGATTGAAGATGTTTGCCTGTAATTTTAAGAGATGGTATGTACTGGTCTTCTTCTCCAAAGGCAGAAGAAAAAAATGTAAAATGAATATAGAAGTACGTGGCTTAAAGCTACAGAGTGTTTGCCCTGTATGTCTGATGCTTCTGAAAATCCTTGGAAAAATACTGTTGCATTCATGGGATGTACTGTGTTGAGGACACAGCCTGGCTGGGTCTTGCCACCTTTCATTTCCTGAAGCCACACGGGTGGGGATTGCCCCTGACAGTGTGAGCACCAGCTGCCCATACAGGCTGGGGACTGATTTAATTAACTGCAATCCCAAAGGTTTAAAATTTATCTAGCAGCATGTTAAATTGCTCTTGCCATCCTTCCTTTCCCTTGAGCTCTTCCTGCTTGTCCAGGCTGGTGCTGTAGCAAATAAATCTCTCATGGCAGAACACGCTGTGCAAATGTCAAAAGACTGGGCACATGTTTTGTTTTAATGGTATCCCATCACTAATCGTATCTTCATTGCCTTGTTTCTACAGCCCCATTCTGGAGGCCTTTGGAAATGCCAAGACAGTTTATAACAACAACTCCAGCCGCTTTGGCAAGTTCATCCAGCTGCACTTCTCTCAGCATGGAAACATCCAGGGAGGCCGAGTAACTGATTGTATCCTTTTCTTCACTGGACCAGAAATGGATGGAGTGAGCGAAGATGAGGAGGAGCTCAGTGTGGGTCAGGAAATCCCTCATCACAGTTTTTCAAAGTCAATTTACAACTGTGGGCAAATTTGCAACTCAAAGAGGGAAGAAGTGTTTGTTTTATGGTTCTGCAGCACCTAACTCTAGAAACCTTTTGTCTCAGTACTGCGTTAGGTAGGGACATAGTTTGACTTTTCACTTTGTTAATCTCAACACTTGATACTTAAAATCCTGGAATTTGCTACCTTGGAAGATCCCCCAGGTTGATTGCATCCTGTTTGCTCCACATAAAATTGTTACCTTATCTTAGCTCTGCCAATGAATTCGTGATTGAGAAAAGTGAGAGCAAACTAAGAATCAATATAGTCTGCACAATATTTGGGTGCAGAAGAGAATTATGAGTCCCTGTTTTGGGCTACCTTCTTCAGGGGACCTTGGAACCCTAGTCATAGAATCCCAGAATATCTCAAATTGGGAAGTACCCATAAGGATCATTAAGTCCAACTCCCTGCTCCTCTCAAGACTACCTAAAATGAAATCATATGACTTACGAACATTGTCCAGATGCTCCTTGCACTCTGACAGGCTTGATGACATGACCACTTCTGTGGGGAGCCTCTTCCAGTAACAACAAGGACAGTGAAGACTGGAAATAGTCAAACTGTGTTGTGCCATGATGACTTTCTTCCCTGTATGCCCAGATACCTCTCTCCCAAAGGCTTTGACATATCTTTTGTCTCCATGAGGCAGGTAAAGCTGCCCTGGCTACATTTCTCGATGTTGATGTTCAAAGCTGCTGCTGAGTGCAAACCACACCAATTGCCACTGGAGTAGCCCCCAGATGAATTTACTGCTGTTGTAAATGACAGGCTTGGATTGTTTAGCCTCTGCTCTTCATGTTGTCAGTAGATTTAAGATAGTGGTCTCTTGCAGGAGCAATGAGAACTGATGCAAGACTTGCTCTGTGCAATGCAGACTTTCAGATTAGAGTGGCCTCTAATCTTTCTAGGTGTCCCTAACGTGGCTCATCCTTTGTTAGGTTACCTATGCTCTATCTGGCCCTGCCCTTTTAAATATCTCTTTGGCACATCATACCTCCTTGGACAGTGAATAGAGAGGATGATCTGAGATGATGTTTAGAACCACTCTTTACCTACTTTTCAAAGTGTCAGTTATTTCATGATTTGTTGCTTGTTGCAGGGTTCATCCCAATGTGTCTAGAAGATTTTTTGCCTATCATCAAGCAATCTGTGCTTCTGTCACTTGGATGTTTTTTTCCTTAACATGCTGTTCAGATTTACTGGAAAAGGTAGGTATCACGTCTACTGAGTGCTGGGTGAGCCCTCTTCTCACAGGAGGTGTGGCAGTGCCAGATCACCTCCTGGATGAGGCTGTCTCCATCACAGTGTGTAGACATCAGCTCCTTAGGTGTTACTACTGCAACTGTCCCAACTGAGGAAGAGGCAGAGGAGCAATGTTTGTTCTGTATCTACCACAGCCTGTTCTCCCATCTTTGATAAACTGTGCATTACAGAGAGACTCCAAGAAAAAACTGTTTACCAAGGAGAAAGGGAGAGAGAAGTACCTGGAAACTCAGCTCCACAGAGAAGAATATGGGGTGCAACTCCAAATGCAGGCATCTCTGCTTGGATGTAGTTTACTTTGGAGTCAGGAATTCACTGAGGAGGAGGCCCAGAACTGACAAGGTTCAGTTTGTCCATGTGTATGCTCAGTTGCACAGCCACAAAGATCTTGATGTAGAATTTATTTAGACAAAACCATCATTTAACGGCAAGAAGCCACTCTTGTGCATTGGCTGGAGATTTGCCTGTATCCTGGTCCTCTCTTTGCCTTTGCAACCTCAAGTCTGATCTCTTTCTACTGGCTACTCTTGTATTCTTTGTTTCAGAACAGGGTGGTACATCAGAACCCCGGGGAGCGGAATTACCACATCTTTTATGCCCTGCTAGCTGGTGTAAGCGGGGAGCAGAAAGGTAATTTCATTTTCTGGGATATGTCTCTTGTCCTGTTTCCAGTCCAACATGTGAAGCAGGTGTAAGTCAGTTAGAGCATGGATATTTCAGGTACTTGATAAGTAGCTTCTTCTTGAAGGCCATATGGTGATTTCCTGGGAAACAGAATGGAGAGTTGAGAGGAAGAGGCTGAGGATGACAGAAATGCCTTATGAGAAAAGACACTTCAGGAATTCTGTGCTGAAGGAAAAAGTCTGTGCAAAGTGATGAGGTGATGAAACTGGCTAGAGGCAGAGGAAAGGTAAAGAGTCTTGATTCAGTTGCTGGTGGGAGCTGTTCAAGGAGTTCAAAGGTTGGACTGATAGATATATTTTTAGAACAAACCTACAGTATAGGTAATAGTAGAGAGAAGAATTACAAAGACCAGCGATGTAGTGGAAGGACTAGAGCCAAAACATGTCTTGTGTCTGAACAAAGGGTTTATAGCTCTGTGCTTGGGGAGGGGAGAGGTGGGTCTTGAAAAGGGCACACAGAGAAAGTGGCAGCTGCAGCCTGTGGACGAATCCTCTTTGTAGTGCAGCATCCCTCTAACAACATTTGTGTGTATCTGTCCCAGGCACTGCTGAGCACTGGTGGTGTTTCTGGAGAGGTCAGATAGGCAGGCAGGAACATGTTACAGTTGTACTCTGGTTTTGAGGGCCTGGGGAATTTCTTTATGCTTTTGTTGTCTGTTAGGATAATCAGATGGAAGATTTGGCCCTGACAGAGTAGAAAGGAGTAGGGTTTCAGTTTTAGTGGGTATGTGCAGGAATGGCTACATAGGTCAATTCAGAGATCACTCTAAAGCAAAGGAAAATAGTGGGGACCATGGTTATTAGCAATTGCTTAGGGAAAACATACAAAACAGAATCTTCAGCAGATCTCTGCTATTCCTTTCCATCTACCTCTCCGAGCTGGTGTCCCAGGCTGCTTCACTTCCCCATCTGTACTGTGGTTTTGGCTCTTGATCATCCTTACCTCCTTTCTCCATTGATCTTTTAGTTCTCCTACATTCTTTTCAAAATGGGGGATCAAATCTGCAAATAGTGTTTAAGATGTGGTTGCATAACATGTACAGAGACCTAATTCTGGTTTCACATTTAGTTTTGTGAACTATGTTCAGTGTTTGACTACTGGTCAGCACTGAATGTCTTCAGAAATCTGACTGTGGCTCTCTGAACTGTCTCAAGTGATGATATCTAATTTAGAGGTCATTACCATATGTATGCTGTTAAGACTATTTTTCTGTACACTTTTTGAGCTAGAGTTTAATTTTTTTTCTTCAGTCAATTCAGTATCGAGATATTATTCTGAGACTCTGCAGCTTGGGATTTGACTGTTCTAAATAATTTTGAATACCATCTGCAAGCTCTGTTACAGCACGCCCTCCTCTTCCATGAACTAAAAGACTGGTTGCTAAATAAATTGTTGTCTTTCCCCTGCCTCTTCTTCTGTTGCAGAGAGCCTCTCCCTCTGTGAGCCAGAGACTTACCGCTACTTGAACCAGTCTGGCTGTGTGACTGATGAGAACCTGAATGATGTAGAGATGTTCAGTAAGGTCATGGTGAGTCCAGTCCTAACTCCTCCTGAACTTCTGGGCATAGTCTCAAGGACTAAACATGCTGCATAGTCTAGATCTCACAGGCAGAATTGATTTTCCCTAAGCCAAAATTTGGTGTTCAACAAGTCCAAAACTCAGCTAAAACAAGGCTCAAAAAGTGGTTTTATTATACAGAAATGGGGGAATTTGGGAAACAGTCAGAATGAATAATAATTTAGAATGATGGAGAATTTGGGAGAGCAGAAACCCACCCCGTAATGGTTCCTGGGAGTCTCCTAGATAGCCTGGTTCAGGAAACCTCACACTGACCATTAGAAGAACAGTTTGGTCTGAAGGTACTGTTCCCCAGAAATATTCCAGTAAAGTTATACCACCTGTGAAAATCACCTATTCTGAAATACCTCAGAGATTCAATAGACACCTGTAACTTTATCAGAGGTTAAGGGGGTTAGCAGGATGAATGTGCATATTCATATTTTATTTGATAAATGCTTGTTGGCCTGAGGGCTTTAATAATGTAGGTGAAACCAGCTAGGCAAGACGAGTAGGGTCAGCTTAGGATTTCAGTAGGTCCTGGTTAGGTGTGATTTAAGGGAAGGAAACACCTGTACAGCAGGAGTTTCAATGCAATATGGCATTTATTCTTCAGCTGAGGAGATGCTGGAGGAAAGAAGGGAACTAGAACCCCAGAGTGTCCCATTGACAGGGTGACTGCATGAAAACTAGGTCCTACCTCTCAAAGTCAATTTATGCCCAAGAACCCTGGCTCACATGCAGGCACTAAGAGGGAATGTGCCATACTTCCTTATTATCTGATAATCTCTTTCCAACCATCTAGCAGCTAATGCTGAAAGCCTGGTTTTAAATCTTGCTGCATAGATCTACTATACTAAGATAGAATGAATTAAGGGGGTTATGTGGATCAGAGTAAATTAAGTATCTTAATTTAATCTGTCATTCAGGGAAGAAAAGAAGGGAGAATGTGGAAGCCATCCAGAAACATCTGTAACCTGTGCTGCCAGTGTTCAGGGTAGGATTTCCTCACATAGGCACAAACATATTCTTTCTGTGACAGACCATCAATGGTGGCAGCAAAGTCCAACTTGAGGATGGAGCAAATGCCCACCTGCCTTAGATGGCAATAGAGCAAATGTAGGAGAGAATGGGAGACAGTAAATATCATTGACAAATGTATAGCTGAGAGAGGTGCTGTGCCATCCTGTTTCATTTGGATGCATGGTGACTATAATTCTGAGTTTTACATCTTACACACACTGGTCCTGAGTGTGGTGGTTACACTGTACTTGGCTGTACATACAGTTAACAGTGGCTGTGTGGTTTTGCATAGACTGCCATGAAGGTGGTGGACTTCAGCACTGAAGAAATCAGAGACATCTTCAAACTTCTTTCTGGCACACTTCATTTGGGAAACGTTGAATTCATGACAGCTGGTGGGGCCCAGGTTACAACAAAAGCAGGTAAGTAGGCCCGTAGCAACTTGGTAGACCATGCAAAGCCCCATAAGGCCCCCAATAAAGCCCTCTCCACTGTCCTTTCTCCCTCCATTATGCTGGTCTGCATTGCCTTCACCAGCAGGTTCCCTGTAGTTTAACCCCACAAAAGCATTGCCACAGGATGCATGGCTCTGGGGTACCAGTGGAATTTAGTTGGTCTGTGGCCCTGGGATCCATTTGTGCTTCTGGATATTCTCAGACTGAGTGCACAGCCTCACAGTTTCTCTTTTGCATTGAAAGAGATGGAAGAAATAGGACCAGGAAGGAGTTTAAGATAAAAGTGATCTGTTAGAGACTATGCCCCATCTTCATTTGAAGCAGTTGGTGGTGTGCACTCTGTTACAGTTATCCAGTCTGAGCTGGTCTGCAAAGCGAGTGCCTAAACAGACAGAAGCAATAAATACGTATTACAAGTGCTTCAAGTCTTAAGTTAATTGCCTCTCTTCTTTAACATCCAAATTTAGCAATCCCATGCTCAAACTGCAGTATTGTGCTTCTACAAAAACATTTCTTCTCATGCAATGTTTTGCTGGTGCTGAGCTTTACCCAGAGTTTTGCTCTTCCTGCTGTCAGCAGAAAGGCTGACTTACTTGAGTATCTGACTGTGGCCTATAATGGGTTATGTGAGCCTTAGACTGGGTTTGTGAGCTTACAGCTTTGGGTATGCCAAAGAGAATTCAGTAAGGGGGAGTGTGTTTTGTGCTGGGGTTTAGTCACCTGTCATGTAGGAGTCCCTGGGATTTCCTCACCGAGCTGCAAAAATATCCCTATGAGTGATGGGGATCCATGCAGGAGAAAAAAGTGTGTCTTCCTTTGTTAATAGTGCTGAATGTTGCCAGTGACCTCCTGGGCTTAGATGCCTTTCAGCTTTCTGAAGTACTGACACAGAGGTCCATGATTCTGCGTGGGGAAGAGATCAGCTCCCCTCTCACTGTGGAGCAGGTAAGTGTCCTAGTGTGTGCTTCTGCTTCTGCCACTTCTGCATTTCCAGGCCCTGATCTTCCTCTTGTGTCACCCATTCCAGCCTAGGGCCTCCTGCTTCCTCAGGTATTTTGCCCTTATTGGTAGCTCAGGTCCCAGTGTTGACTCTGCTTTTCAGGCTTTACCGGGGAGTTCACTAGCAAATGCCAATGCACAATACTGGTTTTAAGTCACCTTCACTCAGCGGGAACTGGTCATGCTTGTGTTATGCAGAAGGTGCATCAGATGCTTTGTGGTAATTGCACATGTGCGTGCTTTAACCTTGCAGAACTCCCAGGTTATGCTGCATTTACTGGAAGGTAAAAGCTGGCATGCAGTTCCCACAAAACATCCGGCAGATGTTAGGCTGTTACCCCGCAGCAGCTTCTTTCCGTATCCATACAACCACAAAGGAGGACTGAGTAAACTGATATGTAACTCTTGTGGTGTTGCTGATCACTTGAGGGCACTCTTGGTGTTTCAGGTCCATGCACAGATAACTGTAGAAAATCCTCTGTCATGAATAAAATGCGAGACACTGGAAGACAAGGAGTAATATTACTAGGATGGAAGATGCATCATGTTATAGCAAAATGAACATCTGTAATGGAAATCATGTGCTGGCACAGACTGCAGAGGGTTATCAATCCAACGCCTACATTGGCAGAGAAGCCAGAGTTACTAGACTCTCTCTGATGGATGTCTGTCTAACTTTCCTTCAGATTTCCCATGGAAGGAGTTTCACAGCATCTTTAAGTATCCTGCTTTAGCTGCAGTGGAGTCTGGAGTTGAAAAGATTTTCCTCATATTTAGATTACCTTTGACATCCCAGCTGTCCACCTTACAAGCTTTGGCTTCTGTGAAGTTTTTCATGTGGTGTTCTCTTTTCTAAGCTAAACAATCCAGTTCCTTCAGTGCTTCCTTGTAAGTAATTTTCTAAATCTCTTTGTCTTCTGTCTCTGTTTTCCCACATCTTTTAAGAAGTGGAGTGCCCCTAACTGGGCACTGTATTCAAGCTGAAGTCTCAGCAGTGCTCATTATGGTAGAGTAGTAGCTTCTTTTCTTGCTGTGAACACACATGCTAATATGTCACAAACCGAGCTTTGCCTTTAAGAAATTGTCTCTTTTTTTGCATAGTCTGTGACCTTTCTTCGCAGTGAAATTGTGTGAAAATTATTTTTCAGCTTGTAGTCTGTGGTAGATACCCTCAGTATCCAATACCACGCTTTTTCTTCCCAGCTGTCTGTCCTAAATAAGCCACATCTTTCTCTAGCAGTGTGTAAGTTGGATAACAGATAATACCAGAGGCACTTCATGCAGTCCACAGCAATGGCATGCAGTTGTAGGATTTACAAGTCTCCCTGAACAGAGCTTTCCCTGATGGTGTAGCTATTCCTGACGTGTGTGTGTTGGACCCCACAGTTACTGCTTGCAGCCCAATGAATTACCAAGGCCACGAGAAAGTTGTGATAGCAAGTGGATGCTGCCATTTAGCTGTCTTCACTAGGAGAGCCTGTTGCACTCAACACTGGGCCTGTAAAGACTCTTCCTGACTACCTGCTGCACCCGCCTATTCCCACTTGCTGTAGGGATAGAGTTGCTGGGGATTTCTCATTGTGTAATGGACTCATTACCCATCTGAGCTTTGACATTTCAGTGGGCTGAATGGATGAACTGGCCTAAAGGCAGGCAAAGCTGGGAGGATGAAAGGCGCCTTTGAGGATCTCATTTGAGCCATATTGTGGGGAAAGGGGCTTTGCTTACAGCTGGATGGGGAGGTCCTGTTCCTGGAAAATGTGTCCAACTTACTGTGTAACCAGACACACTACAGAGGCCTGGCCTTGAGGACATTCTTAGTCCCAACTAATAAGACAGATCATCTGATGGAGAGAAGAAATACCCAGAAAAGATGTGTGTGCCCATGCTCTGAAATGTTCTCTTCTTGGAAAAGGGAGGTTATTCTGTGTCAACTTTGAGGTGCTGAAGAGGAAATAGTACCTAGGAAGAGAAAGGAGGAGAAAACCAGTGTGGTTGGGTGAAAAGGAGGATCTGGCAGTCTGGGCCTCAGAAGTTTGTGAGAGGCTGGAAGGGATCAGAGGCAGTTGGCCTGTGCCATTAGCAAATAGCTCATGTTATTTAGGGTTGCAAAACTGAAGGGGGTGAGGGTGCATTTCGAAGATCTGTCATTGCTGTTCTGGCCTACTGAAGGAATTGCCCTGCTGGTGTCACAGGTGAGACAGAGGAAACAACCGAGTTACTGCGGTTTATTTATGAAATGACAAGATTACAGCTTTCACCCTACTTGATTATTTCATGTAGTGCCTTGCTCACCCCTCAGCATTACATTCTCTAGATGTCAACTTCTTTTCCCAATTGGGAGTTTGCAGCTTGTCCAGGAGGGTTGGGCAAAAACTTGTCAGGCTTTCTATTGTGCAGTTGCAGTTACCAGTCTCAGGTACTACCAGCCGAGGTCCTTGGGCATGCCCTAACATTTATCTCCACGTCTCCAATCTCCAGGATCTTTCCCCACTTCCAGCATCTTTCTTCCAGTCATGATCTTTGCCATCTTCTCTCCTGGCCCCTTTTTTACCCTCTGCAATCATGTCTTCTTCTTGGGGACCCTTATTTTTGGCCTTCTCTTCTTTCCAGAACCCTAAACTCTGGTTTCCCATTCTAAATAGTGTATGTGCAGAATGACAGCACATGATCAGACTCTTAATTTGTGGTTCTGTCTCATGTCTCTGTATTAATTGGGGGATTTCAGGTGTGCCACTTTGGTTTGTCCAAGTGTTATCAAAGTATGCAACCAGCCCATTCCTTGTGCAGCTATCAGGTAGCAGGCTCTTGCTTGAGATACCAAAAGTTTGATTTTGGATGTTCGTCCACACGCTTACATACACCCAATTATCTACTGCCTGCTAGTGATAGTAATTTAAGTTATTTTTTTCACCTGTGATACTTGGTTATGATCACTGCATGGGATATTGGGTAAACTGCAGGAAAGTCTGTCAACCCATGAACTTCTGGGGCATGTGTCCTGGCTGTTGGCCAGCTTAACTGGATTCCAGTAGGATAATGCTGTTTGCAGGAAAGTTTTGAAAAGGGAATTTTTGAGGGTAACTTGGTGACCGAATATTCTATTAAATCCTGCCCTACCAGTTTTTTGAAAACTGAGCAGACACCCATTTGACAGTTCCACTAGGAGTACTGAACCGAGATACCTTGCCTGCCACTGCAAATGTTGGCTCAGGTGATACAAATTACTGCTGTGGGCTTAGTTGTGAGGTATTTGCCACCTTCCCTGTCCCAGCACTTGTTCCAAAAAATGCCACCAATTTTGTTTCTCCTTCCTTCACCCTCTGAAGTTCAGTTACCCAAAGATTATACATGGCTTGTCTGTGTGTGGTCTGGCTATCAGAAAACGTAATACAAATAAATACTGCACCATATATGTACAGCCCATACAGAGGCTGAGACACCTGAAGAGGAGTGGAGGAACCTGAAGTCCCATAGAGATTCGTGTGGCCCTTATGCCTTCTGTTCTCTTTGTGACTCATTTTTTCTCTCTGTATTTACAGGCAGCTGACTCCAGGGACTCCCTCTCTATGGCACTCTATTCCCAGTGTTTTTCGTGGCTCATTAACAAGATTAATACAAAGATCAAAGGCAAGGAAAACTTTAAGTCTGTGGGCATCCTGGATATCTTTGGCTTCGAGAACTTTCAGGTCAGGATTTTGGTTTTTGTGGAGTGGGTTGGTTTTGGAGATCTTGGTGCATATAGGAAGAAATTTTGGTGGGTTTGCATCCTATTAAGGATAGCATAGGGCATTCTGGGGTCTCTCCACTGCCACTTTCCCCTGAAAGCAGAACAATATATTTAGCTGCCCATTTCTGCCAGCCATATTTATATAGGCTGATGTTCAAGGTCTGGTTTGTGACACAGACCCTAAGCAGATCTGCTGTGATAGCTAATATTGAATTTTTGATTTGTATGTGAACCAAATATCCAAATCCTACATGTACGTTATTTGTTTACATCTGTTTTGCATTGTGTGGAGAATCCTGCATGTAATGCTTCTAACTACAGCTGATGTGGGATGTATGTTGAACAGTCATACAGTAACTGCTCAGATACTTCACAGAAGAGAAAGCCCGGTGACCTAACAGTTACGGAATTTATTTCTTTCTTCCAAGAAGAGAAACATGACTGTCTTTATCATGCTTTACAATGATTTAGGTTTATTGAATTAACCTTGCATGCGCTGTTCTCCTAGTGGTCCTCTCCATACTGTCCTCCTCATGTCCATCTGACACCACTCTGTTCTCTGGCTTTACTTCAGGCCTGGCACCTTCCTTGTTACTGGTATAGATTCTTTTAGAGCACAGGAACAAGAATGTAAAATTTTATAATTGTTTCTTCTTGCAGGTGAATCGTTTTGAGCAGTTTAACATTAACTATGCAAATGAGAAGCTCCAGGAATATTTCAACAAACACATCTTCTCCTTGGAGCAGCTGGAGTACAACAGGTGACAAACAGTGGGAGCGGGGCCCCACTGCTTTCATGGGTAGTAGAAGGGAGGACATCATTCCTCCTGTGCTGCTCAGTCCCTACCACCAAAGCAGGAGAGACAGCTGGGCCTTGGTACAACCCTGACCATGGATGTGTCTCATTAAGCACTGTCCATGTGCTTTGCCAGCGTAAGTCACCTGTCTCCAGGAAAAAGCATTCTCCATTGTAGTATTTAGAAACTCCAGATTTCCTTCTGCCTCTCAGCTGAATGGAAAGTTCCTGGGCTTTAACCCATTAGAGTACATGGTCACTGGGTGTATTACTGACTTTGGTAATGATTTACCTATGGCAGTGGTGGTGTAATGCAGATGGAATCTTGGTGTGCAAAAAGTAAATTCCCTAAAGATAGAAGATTAGAGTTACCTGACAGCTCTTTCTGTCCTAAAGATTCTTATACTGTGAAAAGGACTCTTTTCCTCAGCAAGGTTTACATCAGGCTGTTTCCTGAGCTTGGGGCCTTCTGCACAGCTTTTCCTCTTCTGCAGGCTTCATATTGGATTGTATTTTGTGAAGTACCTGCGATGTTCTAGAGTATTTCTGCTTCTAGAGAAGGCTGCTAGACAAATACTTCAGTTGTTGCTCTGAAACAGAAGCCTTTATGTTTGTGAATGAAGGGATTGAATAGAGTCAGTGAGGGAAAATGAGAGCAGCCTTGTAAAGGGAGACAGTTGAATAGGCAATTCATTAGATTCTAAAGATTACAAAATTGCAAGGCTATTTATGCGCTCTCTTCTCAGGCCAGTTCCACCACTGCAGGAATCTTGTATTAAGAATGGTACCATCATGACAAATGACTCTTTCCTGATGGTTGCATAGAAGTTTTAAGTTCTGTGGCTGAACTTTGGAAGGAATGAGAGGATTTTTTTATTGACTACATATCAGATTATTCTAGGGTGATGTACTTAATGCTCATCTTTCACTGTATAACTCTGCTTCCTCAGGTTTAGTAAGCAGCTTCATGTATCTCATCTTGATGCTTTTTTTGAACTTTAAAGTATGAAGCCTGGCCTGAAGCATTCAGAGGCAAAGGCTCTGCTATCTTCAAAATGTTAGTCTCCACCTGAAAGATGTCTGTATCAGAATGTCACTAAGTAGCTTCACACGTAGCCTCTAGTCTTCCTTGTATTCTTGAGAGTTATTCTAGGCATCTCTGAATTCTGAAAACAGAAATATCCTGTATTATGGGAATATAAGAAGATGGTAAGGGGGAAAAACACATTCAGCAGATTCACAGAATGTCATGGGTGATTTTCAAAGCACATTATTGCACTACTTTACCTATGTCGTGTCCTATTCTGAAAGATGCAGGGCCACCCTGTAGGCTCCCTGCATGTCAGGCCAAAGCTCATCTGTGTCATCCTCTTCAAAACTCTCCCTGAAAACTCCCTCCTGTCTCTTCTCCTGGTGAACCTGTGAAGTGTGGTTCAGTCTTCTGGCAGATGTGCTTCAGGCCTGCTTTCCAGACTGGTGGGTCAGCAGTTGACTCTTGAAGCTGTCTGGCAAACTATCCATCATCACCACTGCATGGGCTGATACTCATCACTCCAGAAGGAGCACAGTCTTAAAATTTGTGTGAAATTTGCTAAATGGCTATAAGAAAAGCATTAGTCTAAATCACTGGTTGAAAGGCTGTCTCTTATTTCCATCTCCTTGTGTTAGCAGTGCATTGTGTCCCCTTATTCTTTTTCCTCAGCCATGGCAAAGCCTAATTCCTGCAAATTGTCTTGAGTCCTGGGACAGCTGCCATGCTCAGTTACGTCTGCTCTCCTACACCCCAGGACATTGGATCTTGCATTTCACAGTTTTGTTCTGTTTGTTCTTGACTATCAGGGAAGGGATAAACTGGGAAGCCATTGACTGGATGGATAATGCAGAGTGCCTGGACCTTATTGAGAAGGTAAGCAGTTACCTGTGACAGTTTCTAGGGATCGCAGTAGGGGACTGCTGATTCTGCTGAGATCTTCCCTGGAATTTCCTGGTTGTAGAAGTGGATAGTTGCTTAGATCCTCTTCCCATAGTGACCTGGCAAAAGTATGAGCTGTTCTACCCATAGACCTGACTCAAGAAAGCAGATCTCGGCTTTCTGTTGAGAGTAAGCTTAGGAAGGGTGTCATAGTTTCAGACAGGGATTCACATTTAAGTAAAACCTTAATGTGCATTTTTTATAAATAATCTTCACTTCTGTTCTGCTTGCTGAATGCATTAACTGTCCAGAATTCTGCTTTCAGTTTGAGCCTTGCTGGGTATAACACAAGGGTTATTGCTCAATGATCTGTTCAGATCTCCAGTTCTTGGCTTGGTGCTGTGTAGTTAAAGCTTTTGCTGACTGTAAAAGCCTGTCTCTTGTTTGGCTGTAGAAACTAGGTCTACTGGCTTTGGTGAATGAAGAGAGTCGATTCCCCAAAGGCACAGACAACACCCTTCTGGAAAAACTTCACAGCCAGCATATGGTAAGTAAGAAAATAACCTGGCAGGCAAATGATCAGTATGTTAGCCCCATCAGCATTTCAAAACCTAAAGTGAAGGTTTTGTTGATGTAAAATATGTGCTTTGTGCAGGAAATTTAAAATGCCTTAGGCCCGAACCTGCAAGTGTTTAATAAGGCTGCACTGAACAGTAATATGTAAAGCAACCTGAGAATGGTCTCTTGTGCACATAGACAAGAGGGAGTGTGCATTCCACAGGCTGCAGGCAGAGGAGGTTTGAATTTGCAGCATGGGATGGAGGTCAGGTTCTGCTGGTCTGCGACGGGACACAAGGCAGCACCCCAGGCACAGGATGTGGCTGCACAGTGTGTGTGGGTTTCTCCTGCCAGCTGACTCACAGCAGTCTGCTTCAGAGCATGTCAAATCTGTCTCCTGGGGCTGGGGACGGCTTTTGCCTCATGACTTTTAATGAAAGCTCTCTTATTGTTCCTAATTAATTAAATTCTTTCATCCTCTTTCTTGTGTTCTGGACACAGTAGTGGAACAGCTTTTTCATGCAGGTCAGAAAGCTGTCCTGGGGACACAGAAACCCCAGTGAGATCACTGCAGCAATCCCTTACCATGTCTCTGCTACAGCCAACACTTTGTTCTAAATAGTAAATAGACTGAAAACAAAGCAAATTAAGGCATGTAGCATGGACTTATGGAATAATTAACTACTATAGTGAGAACAACGTCAGCAAATATGTTTCCTAGTACTCTAATTCAGACTTCATCCAGGCCTGAAAACATACAAATTTGTATCCTTTATCTGATTTTTTAAAATTGGCATAGATGCAGATGTTCTCATTTTTCGTATTTGCATTCTAACTCTCGTAGTTGTATTCATGACTTCAAACTGGAAACAATAGCAATGACTTTTGGTTGGCTACTTATACACAGCTTTGAGGAAATATTTCCTTTCTTTAGGCTTAAATCAAGGCCTTCAATTTAGTCCACTGTGGCTTTGCCTTGTGTTATAGGTAAAGAAATGTGATAATGCCTGATTTACCTTTTTTTTTTTTAAATTGTTGTTGGTATTTCTAAATATAGAACTAATGAATATTTTTAATGCATCGCTTGTTATGAATTTTCTTTCTGAACTGTCCCAAACTCTTCAGTTTGTCTCTAAATGGAGGCATTTCAAAGCTCCTCTTTCTTTCTGCTGTTTGTTTCTGAATTTGTCTACATATTTTTTTCTCTATTCTTTTCTGAGATAAATAATCAGACCAGAGTGCAGTTCCCTTGGTAAGAAGGTACCTGTGGTTTATTGTACAGCAGCATGAGACTGCCAGTATTATTTTGCATTCTTTTATGCCCCACGACATTTTGGTTGCTATTTTTGGTGATTTCTGTGCATTGAGTAGCCTTTTCATTAAGCTGTTCATAGTGTCACCTCTGTCTGCTTTGAGGCAATAGCAGTTAACGTGGAACCCTAGGGAGCTTGCAAGAGATGGAAGAGGCTGAGTAGTGAGTGCAGGGAGGAACAGTGAAGTGGAGAGTGCTCTAGGATTTGCATTTGCTGAAGGCAAAAGCATTTTTTACACCAGTTAAAGTCTCTAGTGTTGGCTGGAAGAGCACTGGAAGACATCCAGCCAGCATTGCTGGGAAGCCTGAAGAGAACAAGCCCTCTTCTCTGTATTTTCTGTGGAATGCTGTAGTCTTAAGGAGGAAAAGCATAAAGCTGAGATTTAAGAGAATATGATCTCTGATAAAACTGCAGAGAGGAGCAACAGGGAAGATAAAAGAAGGAGCCAAAAGTGTTGTAAGCATGGGTGAAATATAAGGGTTGGTAGAGAGGGAGAGGAGAACAGGATGCCAGTCCACATGAGAGATCCAGTAGCAGTCATGTTTGGAGAGGAAGGCAGGGAAGTTTGTGGCTGGAAAAAGATGACTGTGTGGAGGGAAGGGAAGAGCAATGAAATGGGGTCAAAGTGAAAGGGAAAAAAAATCATGAAAAAACTTTCAGTAGCACTAACAAATTATTAGCATCAGAAGCTGTCCACCTGCTAAATACTGCTAAAAGAACTTGAAGATGAAAGAGTTGAATTACAAACAGCATTGTGTGACACGTTACTTAAAATTTTCATAGTACTTTTGTCTGAGAAGGTGGGGAATTATTTCAGTTTTTAGAAAGTATTGCAGGAAACTACAGGCCTATAGTTCTTATTTCACAATTGGGTAAATTGACAGAATGTAAATGGTCAGTTGCCTCAAGGAAGGAAGGTCTGTAAGACACTATCTCCTGTAAGCACTGAGGTTTTCTGCTGACTCACAGGGCAAGGCTGGACTGAGAGGGACCTCATGAGACTAATTGTGTTGTAAAGTGAAAATGAAAATGAAAAGCAGTGTAGATAAATGTAAAATGCTGTGCCTGAAGGAAAACAGTCCCAATTTCACCTTTGAAATGATGGCCCCCTGAACTGACTGCTGCTCTTCAGGAGCGAGACCCAGACAGAGGCTGTGATGGATAGTTCCATGGAAATATCAGCACAGGGCTCAGCAGTAATAAAAATCCCCAAATGAAGTAGTAAAAGCTCCTAAGAAATTAATAGAGTAAAAGTAGAAAACATTGTTATGGCACTGTATGATTTATAGATCACCTGCACTTCGAACCCTGTACACCATGGGGCCCCTCCACTCAAGAAGGGCTTCTGTCAGAACTGGCAAACAGCAGGTCGGGGACAGCTTCAGTGCTACGGAAAACTATGTTGAATGGGCCCTGCACTGTGGAGAGAAGATGACTTGGGGGTGTGGTGGGTTTAAAAGTCACACATGGCCTGTAGAAGATAAATGGCACTAATGGAAGCCAGGCTTAAATCCAAGCAGCTCTAGTTCACTATGTAGTTGGTTGAGAGTTCCCTGTGAAAGGACACTCTGGATGCAAGAAGTCTGCATGGGTTCACTTGTGGAATGAGCAAGTATTTCAAAGAGAAATACATTTGGGGTTACTAGTTAGGCAGGCCTCATAGAAATAATTAGAGTGTGAGGGAATATTAGGATGAAAGTAGGATTTACTTGCTTTGTTCTTTCTCTACCCTACATATCCAGTGCAAGAGGCAGAATATCCAGCTGGATAGATTGTTGGTCTAGAGTGGCATGGCTGCTCTTAAATAGTTAAAATGGTTTTCACAGAACAGAGAAAGGACGGGGGAAAAGAGAGAGAGAAAAAAGAGAAAGGAAAACTGAATGTTGAATATAGGGGAAGAGAGGTGCAAAGAAAGATAAACTATAGAGGAAGACAGGAAATTGGTATGTTATTTCCTTTGATGAAGAAAAGGTGTGTAGGTGTTATGCAAAGCTGCCATCTTCCCTGCATCCTGATCCTGTGTCCTGCACCACATGGTTTGTGTGGAGCTCAGCCTCCTCAGGTGTCAGACACACAAGAATTAACATTTCATCCATGGCATGCCTCCGCAGCCTTGATTCTGCAAGCCCTTGCTCACATGAGGAATGCCTTGAAGGGCTGGATATTTCCATCTTAAATTTGAGTAACGTATTTGTAATGTAGCTGCAGATAGCTGCAGCAGATGTGGTCGGGCTCTGCAAGAGCAAAGGTCCTTGCCCATCTCAGCCTTGTCATAGTCATGGCAGAGTTCCTGACTGACTCTATTTATCATTATACCAGCATTATAAGACGACTTCTTTTTCTTTCTTTTCAGAGCAACCCCTACTATGTGAAGCCTCGGGTGACAGACCATCAGTTTGGAATAAGACATTATGCAGGGGAGGTAGGTGTTTGTGAGATGCTTGGTATATGCTGGACTTGAGGTCCTTAGATTCCAAAAACCAAGAATGTCTCTGAGCTGTGTGTTTCCACACAGTTAATGTCCCATACCAGAGCACAATGAGTGTGATGGGATTAAAATAGCATGTCATTCTCCAGTACTATATTCTCCAACTTGGATGCTTGAGTTTCTCAGGTAACTTTTTGTTTGGGGGATAAACTCCTCCTTACTCAAAGGAAAAGTCACAAGGAAAATTTGACTTTTGAGGAGGAGGACAAGAGGCTAAATACCTATTGCAAAATGGAAAAGGTCCCCGAGCCTTCAAGGTTAAATGTTGCTCTTTATTGTGGAGAGATACGAAGCAGATGAAGGTGTGTCAAGGGAGGACACCTGCACATTAAAGAAGGGCTAACCTCCTCCCAGAATAATATCTGCTGAGCACTTGTGGTTGGGAAGTTGGGGCACTGGGTGGCCATTCTCTTCACTCTCCTGAAGTGAGCGGAGTACCCCACACCTTGCAGAGTATTTCCCCACACACCCACTCCTGCCAGGCAAATCTCTGCAGCTGTTTCACCTTGCTCTTGTTTTTGAGGGGTTTTTTTTGGTGTTTTTTAATTGATGATTTAAAAGCCACTTTCTTGCCAGTAAATGCAGAACTCTTCAGCTCTTTGACCCCAGAAATTCAGATCTTGGCACATGCCTGCAGTGTAGCTCTGCTGGAGGCCTTGTACACTGGCACGGAAATATAGAAGGGCTTAATGATCTGTAGGGCACTGCTCTAGTGGCTCTGTCTTTGTTGCAGGTGCTGTATGATGTGAGAGGCTTTCTGGAGAAGAACAGAGACACCTTTCGCGATGACATTTTAAACATGCTGAAAGACAGCAGGTATGCTTGTGAGGAGGCCACATCTGTTGGGCTGGACTAAGCCACGTTCATGTAATAAACCAGACCAAGGAAAGCAGCTGCTTTTGCCAGAGCATCAGGCACCATTCTTAATCATTCTTTTTTTGCTGAAGTGTCCTGATAGAAGAAAGGAGAGCTGGAGAAGTCAGATGAGGCACAGATTTAATCAGGGCTCATGTTGTCCCAGTTTTAAAAAGAGCTTTAACAGCATGACAGTGGTCCCACCAGGCAATTTGGTTTTTTCCCCATTCCCCTTCCCTTTTCCCTTTCCCTTTCCCCTCCCCTTCCATTCCCCCTTTCCTTTTCCTTCTTTCTCTTACCTCCCTATACCAACAATGGCAAAGTTGCCCCTGAATGAGTCAATGCTCTTTGCCATGCTGTCAAATGCCAGCCTTTGTACAGAGGCTGCTTGTTTTCCAGCCTGCTTGTTAGTGGCAGTCATCTGTCCTTGTCCTGTTGCTGTGGGACTGGGCATGGCCCCTAATATTATATCCCAGAGCTGCAACGTGATGTTAGAGAAATGAGCTAATTTTGATCTTGAGCAAGGTCTGGAAAACAGAAGTAGGGCCTAGTAGGAGGGAGGCATTTAGTAACACAGAGAATCCTACAAGTCTTTGAGTAGCAGCTGTACCATGTGCCTCTTACCACAGCCCATGTATTGCCTTTGGGCTCCAGTCTGATGAGACTGTTCCAGAACTGCATCTTATCTGAAGCTGCTGCAGAGTGTGCACTGTGAGAAGCCTCAACCTGAGGGAGCTGAGACTATGAGCTGTTCATAGTTGTCTTACTTGGACATTGGCATCTGGGGAACATTCTACATGAGGCTTGAGGCCAGAATTGTGGTTGTTATTGTCCAGCATAATAGAAGGACTCAGGCTTTTTCAACATGACAGAGGGGAAGTTGTGCCAGAAGCAGCCGTAACAATAAACTGGCACAAGCAGCGCTGAAGAACTTTGTGCAGCTTCTTAAGAACCAGCACCAATGTCTCAGAAGTGGCAAAATGGTGGAAGATTCCCCAGAAATGACCTACACTGAGGGTAGCTCTAGAACTCCTCTGGCCACAGAAAAGCTGGGCTTCCAATTTCATGAGCATGTCATGGGGACTCATCATATGAGCTAGTTTGGGAGGCATGACAGCGCCAGTCCAGCTGGCATACCTTCAAGATAGTTTTGCCTGGGGGCATATAGCTCAAGGGAGGTGTCCTAGCCAGTGCAGAATATAGATTTTTCCTTTGTGTAATATCCTGCTTGAGAGTGTGAGATGGGGTTTCTGGCTTTGCAGCTCAGTGTGGCATACAGGGCAGCCTATGGGATCTGGGCAGCCACATGGGCAGTATTAATTTCCTCACTGAAGTGCCCATCTGAACTGCTTCCTGCAGCCACTCTGGCACAGCAGGTGTAAGAATGAGGGGTTTCACAATGGGACAGGGCAGTAGCTGACAATGAGAACCATCTTCTCACAGGTGGTAGGTGTCTTGCATCTTCTTTAATTCTTTTCTTCTCCCTTAGGCTGGACTTCATCTATGACCTTTTTGAAAGAGTCTGCAGTCGTTGCAGTGAAGAGACACTGAAGATGGGCACCCAGAGGCGCAGACCGACTGTCAGTTCCCAGTTCAGGGTATGATGTTTTCCAAGAGAGCAGCAGGCTTCTGGGGAGGAGCAGATGGGTAAAGCAAGGCCTGCAGCCAAGAGGAGTCATTCATCCTTGTTTTGTGTCCAGCACTGAAAATGTGCAGGAATGTTGCAGTGCTAAAAAAAGACAGTGCCACTGCCCCAAGGATTTCTGTCTGGTATAAAATGTGAGATGATAAGACTGAGCAGGGTGGCAGAGGAAAAGAATACTTCCCTAAGCATATGAAGTTCTTGAGGTTCTTTGATCTTTCATATTTGTTTGGTGTTTCAGCTAAGTGTATGTGTCCTTTTAGGCCACATTTTTACAGGTATTGTGACAATTCCAATAAAACCTTATTGGGAGAACCTTGCAGGTATGAATCTCACCCACTTAGATTGTCTGCAGACCTTCTGTTCATTTCACTGTTTTGTTTTCCTGTATTTAAAGTTTGAGAGACTTGTAAAATTAACTCACAAATACAGCCCAAAGAACAAAGATGGCCACGTAAACAGTCTTAAGAGCAAAATGTGTGGGTATGTTTTGGACAGGGAGGAATCTCTTGGGTTACTGAAATTTTGGTAGGCAGAGTCAAAGGATATTAGGAATGGGAGGGCTGCATGAAGACCTTATTGCATGAAATGTAGCCCCTTTCCCTTCTGTAGTGACTGATCCTTTGAGTTTCTCTTGCTGCTCTTTAGGATTCTCTCCATTCCCTGATGGCCACGCTTAGTACTTCCAACCCATTTTTCATCCGCTGCATCAAACCAAATACAGAAAAGGTAAGTCTGTTTCCCAGCCACACGTGTGCACGTGACACAGGCCTGCATGAGCACACCCTTGCACAATGCCTAGCAGGTGCCTCAAACTGAGGCTAAGAGCAGTTCCTTCCCACCTTCCCTTTTTCCTTCTAGTTATTTTATAGTTGAGAAAAAACACACCTTCCTCCTGGTAATCAGATGGAAAGACTGCATGCTGAATATGAGATTATATAGCCATTCCCACCTCTTTCAGTGCTTATGAAGCCTGGAGGATTAACCAGGATTGTGCAGAGTCCAGAGCTGTGGTAGAAGAAGCAATCACTCCTGTTTGTAGTGCCAGTAGAGAAATTTGTTCTGGAATGAAGGGCTTGTGCAGTAGGCAATGTCTCCTGCAGATCTTTGGCTCTGAGGCACAGGAGGTGGACACATCATGAGCAAGTCACAGTGCTTAGGGAGGACAGGCTGGCTCTCACTTGTATTGTGAGCTGTGGCAGGAGGATATGCTGCTAACTAGATTGGGTGGGGAACTCTGAACTGATCCTTTTCTTTGTTTTGAAACCATGTATGATATGGCAGAGGACAGGCTGCTTAGGGGATTTATGCCAGAAAAGAATTCTGTAGTTTGTCTCCAGTTTAACTGAAAAGAGAGACTGCAAAGAGAACTGAGTCAGGGTTCTGCACTGTGTATGTGTTAAGACATTGTATCTTTGCTTTCCTACCAGAGTCCAACTGTGAGTGCAGTCTGCAAACTATTTTTCCTCTTCCAGAATCAGCTCAACACCCTTTTGTCCCTTATTCGGCACAATGCAGTGTTGCGAGGTTGCTCTCCCCTTGACCCAAACTTCCCCTTTTTTACCTGGCATGCCAAAATATGCAGGGCTCCCTTTCTACAGCAAAACAGATATACAGCCTGTGACTGTCTCACTTACTTGGTTTTGATTCTGGATCATTATTTAGGCGCCGAACCTCTTTAATCCAGACGTGGTGCTAAATCAGCTCCGGTACTCAGGGATGCTGGAGACAGTGAAAGTTCGAAGAGCAGGTTTCCCTATACGGCGCCTTTTCCAGGACTTTCTCAGCAGGTAATTGCTGTCATTGTACCATATGCTGGAACAGCCCTGAAGTGTAGAATTCTATATGACTGTTCCCTCTTTAACTGCTTCTTCTGGTATGGATCAGCTGTGGGATGTTTTTCTAACCATGGCCTTAATGCCCATATCATAGACTGATCTGCGAGGCCTTTTGGAGACTTGCCTTTAGGCTAAAAGTCAGAATGGAAAAATAGCCAGATGGTCTTTGGTCTTTTTTTCCTTTTTCTTTATTTTTCTTGGTAGCTTTGCCACAGCTTTGCTACTGTGATGCTGTGAAACCCAGCTGGTCATAATATGTAAAAGGAAAATACCATGCTTAAAACCTTTAGGCAGCTGAAGAGAATTCTAATGGACAGTATAGTTGATGATTAATATTGGAAAGAGGGATTATTTCTTTTAATGAGCCACATCAAAAGGATTTTTTGAAGTTTAAGGCTAGAAGGGACACTGAACATTGCTTCCTTTGTCTCTTGGAGCATTAAATGCCACCCCTATACTGAACAAAATAACTTGTGTCTGATGAAAGCACATGTTTCAGAAAGACAGTTGTTCTTTACCGAAAAATTTTGTTGAGTTTGTATTCTTTTACTGGGATTGCAACAATAATTGCCAGTGTGGTAGGAACAGATAAAAGTTGGGGGATGGAAATTTCCAAATTGGAAGGCAAACATGAAGAAGGAAGGTCCCAGAGGAAGAAGGACTAATGGGAGGAGGATAATTAGAGTTAAAAGACTGGGGAGAGAGAGGGAGGGGGGCTGTTACTGTCATCTGTAATCTGATGAGATTCTGTTTTGTTCTCAGGTACAAGATGCTTGTGAAGGGGCCACGCCTCTCAGACAACAGCAAAGCTGTATGTGCAGGTTTTCTTCAGACCTATGATAGCAGCAAGAAAGAATGGCAGTTGGGTAAAACCAAGGTACTTCATCAGTGTGGGGAAGGGTATGGCTTCATTCCAGCTGCAAGGGGACGTAACTGCAGCTGGTCAGATGGCAAGGCACTGCAGTCATGATCCTTTAAATACACTGGCCTATGCCACTGACCTGTAGCATCTCAAATATTTCCCATATTATGCACCTAGAGACATAGCAGGTTTTTGGATTTTATCTAAATTCCTTCTCATTGACCAAGCCAGATTGATTTTGTTGTGTCTGATCCAATTTGCAGATTCAAGGGGAACAAGCATGGGTCTCATTTTATGTAATTGTAATGTGTGCCATTAACTCTTGCCTCTTGTGCCAGGTATTTCACTCTGCTTGACTAACTGAAATTCTTGCCTGAGGCAGGGAGCTGAAGCTTGATATATATCTAATCTGTGAATAGCTGCATCACCAGATGTATGACAGCTTTCTGTTGGGGAAGCTCAGATGATGCTTTTGCAGCTAGCCCAGATGCTGGCATACATTTTCTATGAAAAGGTATCCAAATGCTTCTGCCCACTTGCGTAATTCAGATCTTGCTTCTGTTTTGGTGAATGTTTAACACTTCTCTCTTGCCTGGAATAGTCTGGATTTTCATGTAGCAATAGATGTGAGCATTTTGAGGTATATTGCTGTAGAAATCTGGGAATGTGAGGCTGTCTCTATCACAGCTTTCCACATACTCCAGTAAATTCTTCAAAGAATATTCCAAGATGGATGGTGTCCAGTGCAGGCAGCATTTCTCAATAGTGGGTATGCAGTCCATATCTAGAGCAGATGGTAGTACATCAAAGCAACTTCTTGCATTTTTTTGTCCTTAAGCCTTCAGAAAAGTACTTCAGAATATTTCCAGTGCCACAATGAAACCAGAAGTGATTCTAGTGAACATGCACGTTTAATTTATCCAGGAGATCAGATAATGACATTTGTTGCTTTGAGCAATTATTTCTCAGTAAGTGGATAGACTATAATAGTTATTAGAGCAAGATCTCTCTCTCCTCTTCCTAGAGGACTGGTGGTAGTCCAGTTGATAGTCTGTGCTATGAACTCTGTGTGACAATCAAGGAAACCACTGGCCATTTTTGTGGGAAGGACATGTATTACTCTGGAGTTTGGTTGGTTTTTTTTCCCCATGCCTCCACTGATGTTCCAGAAAGAAGATTTTATCACTTAGCGGTATTTCTGCTCTATGATTAAAGTGTTCCCCATCTTTGATTTTGGAATCTGGAGTCTCCTCAATGGTGCCTGCAAACCAGGAACCATTTTGGTCGTTACTGTCCCTGGATAATCCACATTGCTTGGGTGACTGCCAGTCTCCCAGCATTTTAGTGTTAAAGTCTATGTGGAGAGCACGTGTGTTGCAGAGCTGTCTGGAAAGCTTTAGAAATTGGTGGTTAGAGCTGGTAAACACAGAGTTTGAACTTCCTTCCTAGCATGACAAGAGATGGAAGATTGCTGCAGTACAGCAAGGGTAGCAAGATGGAGGACCAAACTCACATGCACATACTCACCTTTTAGAGTACAAAAGGTTGTAAGCTATATAGCTGGAGTCCAGGGCCTACAGTAGACTAACAACAAGCAGGAAATCCAGGCTGCTTTGAGCTGCTGGAAGCTACAGGTCCCTTTTCTCTTCAGTCCCTATTGTGCATCATGAAGGACTGAGTCCATCTGTCTGTTTTCACTCATTCCTTGACCTGCACAAATTATTTGGAAAAAACCAATATGGGTGGTAATTGTGGCAAAGAAAATGTGTTTGTGTCTTGTCAAAACTCTGGATGTACTCTAATGTATTTATTTTTTAATGACTGTGTCCTGTAAACTAAAACTTGACTGAAGAGCTGTATGTGGCATGTTGGTAAACTGCAATCTCTCTGCTTGGGCCCTGGTCGCTGTGAGTCTGAATATTGTGGAAAGATTGAAATTATTAAGAAAGGCAGTCTTTGTATTCTTTATGCCTGAGAAGGAAAATTCACTGGAGCTGGGAAGCAGTTGAGCCATCTTGTTTGGTTATAGAAGTAACTTTCTATTGGGCATGGTTTGTATTAGAGATGTGTGTCCTGGTAGAGGGGAGCAGTTCTATTTATTGAAGGAATGGATCACTCCAAGGCTGTCCTGGCATGTTCCACACTTGCTGCCATGCTGAATGGCTGGTCAGTCCCTGGCTGCTCCAAGATGCTGTCATTCCAAGGTGTACTACCCTGCCATTTCATTCTTCAGATGAGTCGCTTGGCATTCTTTCCCATGGAAAGCCATTTCATTCCTCCCTTGGAGACCACTTTGCAACTCAGCTTTGTGACAGTGCCTCCTGAAAGCCTGTCCCTAGGAAAGCAGATGACAAGGTGAGGCCGTGCAGAGCAGTGGTGCTTCCTGGTAGTACCTTCCCTGCTGCCTGTATCCAGCTGTTGTGCCTTGGTTTTGGATTACAGACTGCTTTGTCTGCATTGATGTTTCAGCTGGTGCTATGTAACACAGGCCTGGAATACTTGGGTTGATGGAGAAAAGAGCCTTAATTTTTCCAGAGGCTTTCAGGTAAGGGTGAAGTGAAGCTACCAGCTAAGGGGAACAGAGCATAGGTCATTTGTCCTGAAGAGGAAGTCCCCTGCATCGCCTTACTGCCAATTTTGCTGCTACAGGTGCAGCTCTGGGTACTCAGGTTGGGATTCCCAGAACTAATCTTGGCTTATGGAGTCAGGAGTAGCTACTGAAAAAGGTGTGACAAGCCCATGGGCATGTAACCTAGGAAGAGTATAAGGGGTGGGTGAAGAGCAAGGCTTATAGAAGGGGGAATACTTCCTGCAAAATGAATGGAAGGATAATTATATCCCTAGCAATTGTTTGAAGGAGGAAGGAAAAGACTCTGTGAATTAGTGCAGGGGATTGTGAAGCTTGGGAAAGGAAACGGAGGAGGAAGGGCAGGATGATCTTTGTGTTTTTCATTAAGAATAGAGCAGCTGCTGTGCTGGCAATTGTCAAATTAATGTTTATAAGAGGTATTAACGCATGCAATACAGGTTTTATCTGGTGGTATGGCAGAGTTGAGGGCAGTGTGATGATGAAAGAGATTGTGCTCAGGTGCCCTTGCCTTCACTGGGGATATCCTGGGATGGAGCAGCAGCTTCCATGACCCTTTCTTCAGTGCACCTGGACCTTCTGCCATACTTGCCCATATTCACAACACAGATTTCCTACACAGTAGCCCTTGCTATTTGAAGGCATTAATTTCCACATTTCAACCTGCTGGTTTGCAGGGCCTGTTTGAAGCAGGAGGTTGCTGTACACTGTTTGGCATCCAGGTCACAGTGACCCACTTCCTGCTTTCCCAGTGTTGTCCCCAAGAATCATATGATCCCACTTATGTACACATGGGTGCCCAAGCAGTTACCTTTGTGTCTGCTGATCTCGGTGAAACCTCACCATGCTCACTGTCACACTGATGGTGCATGCAGGCATTGCACCATGGTGATGCACTGTGGTTTAAAATCTGGCCGGTGTCTAGTATGAGCAGAATATGATAGAAGTAACCTTGTATGTTTTGTTCAATCATGCCTTCCTCAGATGAAAGCTATCTCATGTTTTCAGAAAATGACTGTGAATTATGACAAAGAAACAGCCACTTTCCAGTTTATTTCCACAAGGCATCAAAAATACTTCTGGACTTGAAATAGATGTTACTTTTCCTTGTCATCTACAGGAGTCTAAAAAAACTCCAAACCTTCAAAATGGCAACAGTTTATAACGAGATATTGTTATGTTTTTTGAGATTAACCCCTCACTCTCAAGCATATAATCCTATAGGATTAGGGTTGGGTCACATGGAACTCTGCATGCCCTGAAGTCTTTTCCCCCCCCCTTAACTGGCCTGGCTCAGCAAAGACTGTGCTTGCCAGGGAAATACTGGTGGCCTGAGTATTTTTGCAGTTTGATGAAGATAATGGACTGAGACAGTGTTTTGCTGGTTGCATTCTTGAAATGGGTGACTGCTGCTTGGTTCTGGAATGTAATGGAAAGAGCAATCCCTGCCTCAAAGAAATCTTTAAAAGATTGTTGAGTTGACAGAGGGAGTGGATGTACAACTTGAAGGGAAGGATGCCAGCTTCATGGTTGGCAGTACCTTGATAACGAAGCTTCTTTTCAGGCTACCTGTGGTTACTTAGTCATTACAAAACAGCTCATTTCTTAATGGAAACTGCTCCCCAAGAGAAATTCAAGTCCAGGAAAGCCACTGGCTATGGGTAGCAAGTCAGGGAGAGGTGTCAGTACACAATGGTCATTGCAGGGGGAAGGAAGAGCCTTAAGGGATGAGGCTGAAAGCAGTGATGGAGGGGAAGGTATAGAGAGACATAAAGGGGAGATAAGTGGGAAAGAGGAGAGTTTGTGCAGGACACTGGACTAAATAACTGTTCAAATCTCTGGCCTCTCAGCACAACCACATGGATCCAGTACATTTATAAGGAGTTTTTAACGATTAATGTGGTCCTGAATTCTGCAGATTGATGAATATCAGCTCACAGCTTGTGTACACGGCAGTGCTTTAACAAGGGGGGCTGCACTTCCCTAGTGTAGCCCGTTCTGTGCTGGCCCTGGCAGGGATTTATCCAGTGCCAGGCAGCAGGTCACACGAGCATGGCCATATGGCACTTGCTGCTGTGACTGCAGCTTGTATGGACATATCTTACCAGCTTGTTCTAGTCTGGATACTGCCAGCAGTGTACCCACGGTGTCGTGGAGCTCCATGCAGGCTGCAGTCCATCTCAGAAAGCAGTGCATTTATTTCAGGAATTTGTGCTGAACCCTGTGCTAACCTAATGCAAGGCAGCTGATCTAACATTGCTCAGATATGTCAGCACAATTCCTGTAAACATGGCCTTATCTTGCTTGTATCTCAGTTCTTTTGTCTTTGACATGGCACCTTCATTCTTCACAAGCATTTAGCACCGAGCAGAGGTTGTAAATACAGGTGGTGAAAGATGCCTGAGAATTAAAATACTGGACACTGAAGTGCAACCAGTAATACTTGGAGAGTTCTGTCCTCAGAGCTTAGCTGCCCCTAGTACATGCTGCACTGTTGAACCTCTTCAGCAAGGAAGCATCCCCACCCCAGAGCTTCTGGAGGTCGGTGGAGGGCTTCAGCAGGGGTGGACTGAGTACGCGCGGCTTTGTGCCTCGACTGGGCTTTTGGCTTTCCACCTGTCTTCCATTATTAAGACTGCTGTTAAGGTTACTTCCTGGACTCTAGAAATCTAAAAGTTCTTCCCTTTTCTTGAAATGCGGAGGAGTTTCTTTGCAAAATATTTAATCACCCAAGTAGGTCCCAGTGCCTGCTGCAGGGAGGTACCGGATTGTGCCGGGAAAGCTGT
>NW_008235774.1:1210667-1293500 GCF_000691975.1 Corvus brachyrhynchos | reverse complement strand
GCGCCGCTCACCCGGGGATGAAACCGCCCGGCTCTCCCGGGGACTGACTTCTTTCCTCTCTTTGTGTTTACTGAAACTCCTCCCCGTGGCGTCAGGTTTTCCTGAAGGAAGCTCTTGAGCAGAAGCTGGAGAAGGATCGGGAAGAGGAGTTGAGGAAAGCAGCTATAGTCATCCGGGCCCACGTCTTGGGCTACATGGCAAGGTCAGTGCTGGGGTCTGCCCCACCATCCCTGTGCTTGCGTGCCTGGGTTGCCCTGACCCCCTGCTTTGCTCTCTAGTCCCCTAGCATCCGTCCCGTCTTCCCCTCCGGAATTCTAAGGGAGAGTTGCAAAATCTGCCCTCCCTGCCAGCATCAGCTCTGCTGAAACCTTCCTGCACCTTTGGCACCTCTCTTTCAGTTATGTGCACGTTTGCACCCTCCTTCAACGCTGCTCAGCAGGCTTCCCGGGAACTTCTGTACCCATTGCTTGCCTCTGATGACACCTTTTCCTTGCCTTCAGGGCTCTCCTGGCTGGGCCCCACCTACGCTTTGGGTCCCCTCCTTTTCCTTGTGCCTGTCAACTCTGTTTTCTGCTCCCCCTGCCAATCGCTTCTTCCTCACTTGCAGTTCTGCCTTTGCTTACCCTTTTTCCTCACCCTGCCTGTTTGCCTCGTGACCTCCCTCTCCTTTTAATTAACTCTTCAGAATTGGTTTTTGGCCAACTCCGCAACAGTAATCTCCTCTTGCCTCTCCCTTTTGCACCTGACCAGAGAAGGTTTGGGAGAACCAACTGCAGACAAACAGCCCCTCCTCTGCCCCTCGAAGTCAGTGCAACAGCTGACTCCTTAATGGCTGTGGTATGCACACTTAATCCCAGTAAGATGCTCTTTCCTGGCTGGTCTTTGCTCCAGACACCTGTCAGTCAGGGCTGTGAGGAGGTGAAATCCCTGGCCAGCAGAGCTGTTTCAGCAGGCACTCTTCTTAGAGCTCCAGTTACACCAGGTACCTCATTTTGCGCTGGGAAATGTGTGCAAGGGTTGTACCCTGCCTTGCCAGTGTGGAATATCAGCAAAATACCCATTTGGTCTCTGGGGCTTTTGTTCATTTATTTATTTCCCTCTAGGAAGACAAATGAGCTCGCTCTATTGTTTGTACATGAGATTCCAAGTTCTTTGTGTCAGGACCACAGCTCTCTCTTATTTTGTGTCTAGCATTTGGAGAGAGAGGTAGGGATAGCACAGGAAAATTGATTTTCTGGGAAACATCACTGCAGGCATACTGGATTACTGATTTTCTGAGTTCCTGGTAAGGAAGCTACTGCCCTACCAGGCTGTGATGGAGACAGTGTGGCAGCAGTGTTCCACTTAGTTAGAAATCTTGTGGTCCTTCAGCCTCCACTCTTCTGAATTCCCCATCCCACATGTTGCTGTTATGCATCTCATCCTTAAGGACAAGCTGTGCTTCTGCAGCCAGAGTGTAAATCTTCACAAGCAGCTGGAGGTAACTGAACTTCACAGGGGAGGAGAGCAGGGAGTAAAGAAGAGCTGGAGAGGGGGTCTGGAAAACTTTCAGTGAAGTTTCCAGTTGCACTGCTCCTGTATTGAAAAAAGTCCAGCAGGAAGGAGTTCATCTGGGCAAGTACTGAATGGTCTGTGCAGAGTTGGGCAGGAATACCAGGATGTGCTGCCTTAAGCTTGATACCATTTCTGTTAGTTTTGCAAGTATAAGTGTATTTAAATTCATTTGGTTTCATGCAAAGTGGACTGGCAAAGGAAGGATTTTACTGGTTCCTTCCCCTTTGTGAGCTTGTTCTGTGAGCCTGGAGAACCAGATTTTCTTTGCTCTCATTCCCTGCAGCCTATGCAGCCTAGCATCTCTGATCACTAAAATGTGAGACAAGAAAATCAAGCCTATTGAAATGACCCCTTTCCTATGTAGCTAATCTGTGGAGCTCTGAGATGCAGGTAACAGCTTCACCAGCTAAAAACCACATAGTGCAGGATTCATGTATGAATTTGGCTGTGTCCCTGGTTTCTGCAGGGACTGTATTGCTCACAGGAAGAAGACAGTAGCAGATTGCTCCATAACCCTGTGTTCTCTAGTCCTTGGAGGCATACAGCTCATTGACAGAATAATTAACTAAATTTCAAATATAGCACTGGAGCCTTGCAGCCAGCCTGCCACCTCTGGTGTGATTCATGGTCAGGGTGTCTCCCAACCCCTTCACTTGGTCTGCAGGTTGAACTTCTTTGGCCAGTGCAGAAGGGTGAGTGGAAGCTTGAACAAGGGGAATGAAATTCGCGGCCTGTGAGCAGCAATTCCAGCTGAAGGGCATCTGCAAGCTTGGCTGTGGTCATGAGGAGTGAGGGGACACTTCAGCCTGGCAGATTAGCAGGCAGAGCTGGCCTGTAGCTGGGCAGGGCTTGGCACATGTTGCACTTGAGAGAGTTTCTAGCAGATGCATTTTGTAAAAGTCAGAGTAGCCTTTTTGATGCACTTATGCATTGGCAGAGAGTGCATGTGCAGCTGTTCACACCCCATGTGCAGGACACAGGGCGGACAGAAGGAGTGGGGATGAGGGTACTGCAGCCCAGGAATAATTAACCTAAAACCTCCAACTTCTTATCACCTCTTGCCTTTCCTCTTTTCTCTGTGCTTCCTCCCTTTGACTTAATACTTACGGAAAAGAGCATGACCTCTGCACACTACTGCTATTACCATCCCTCTCCTGATTTTCTTGACTGGGCTGATGTATCTGGCATGCAGGGAGGTGGCAAGCTGTCAGCATAGGTCCCTGTTGCTGTTTGAAGGGAATTTCATTGCCAGGACAGGGATTTTAAGGTGTATCTTTTCCTCAGGGTGTTGCAGAAAGTCTGTGGGAAGTATATGTGAGAATACCATGCTATTTCCAGTGTGCTTTCTAGCACTGTAAGACCTCAAGGATTACTGTAGCCTGCTGGCCCAAGATCCTATGTAACAGCCCCATAGAATTTCTCTCTTCACATTCTGGTTTGGATTAAAGAAGGTTTTGATTTGACTAGTACCAGTGGTTGTTTCCCTTTTTTTTCCTACAGCAAGATATTAAGGTGTCTAAGTATATTAAATTACTTTTTAAAATGTCTGTTTATTTTCAGCCTTAATAGATGTCAGCTTCAGGTTGGTTAAATCTTATGGGCCCTGTTGGAAAAATAGAAATGTGGATACTTGAACTGGCATCAAGCCTTTCCTTAGCCTTTTCTATTTCTTAAGGTCCTGCATGCAGCAATTGCTCTCGTTCTTTAAGCCTGAATTTCTGATTCCAGTCCTGCTTCCTCAGAAATCACTCGAGACTCTAACAATGTTCTTGAAATGGGGGTGCTAACACAGACCACAGGATAAAAGCAGTATTCTATGCAACAGTATTTCTGCTTACAAGTATAAGAATCCCAGTAGTATTTTTTCTATAGCACTGTGGTGGGAGTTTGCCTTTGTGTGATGATCTGGGGCCCAAAAATCTATTTTTGCCTTCTGCTTCCTAGCATCGTCCCACATCAGGTGTGTTTGGCCTTTGATTCTTCAATACAAGACCTTATGATTGGCTTTTTTGGATTGTTTAATGTTTGCTTGAATCTAGCTTACAAATAGATCCAGATTACTGTGTAATGGTAACTCTTGTTATTTGCCCAGTTTGTGTATCATGGACAAACTTCTACCAGAAACTTTATTTATGTCCTTGATAAAAGTAGTCTGTAATGCAGAGGCAAAACCTGACTTTTCTACAACTTTACTAGACTACAAAAATACTGAATGATGATTCTTGTGTTTGGGGGCCCTATCATGTTCTTAAAGTCCTGTATAGTTGATTTTGATATCACTGGTGATCCTCATGGGTCCCTTGCAACTCAAGATATTCTATGATTCTTGTTTAAGCAAAATGTTGTGCAATAGAAGTATTTGTTTCTGTGAACCTGTTACAATGTTTGATTCAGCCATCAATATTGTAGTATCAGTGTGTTTTCTCCCAGACAGTACAAAATGAATGTGACCAAATCTATGTGACCAAAGCTGTTTTTGCTTTTCTCGGAGTAATTTGCTTTTGACCACTTAAGAGATGGAGCAATATTTGTTCTCCTACAGTAACGCCATTTGTATGTTTCTATTCTAATAAATCCATACTGAACGATTACGCTCACTGCACAGTGAATGTGTTTATGTGCAATGCAAAGAGACTTTGGGCCAGAGGATCTTCCCTTTCCATCTACCACATATCTCTCCCTCATCCTCTGAGAGTCTTTACAAAAGTAGGTGCCCATTGAAACAACCTAGTGGTAGATTTAGGAGGGAGGACAGTGAGGTGAATATGATTTAGAGGTAGTGGCAGGAGAGGAACAGAAATGTCACTTCTGAAGTCTGTTTTTCCAAAAGGACTTTTCTGTGGATGTGGTCAGTATGCAAGGGCATGAGAAATGCAGAGCGTGTATGACTTCGTGGCGCATTAAGTGTCTGGTTCTGTTTGTAGGAAGAAGTATCAGAAGGTGCTATCCAGTGTTGTTATAATCCAAAAGAACTACCGAGCATACTTCTGGAAGAAGAGCCTGCTGCGCCTGAAGGCCTCTGCGGTGACCCTGCAGAAGCACTGGCGTGGCCGCCTGGCTCGCAGCTTCTACCAGCACCTGCTGCAGCAGGAACTCCGGCGGAAGCAGGAAGCGGAGGAGAGAAGGAGGCAGGAGGAGGAAGAACAGATCAGAAGAGAGGAAGAGGAAAGACAATGGCAAGAAGAGGAGGAGCGTAGGAGGAAACAGGAAGAGGAAGAGGTGAAGGAAAGGTACAAGATGGTATCTTGCGCTCTGTCTTGGTTGAAGACAATTTAAAGTGTAGCATTCTCAAATGAGTTTTCCCCCTTTGTTTTAACCAATCCCTTTCCACCGATAAGGAATGAATACAACTAGCTTTAAGTGAAAAAATTAAGTTTACTAACAAGTGAAACTGTAACAGGCAAAAAACAACAGTAAATAATCACTAGATACAAAACTTCTAAATCTCACAAACACCCTGAGAAAAAAGAGAAACCCAGAATGGTGGAAATACCCCTTTCCATGATGGCACCCGCCACGGGCGATGGTGCGTAGGGAGTCAAAGGGCAAATGGTGTCAGACCTTCCCCCTGACCACGGCAGCCTTTGCAGGTGACCGCGCGGTCTGGAGACAAAGGGGAAGGATGGCAGGAAACCCTGGTGGGAATGAAGGAGCTTACCCAGCAGTTCTAGTGGCAAATTAGAAGTGATGGTGTGTGTGGGGTCAGCGCTGCCGCTCGCTGCGCCCACTGGACTCTGCTGGGTTTATTATTATATAAATTTCAACATGCAATTGTGTGATATTTCGCTTGTCAGAAGTAGTTGGTTACGTTTCTTCTAGGCTTTTGTTACATACTTTCCCAAAGGTGGATCTCAGCAGACTGAGTGGCAAGCATCAGAAAATTCTAAGCTTAGAAGCACTCACCTTGAGTCCTGTGTGCAGTTTTGGGCACCACAATATAAAAAACACATTAAGCTATTAGAGAGTGTCCAAAGGAGAGCAATGAGGATGGTGAAGAGTCTGAAGGGGAAGCCATACGAGGAGTGGCTGAGGTCACTTGATCTGTTCAGCCTGGAGAAGAGGAGACTGGGTCTTCAACATCCTCACAAGGGGAAGAGGAGCAGTAGGCTTTAATGTCTTCACTCATGCCCAGTGACAGGACTCAAGGAAATGGCAGGAAGCTGAGTCAGGAGAGGTTTAGGTTGGATATCAGGAGAAGGTTTTTCACCCAGAGGGTTGTTGGCACTGGAACAGACTTCCCAAGGAAGTGGTCACAGCACCAAGCCTGACAGAGTTCAGGAAGCATTTGGACAACACTTTTGGGCACATGGTGTGACTCTTGGGGTCTCCTGCACAGGGCCAGGAGTTGGACTCGATGATCCTGATGGATCCCTTCCAACTCAGCATTTGATTCTGTAATAAAAGGAAGGACCTGTCTAGTTTGTTGGTTGTAGATTGGTTTTGCCCTTTAGTTCCCAGACCATGAGAGATGTGTTCAACCCAGCATCATCGCAGAGAAGTGTCGGTGTTTCTAGGAATCAGGCAAACTCATTTTATTTTCATTTTCTAATTAATGTTAAATGGCATCTGAGTGAGTAGCCAGAACGGTACTAGTGGACCAACTTGGCTAACTTCTGAACATCCATTTGACCTAAAAAATGAGGTGGAAGTCCACAGAAATTGCAAATCAGCTAATCTACTGAGAACAAGCAAAAAAAACCCAACACAAGTGTAGAGACAAAATCAGAAGGACCTAGGTACAATTTGAACTGAACTGAAACTGAACTGAAAAGTTGGCATGTAGTTATTGTGCATACACTGGTAGCAAAGGGGAGACATGGAACAATTTGGTCTAACATTCAACAGGAAGAAAAATAATAATGTTGAGAAAACTGAGGTATTTGATGCTATTTTTATCTTCCCCAAAAGCTTAACTGTTGGACATGAAATATGATTAGGAAGGATGTACAAGAATTCAGAACATGTCATGGAAATAAAAGTTTAGAAAATGCTCAGATAAATCAAATTACAAATTATAAAGAAGGTATTGGGACTCGGTGAAAATAATGTTTGGGTCCTTCAAGAACTAGCAAAAGAAGTTTAAAACAGCTATTCTCTTTTATTCTCCTTTGTGGATAGTAATGGAGTTTCCATAAAAATGGAGAATACCAAACAATAATGACACCTTTTAAAATGGGAAAAGGAAAAATGAGAGAACTGTGGACCAGTCAGCCTAACATCAATTTCAGGAACATACTGAAACAAATAATCAAGCAGTTGTAAATGCTTGATAAAGAAATCAAGCCAGTGTGGATTTCTGAAGAGCAAACAGTATTAAAATTACCTGTTTCCTTCTGTGGTAGCTTATGGCATGTCTTGTGGACAGGGAAAACCCATGGAGGATAGGAAACTTGACTTTGGGTTGGTAAAAGGTAGGTAAGGGTTTTGATATGTTGTGACAGTATTCTAAGATGCTAAAAGAAATTTGCTTTGGAAAAAAGTACCTGAAGCAGGATTAGGATTTGTGTTTTTACTGCATTTTAATTAATAAACAATAGTAGCTTTTTGTTAAATAGAAGAGAACTTTTGAATGGGATTCTTCCATGATATGTGCTGGATATGGTACTTGTGCAATGTTTTCATAAGAATTTGGATGAGGAAATATGAATATCCTTATTAAATTTGCAGATAAAACCATCTGCTGAGGGGCTGTAGGCATATAGCCTAGGATTACAGTTCAGATAATTTTGGCAAGTTAAAAGAAAGGATCTGAAAAACAGGGTAAGTTTTGTAACAGACATACGCAGATTTAGTTAGGAATAATCAAGGAGCAGAGGAGGAATGTGTACTTCAGCAGCAGGAGCAAGGTCTGGAGGCTAAGTTGAGCATGTCACCAGTGTCATGCTGTGTGAGAGGAGAAAGCAAATGCTCTCTGTCAACCAGATTGTTTCTGTAAGATGTGCTGATACTTCTGTACCAGTTGACACTTGTAAGACTTCATTTGGAGTACTGTCCCTAGTTTTGGGTATCACATTTCAGGAAGAGTGTAGATCAGTTGATGATGACTAGAAAGCAGCAATAAATACCAAAGGTTTAAAAACTGTGAGGAGCAGTTGCAGGAATTAGTATGTAGATTATAGGTGGTATTCCTAATTTGTTTTAAAATGGTTGTGCTTTTGAGCCCTCTTATCGTTTAAGGCAGTTGTTTAACTCCTGATGACTGCTAGGGATCTTTCAGTAGAGTTGGAACCATCTGGATCTCAGTTATGTCAGCTTTCCTTTACAAATATTTCCTGGATTTTTTTAAGAGAGTGAGCACTAGAGTGAGAGCTTTAAGGACTCTGTGACTTGCAGCTGCAGTTTGGAATTTGGCTGGGAAAATCTGCAAGGCCTGGGAAATAAATATCATTGCCCTCCTGTTCTCCCTGGGGTTGAGTTATGGATTTGAAAGTTACCACTGGCAGTGGTAGCTTTCTTCCATCCAGCAGCATCCTATTCCTGTTCCTGCTCCCTAAGCATGACCCTGGCATTTGTCTGTCTGCTGGTTCAGTTGCTCGTAGCATTCTCACTCTGGAGAAACTGGCCACAGTGACGGCTTTCTTTGGAGTACAGCCTTTTTGATGTAGGTGGAGATGCCACACCATGGGGTAGTTTTTCTCCTCTGCTCATATTTATGAACAAACTCTGACTCTTACAGTCTCCACTAATAAACTGGGTTTTGCATGCCTCTGAGAAGTTATGCCAGTTGGGGCTTTAATACAGTAAAAGCGAAACAAAACACAAATCCAGTGCTGGTATTGCAATAATTCTGTTTAAAAAAACCACAGTTTCCTGATATCTGTCAATTACACACGTACAACCTTAATATTCACAGACTTAAGAGTACTTAAGAAGATTCTGTTTACATTTATAATGAGTCTGATTTGTCTTTCTGTCACTGTTTCCAATGTCCTTCCTGGTGTGTTCCAACTAATCCAATTTTCTAATTGATCTGAAAGTTAAGTGCATGGGGAAAATCTGTTACATCCACAAAGGTCATGCCAACCACAGAGAACTGGATTTTTACTAAATTGCAAAAGCTTTTAAATCAGTCTTACAGTAAGTACCTCATTTTAACCTTATTCATGGAAGGATGATGTGTCCATGTAATTCTGAAAACTTCACATAGGAGAGCTAGGTCCGTCTCTGACCGTCATGTCTTTCTTTTTGACAGAGAAAAGGAGCAACTGAATGCACTACTGCAGGTGGCCCAGGTACGTTCAACAGTTACTCTTTTCACATGTTTTCTTGTGAGTGTCTGTGAAGAGTCCTCCATTGCCTCCACTTTGTCTGGATACTGATACTGTTATTGTGGCAACACTGTTTAGAAAATGGGCTTTGTCCACTCAAAACCTGCCGGCGTTTGGCTTTGGCAGAGGTGCACAGAGTTAACAAGGTAGGGCTTTTCTCAAGGCTCTTGTATGAGCTTGCATAGGTTCTATTTGAAAATTTCCGTATTGAACACGCAGCATCCTCTTTTTATCTCTACTGCTTGAGCTTGTTAGATAACCTCGTGATGTGCTACATTGTGATGCAGTCTGTTCTGCTGGATTGTTGCCTCTAACAGCCAAAATAAGAGTGCAGCCAACTGCTGCCATGGCTAAAATAAACCCCTTGTAGCTGATCTAATTGTTGGTACTTGACATACCGAAGAGCAGACCACCTACCCTGAGGTGTGTGAAAATAGCTGTGTATGCCATTGGTTTTCTTCCCATACCACTTGTTCCCCAGTTTCAGACCATCTTTGTTCAGGAGAGATGACAGATTAGAGCGCAGAAATGCATTCATCAACATGTGAGAGTCAGGTAGAGAACAAGGAACAAGATAACTAAAGAAAACAAGGATTAAGGCTTAAACAGGCCAATATATTGACTGCATTGTCATAAGTCCTATCAGGAAGTACATTAAATCCTATTGGAATTTATTTTTGCTTTTTCTCATGTGTACATCTTTCCTCTCATGTATGTTTTCAACGTCCTCTGTGGAGGAGAGGGTGGCTTTATCTTACAGTTAAACATCAGTGAAAGTTAACCAGTATCTTCCATCTTCTAGTTATCACATGTCAGCGAGAAATCAGTGTGGAGAATAGAGTAAGACAGAGTCTTCAGCAGTCAGCTGTCAGCCATCTAGTGATCCTAAAGAATGCCAAGAAATTCTGGGTGGAGTTTTGTTGGGCTGTGGTTTAAGTGGATGCAGTCCTGCTTCCTGCACATCTCCCTTCCAGCCCCAGATTCTGATGGTCAGATGCCCATTTCAGGAAACAATGGAATTTCCAGAGCTCTTAATGAATTTCTGGGAAATCTTCAGCTCTTAAGCAGTCTGTGCATATATGTATTCATATATAGTTGCTTTCTCCTATATGTGTGCGAGTTTAAAAAGAGAGAATGGACTTTTGGGCTGCTTTTATCCAAATTGCAGTGTACAGTGACCAACAGATAGAGAGGCTCTTCTAAAAATTCACTGAACCCAGTGAGCTTCTTTTTATGATTCATAAAGGAGGCAGATTTCTGGGAAAAAGGACATACCTGAAGGTCCAGTAGTTCTGCCTTTAGCTTTTACACTGTGAATAATTGCAGGATGCTTGGAGTCATCTTTCTGCAGATGGTGAGTGCAGGGGAAGCGCAGGAGGCAGGAGGAGTGAAAGGTCCAGGCAAGGATCACATACAGGTTGAAGAAAGTGCTTTAACACTGTTAAAATTCTTTAAGGTGGAAACAGTAGACGCTGCGGAGGTGGATATTCCCCTGCAAGAAGAAGAGAGACGTCAGATGGAGGAGATCTTAAGGCTGGAGAAGGAGATTGAAAAGTTGCAGCAACAGAAGGAGGATCACATGTCTGTCGTCTCTGAAGACACCAGGAATGAAATCAATCGGCAGCGAGAAGAAGAGATACAGAGGTTAGAAAAAGAGGCGTCAAGGGTTGCCCAGGAATTCTTGGAGTTGCTGGATTTTGGCAACCTGGATGAAAGTGTGCAGAACTTAGAGCACTCACTTTCTAGTGAGGGGACACTCAACATTGACTACAGCCTGGTGGCACCCCTGGCTGAAGAAGAAGTCGATGAGGGTTTTCATGCCGATGATGATGGACGGCCAACTTCCAGTTTGGTGGTCTCGAATCAGCATGGCACCAGAAACAGCAGTAACTACTCAAAGGAACTTGCAAACACAAGCCTTTTGCATCTCCAGAGGGAAGTGGGAGAGGCTGTCCCTGCTCCAGGACTGCCTGTGGAAAGAACCACTAGCCCCAAGGAGCAGAGAGCCTTATCTGGCCCAGCAGAAAGCGTTTACAGCACTGTCTCCGACACACAGAGGAGTAACAGTGGAGAGGGAGGAGAGCCCATTTACACTTCCCCCCCAGATGTGGAGTCCGACTACGACCATGAGGAGTTTGATGGCTATGGAGATGCAGGTAACGCCTCAGCTGAGCCTCTGAATGATGAAGAGGGTTTGAGACACTCCCATGGTACCAGCCTGGACTCCAATCGTGGCAGCCTGGACTCGGTGAGACTCCCTCCCTTCACCTTTCTGGATATTAGTGTGGCTTTGTTGATGTTTATAACATCTTTGCCTTCTTACTGTCTGCCTGTTCACTCTGGGTATAGTTACTGATATATAACTCTATCTTACATCAATAATCAGCTTGAATAAAAGGGAACAGTCATAGGCTGAAGGCCAGAGGGCTTGTGATTGTCTGGTGTCTGCTGGCACACAAGCTAGTACATGTGTACCTATTTTAGATGGTTTCCATCGCCATGTGTTAATATAACACCCTTTAGGAGGAAGGAAAGCAGACAACTGGTATTTTGTAGGTATATGGTCTACCTTAGAGAGATTTCACAGAAGGGGCCTAAGGTTCCAGTGTGCAGTGACAAGAAAAAATGGAAAAGGCTGTGGTTTGATAGGTCTCCATCACTAAAACTTCTCTTGTTCTGTTCAGAGTCGAGGGTTTATTTTCAGCTGCTGTGTACAAGTTAAGCTATTCTAAAGCTGGAAGAAATTACTGTGCTGATCGGGCTGGGTCCCAGTGCACACAGCCAACATCACTGAACCATTTTTAATCCTGCTGCAGGGACAATGACAGGGTGGTAAAGCTGGGCTATTGGCCTTGCACTTGTAGTATCTCAGCTTAGATCCCACGCTGGCTCTGGACTTCCTGAGTGCCCTCAGGCCTGAGTGCCCTCAAGCTGCTTAATAACGCAATGATAAACCCCCTTACAGAACAGGATGTCAAAGCCCACATAAGATTGTGAGGTGTTCAGGTGTGAAGCCAATGACAGCCACAAAAATACTTCCAATAAATGACATCCTGAGAAGAGACACTTGAAATACAAAATATCTTTTAGAAAACTATTGAATTTTTATTTTATTTTTAGGAATTCCATTTACTTCCTTCAGTATGCTTTTCCAATGACAGATTGTGACTTTTCTTAAAAGGTTGCATGATTTTCTTGTTTGCGTTTCCCTAATGTCAGCTGCCAGCCATCAGAATTTGTTATGATTTGATCTGCTTGAGTAAAGGTACCTTCTCTGTGGGCAGAAAATCAGTCAGGTAATATTCAAATGATGAATCATTCTGTCACAGCTTAGGCTGGTTCCTACCACTCTTCTTAAAATGCAAAGAGAAGTGGAGGGTTTTATTGTGCTCCTCAGTGAGTAAGTCTAATGAAAAAGCCAGTTGATACTTTGTCATAGTGTGAGCCACAGGAAGAGATAACCACAGCTGAGGCAAGATCCCATCAGTAGCTGCTGTTCCAAGGCTACCTGGTTTTTGAAACCTAATGCCAAGGGAGAGAATGAATGAGTGGACCAGGGATGAGACAAAAGAGGAGCACGAAGGGGTCACAGAAAGAAGAGAGAAGGGAAAATGAAAAGAAGCAACATGCGTTTGAGGAAGGAAAAGATCTAAGGAACTGCCTTCATTAGTATTAAATTAATAAAGCAAATCAAAGGAAATTGTATTTAAGGTAAAGGAAATTATTTTGTGTATGAAGTACTTTCTTATGGCTGAAGGCCTTTATCTAGTTGGAGAACAGAGATGAGTAAATTCTGTACTATTATTTCAGTAATTCAGATTGATATTTTTAGAGTTCAGTTATCCTGGACTGTGCATTTTCTCCTAATCAACCCAAAGAAAGTATTTTCCTTGCTGGGGTTAAATCACTATTCAGTCTTGTCTGGCATTGTGGCCTTTCTGCCAGAAAAATCAGTAAACTTCTCCAAAATGAAAAATTCTCTCTTAATGCCATCAAATTAGATTTTGCAAGGTGGGCTCTGCCTTGAGTCAGGAAGTTTTGTTACTGCAGGGAACTGGAGCTTTCTAGCCATGTCCACTTCTCTCCTTTCAGGTATGAAAATTCCGTGCTCTTGCTTTAGGCATTAATGGATAAGCTGTCAAGCCTCTACTTTTACCACAGTGCTTTTTTAGCAAAGGGCCTATGTATAGTTTTGCACCTTCTGATCATGTGGCCTCTGTAACCCTGTTAATTGCTCCAGTCCTCCTGTGACCAGGAGAACCCAAGTAGCCTGTATCTCTTCTTTTTTCTTTAGTTTCTGGACAGTGAAGAAGAAGTGGATGTTTACATTGATACAGATGAAGAGTTTTGTAATGGACGAGTCACTATCTTCAATGGCTCAGGGCCGCCCTATTTTCACAGTTATCTCTACATGAAGGGTAAGTGGATTTTGCCAAAACTGTGGATGGATGGGATCCCGGAAACCTGATTTCCTCTTCCGTTTGTCCAGAATCATCATCTTTATTTACTCTTAGTTCTCAGTTTATTCTCCTCTTTTCTTCTTCTTATTTAAAACAACAAATAAAGAGATAGGAGCTGGGTGTCAGGGATATGTTTGCCACTGAGACCTGATTGTTCCTACTTGGTATGGGCTTAAATGATTCATTCTCAGCTACAAAACTGAAGTCAGAACAAAAATACTTGAGTAGTGCATATATTTCTATATTTTGCTTTTGTTTCACTAGCTTTGTTCTGTTTTTTCTATGTCTGAAGTTAAGCATAACTTTGTCTCCTTCAGTTCCTTTGTTTCATGTAGGAACTGAGGTGGCAACTGCTCCTGCCCAGGAGCAGGATCAGAGTGGAAGCATGGCCCCTGTTGCACGTCTGCTGAAATTTTGCTCCCTCACTTTGCAGGAGGTCTCATGAACCCGTGGCGGCGGCGCTGGTGTGTCCTGAAGAACGAGGCCTTCATGTGGTTCCGCACCAAGCAGGAGGCCCTGAAGTCAGGCTGGCTCTACAAAAAAGGCGGAGGAATGTCAACGCTTTCACGCCGCAACTGGAAGCGCCGCTGGTTTGTGCTTCGAGAATCCAAGCTGATGTACTTTGAGAATGATAGTGAGGAAAAGCTGAAGGGGACTATTGATATCAGAAGGGCAAAGTGAGTGCAAAAATAAATCCCTTTGGTCCCTAGTATTCGCTCTCTAAACCAGTAGTGAAGGGTCCAGTTCTGCTGTTCATCGGCCTGCATATCTCCCATGGTGCTTGGAGAATCAGAAACAAAGGAAGGAAAAGACAATTACAGCATCTAGTTTTACTCTGGAGGGAGTCTGCAATTACTTGATAGTTCTTTTCCTAGTCTTGCATTTCGTAATCCAGCAGAAGCTCTTTCCAAGCCATGGATGGAGCCAGACCAGGAGGGGCTAATTAAGTACATACCCCATGCATTCTCTCCTACCCAGACTCCATCTGTTTTCTGGCTTCTCCAGGCATTTCACAGAGGTATTATGAAGCTCACAGCGGGATTTGAATTTGGCAGCATGTACTGTGCCTTTTCCTGAGTCCTGAATGCTCTTTCTGCTGCCATAGTCAATTCCTCAGCTCCTGCTGTAAGAAAGGACAAACTGGTCACCTATTAGCATTATGTGGACCTGTAAAATGCTAAAAAGAATGGCACACCTGCCTTTGTGAGCAGATCTCTGTATCAACCTCCCTTTTCTCTCTTATTCCATTTAGTCTGCTGGTGTCTTGAAAATCCATGTAATGCCTTAAGCTTTGGTTTTTAACTGTACAAATCTTTTAAAACATCTTGATGTATATTGGCTGAATTTTGTATTTCTGTCAGAGTTACAAGCCATCTGAACAAGTGATTTCCCTTCTGTGTAGTGGAAGGGCATGATGTGAAAGAACCGACCAGATGGAATTCAGGCCTGTGAAAGGTTTTTAGCTTTGGCTCTTGTGCTTTCTTGTGTTCCAGAGAGATTGTGGATATTCATGAAAAGGAGAATGCCTTGGACATTGTGACAGAAGACCGAGTTTACCACATTGTTGCAGAGTCACCAGAAGATGCCAGGTACAACAGGGAGTTCTGTTAGGTTTGTTCATTCAGTGCAGGTCTGACCCAGGTACTCATGGGAGAGTTTGAGAAACATAATAAATTCCCTTTTGCTGGAGAAAAGGGGGGGATTTGTTCCAGAGCGCCATTTCGGGCTTCCTGGGACGTACCCCACCTACTTTGGGGACTTGATGTTACAGCTACCGAGGTTGTGGTTCAGCCTGCCAGTCACAGGACTGCCAGCCTCTCATGTGGCTGTGAGCATGCTGAATTCAAGGGTTACTTCAGCAGACACACAAACCTTAATATAAACTGGAACATCTAATGGCTGATTTATTTATTTAATGGAATCTTGAATCAAACAAAAAGTCTATTCATGTTGTCTGTAAATGATTGCGAGAGCAGCTGGGTTTTGTCCAGGAGACAGAAAAAAGGCTGCAGCTTATCAGAGTCTGTAGTGTCATCTGATAAAATCTTCCCAGTGCAAAGCAAACAAGTGACTCATGTCCTTCCTTCTTGGCATCCTGGCCAGACAGTGGGAATCAGTTGTTTAAGGGCAGGTTGGACAACCTGTCCTGGCTGTGCAAAGCCAAGTTAAGAGGTTACTGTCCCCAGCCACTCAGGTCTTCCCTCTTCTACCACTTTTGCTGAGGTTTCTGCTGTCTCAGCCCTGACAGTGTAACTGTTTCTCTGATCTACTGATTCTGTGAAGTTATTTAGGGAATATTATTGTTTTGTTTGGTGTATGGAAAGAAAGGGGGAAGAATTGCAGTTTAACAGAAATTGACTGAAGAACAGCCACATGGACAAGAAACAGGTGAATTTAGGGGACCGGTAGCAGAAGGAACAATAACTTCTTAGCCCAGAACTTCCACAACTGCAGTAGGCATGCCCTAAGATAACACTGCAGAATTGTTAGGACAAGTGTGAACCAAATGTGGCCTCTGTCTATGCCCTGTCAGTCTCTGTTCTGAGGGAGAAGAAAGCACCACCACTCGCAGTAGCAAAGGGCAGATAAGCAGATGTCATAGAGTATCCAGTCTGAGAATCCTCCATGAAGTATAGATGTTTGCTGATCTCACTGGAAGCTGCAGATAAGAATCTGCTTTTTCTGCAACAGCAATTAGCCTCCAGATACGTCTGTAGGAGAAGCCCTTTCACAGGCAAAAAACTTAACTCCAGATTCACTTATAAACAAACCCATGATTAATTGCCAGCCACATGACTTTCGAGTTTATTAGCAGATCAGAGAGAGACTAATCAAGAAGGCTCCCAGGCGTCTCTAAGATTCTAGTCCAGGAAGATTCCCAACAAACCCTGTTTTTACAAGTACTGTATGCTCTTCTCAGTCTGCTGGCATGGGCTCCCTGTATAGCCACTGCCTATTTACAGTTCCTTGAATAACAAGTAGAAAAACTGGATTTTGCAGGAGCAGCTGTCAGTGGGTTGAAGAACGTGCACAGAATTTTCATGGATAAATAAGGAGGAAGGAAGACATTAGGATCTGGTATGATCAGCCCAAGAGATATTTTGTGGCATAGTACTCAGGAAATTGTGAATGAAGAAATTTTCCCAGTGGCGTCTTTCCAGGTTCCTTGATCGTGTTCTCAAGCCAGTTTCACTACCGAAAGTTTAATTCTGATTCTGTTTTGATTGGCAGCGGTTGGTTTAATGTCCTGAGCCGAGTGCACAGTGCTACAGCACAGCAGCTGAGGGAAATGCAGGATGAACAGGCCAATCCAAAGAATGCTGTGGTGAGTTACTGTGCAACCAGCCTGTGGGCATGCTTGGAGCCCACTGTGTTTAACTATTTGTGCATGTTTTCCCAGCACATGCACTGCTGTACTTCATGAGCAGTATAAGAAAGTTGGACAGTAATTAGAAAGAAACAGCAAAGCTGATAGCAAAGAGGGTAAGCAGTGGGGAACATGGTGCTTTTGGTGGGTTGCTCAGCTTGATCACAGATAGCTCTTTTTGGTTGGAGGAGAAGAGGGAGGCTGCCTCATTCGGATAAAATGTCTTTGGATGGGGCTAGTCTGGGTCACAGTTATTCCAGACAGAAGATAGCAGTTGGGAAGAACGGTGTATTTACGTATTTTGCCAGTACAGAGATAATAGCTAAGGTTATTTCAGACCTTCATGATACTCTCTGGAAACTTGTAACTGTTTTTCCTCCAGTCCTGTGAAGCCCTTGCACATCTTATGCTGTTTAGGGAGCAAAGATGACTCACTTGTGCCTTTCTTGTATGTTCATTTGTACTCAAGCTATTGGAATTCAGAGGAATGGTTTCAATTCCAATCCTATTCACAAAGGAGGATGCCTGTAATCTAAAATGGAATCTGTGTCTTCTTCATGCTACAGGGAACCCTGGATGTTGGGCTTATTGACTCTGTCTGTGCCTCAGACAATCCTGATAGGTACGTACAGCAATCTGACCATCCCTTAAATCAGAAACTCCCTACAGTATTTTTGTGGGTAGGTCCAGGTTTCCTGTGGGGTTTGTATTTGTTTAAACTCCTAGATCTTTTCTCCAAACAAATAAACATAGCTGAAATCTTCAGCTTGTTTCAAGCAATGTCACTTCATAGGCATGAAGTCCATATACGTATTGTCTTCAAGTCAAAGTTTCTCCTTCAACTCCTAAAGTGAAAACAGCATAATCTCGATGCTAAAAAATTACCTGTTATCAGCACTGATCAAATATGTCCAGCAAAAGCAACACTTCCATTTTTTCAACAGAGTAACTTTGAGTTAATCTTGTAAATGTAGGGGAAAGAAACAGCATTGTGGAAGAATAATGGATGAATTTACAAATCTGTGTTATTCTTGGTATCTTTTCCATGCAACAGAGCACAGACCTTTAGTTAGTTTCAGAGAAGAGATGATGGGACTTTTCATATCACTTTATGTTAACATTTAATTATTTCCCACATGTTAGCAGGTTCAGCCAGGGCAAAGATACCACAGTGCTGAAGTAAAATATTAGCTATTAAGTTACTTACCTCTGTGGTCTGGGCTTTTTTTCCTTACACAGGTTGCTAGGACTTCGTAGTTACTAGTTCAGAAAATTCATTTCAGAAGTGAACTAGGATTTCATTGATCAAAACATTTTAGGCAGTTCTCAGCCTGTACTCCTCATAAGTAATCTGTGTAGCAGTGAAAACTAGGAACAAATAGTAAGCTGAACAGTCAAAATTTGTTTATGTATGTGCTGAGGTATGCTTTTACTGGAGTATCAATGTTTGAAGCAATGTTAAACAAATTCTGAGGAGAATGCTTATTCTCCACCAACATTTTTATGGAGCTTATTTTTATCTTGCATAGGTTTATGCATTTTTCTAACAGAGCTTCATTGCACCTTTTGCTTCGTACTTGCATTCTACTTTTCAAATTCTCTGTTTACGGGAAGGTAAAATGACTTTGGGTGTGCTGTGAGTTATTTGCATGGTTATGACTAATTTTAATGCTTTTGTTTTCTGGCAGACCGAATTCTTTTGTGATCATCACAGCCAATCGCGTGATTCACTGCAACAGTGACACTCCTGAGGAGATGCATCACTGGATCTCCCTGCTGCAGAAACCAAAAGGCGAATCCAAGGTCGATGGCCAGGAATTCCTTGTGAGAGGTGAAAGGAAATACATGCAATTACATGTGAAACTCATCTTCTGCTTATAGTCTGACAGGGAGATTTGATTGTTGCTGACTTGGGATTAGCAGCTCCCCAAACACTGCCATTCTCTGCCCCCCTCCAGCTTCCTGCCTGCTGCTTGCCACATCACATGTGTGCTAGCCCTGGCTTTTATGTAATTCCCTGGCAGGTGGAAAAAAATAAGTACTTCATATGTTTAATTTTTTGATGGTAGTTCTAGCCTATTTAAACATGTCCAGTAAATGCCATCAGGGAATAGGAAAGAGCGTGGCTGCTGATGAGGAGCAGCTGGCTTAGATGGACTATAACATGACACTGTGGCTTTTGTTGTCAGCTCAGTTCCTTCTGACACCTGTCATATAGAGAGGGAGGGAGAGAGATCTTTGTGGGATTGCTGCTGTCCTCAGCTAAGCTAACTAACCTGATTGTGGTAAACATACCACAATCATTTCTCTGAGGTGAGAAAAATTCTCTGAGGTTGAGCAAAAGGTTTAAATTACGTTTTTAGTCAGAGCTTAGTTGAAGATGGCAGAGCATGAGTAAGCATCACATATATATTGCAAAATATTCCCCCATTTATCTTAAATATTTTTAAATTTCCTCTATACTTTGAGCTCATCACATGGTCTGAAATGTATGAAGACACTTATGATCCAGTCTGTGGAAAGCAAGTGCATGAGCAAATTGCCTTGCATCTTCCAGAAATGTCTGTGAAGGAATAAAGGTCTGACAGTGGTTGTGGCAAGGCAGAAGGACAGGAAGAAAAGGATCACCAAAATGTGGCAAAAGCCTTTGACCTGAGTTGTAAAAACTTCAAGGAGATGGAATGATACAAAGGAGACTGACATCTGACAACAGTTTTAGTGCCTTGACTTCAAAATACTTAATTGCAAGGCAACAGTTCCTTTTACCTGGTGGTGTTCATTAGTTAAAAAGGAATGATCCTTTGCAAAGTCAGTGTATGCTCTGCTCTTCATAATAAGATGTCTGTGTGACAGCAGTGCAGCCACAAAGGCATATATTCAGGAAGGTCTGTCTCTGTCTTCTCTTTATATGGAGCCTCTTGTTTCAGTCCCACGTTTTTTGAACATTCTGCCTTGTGGGTGGACATTGCTTTTTACACCTCTGAGTAGAAAACTGTCTTTTTGACAGCTTTAGCAGTGCAGGCTGTAATTTTTTTCTGTTAAAGTATTGAATTTTCTTGATCTTTTTAATTTTTTTTCTTTTTTTTGCGACAAATCTAAAATGACAGTGAAATTATTTGTCCTGCCCATGAGAGCAAGAAATGCACGTAGTGACATGTTTGCGTTTCTGTGCTAGGCTGGCTTCATAAGGAGGTTCAGAGCAGCAACAAGATGTCCTCTCTGAAGATGAAGAAGCGCTGGTTTGTTCTGACCAACACTGCCCTTGACTACTACAAGTCATCCGAGCGCACGGCTGCCAAGCTGGGGACGCTCGTGCTCAACAGCCTCTGCTCCGTAGTGCAGCCCGACGAGAGGGTCTTCAAAGACACAGGTGAGAGGGAGAAAGTGGTGAAGAGCAGACTCCAGGTGTGCAGTTCCTGAAGAGGGGATGGTGCAGGACTGCAGTGGTGTGTTGTGTTGAGAAGGCAGTTATCTTGGTGTCGTCTGAGGCTTTGTGTCTGGCTGCAAACATCTCCGCCCGTGGAAACTGTAAGAGATTTGCAAAGAGACAGGGAACAGTGTGCAAGTGACTGTAAGTGTCTCACACCTGACAGAGGTACACAGTGCTGGTGTTTCTCGCTGAGTAGAGTCACTGCTTACTTACCTCAGTGTTCCCCAAGCAGGGTAATAGGTGTGAGTTCCTGTAGTTGACACTAATTATTGGTATATCTCCAGAACTGTCACCTTGTAGCATGACCTACATTTGTCTCTGGGGTCAGTGCTAACCTCTTAAATAGCAGCTATCCCATACACTGTAAGGCTTTGTTATAGCATCACTCAGCTTGATAGAAACAAAAGATGACAAAGGCCTGTGTTTGATTTCTGTGCAATGTGATGGAATTCCAGGAAGGCAGGATCTGGCATGATCCTCCATTGCCTGCCTTAGGAGTTTGGAAGGGAACCCAGATTATGGAGTAAAGGGTGAATCCCCCTTACAGAGATTGTGAACCTTAGAAAAAGACTTGAAATACTGGACATCTGAGTACTGGAGTTGCTTGGGATACCTTTTAAAGGGGCTAGAAGCTGGAAGTATTTAGTGAAATGAGATGAGAGGAAATTTATTCTGCTCATTCACAAGAAATTGTCCACATTTTTGGTATCAGCAGATGTCTAGGGCTGCCTTTAGCAGATAGAATTGCCATCACCTTGACGTGTTCTCTCAGGTTGTCAAACACATATTTTTTAAAGTTCTGGGAGTTGATTTGGCAGTCTGACTGGATGCTGTGTGTAGAGCGGTCATTTTCCAAGTGATTAACAGGACAGTGTAGCCCAAATGATGTCTGTGAAAGTGAGCTGCCTGGTTGGCAGGCAGGTAGTCAGGTTACACTGCAAGAGACTTGCATCTTGGAAAGCTGTCTTTGTGCCAGTCTGGATTGGGACTTTCCTATTGATAAATATATTTTGGGAATGGGGATGTTAATGTCTACCTAGTGGATTTTAACCAGACACACCATATGTTGTTATCAAAGCAGCAAGGGTTTTCTTTAGCCACAAGCTACAGGCTTTGATTATTAAGAGAATCAGTGATCTCTTAATAATTAAGTCCAACCATTAGTCTAACATTGTCAAGTCCACCACTAAGCCATGTCCCTAAGTGCCACATCTACACATTTCTTAAATGCCTCCAGGGGTGATGACTCAACCACTTTCCTGGACGGTCTGTTGACAACCCTTTCCTCTTGTCCTATTGCTTGTTGCTTGGGAGAAGGGACAGACCCCTACCTGGCTACAGGTCCTTTCAGGTAGTTGGAGATAGTAATAAGGCCCCCCCTGAGCCTTATTTTCTCCAGGTTGAACACCCCCAGCTCCCTCAGCTGCTCCTCACAGGACTTGTGCCCCAGGCCCTTCTCTGGCTCCATTGCTGTCCTTTGACACCCTGCTCCATACCTTTATCTGCTCCATATCCTTCCCCGGTATTGAGCCCGGACTGATGGACCTGTAGTTCCCCAGATTCTCCTTCTTGCCCTTCTTGTAGGTGGATGTCACGTTTGCTGACCTCTAGTCAACTACATGATATGGAAGCTGGTTTCACCTTCCACCTTTGTTTCTCCCCAGGCTACTGGAACATCATCGTCCATGGGCGAAAGCACTCGTACAGACTGTACACGAAGCTGCTGAATGAAGCCATGCGCTGGGCCTCTGCCATTCAGGGTGTCATTGACAGCAAAGTTCCCATAGAAACACCTACCCAGCAGCTCATTCGTGACATCAGGGTAGGTGGCATCCTGCTAATTCCCACATGAGCTGGGAGCAGCTAGACACCACTGGCCTAACCCAGTCACTGCTGAGAATGTGGCACAAAATGGGGTTGCTGTCTTAAGGGGAAAATGAAAAAGAGTAAAAAATTAAACGTACACAACTGTGCAACAAAAAAAAATAAATCAAGTATTACATAAATTTTATTTTGTTACTTTGTTATTATGATTTTTTTGTTATTATTTATTTTGTTATTATGAATTTTATTTTGATATGCGTAAGTCTGGACTATGACTCTGTGCAGTTAAAAATTGCATACAGAACCATCAAGTATTTGCAAATCTCTGCTCCATCCTTTCCACTCCTAAGCATCCTCCAGACACAAATAGAAAAAAATCCATTCCTACCAGCCATCTGACTTTGAGGTACCCTAAAGTTCTCTTCATACCTTAGGCTTGTATGGTTAAACATCAGAGTAAAGGGTGGAAAGACAATATCCTTCAAAATAGCAGAAATTGTACTACAGGAGTAATTTTTGAAAAGAAACTTGCCAGAAACTTTGGCAAATAAACCTAGAATCATTTAAGAAGACCCACCATAGCATATTTCGGAAGAAACGTGTTCGTGATGACCTCTAAACTACATGCAATTAACTAGTTCATATTTAGGAAGAAAGAGCGGGGACTGATTGATTGTAGAGAATCTTGGAAAACTTCAGCTCAGGGTTCAAGGACAAATGGAACATAATGTATTGTTAGGGAAGGAGTATAGGACAAAATGCAGAAGAGTGTGATCCAGTGTGTATGATAGTGACAGGCCTGGATTTTGAACACCATGGAGCATTTTGGTTGTTCCTCCTGTAAACACATGTAGTACAACCTGACAAGTTGAGAACAGGCTCATTATTACACACTGAAAATGGTTGATCTGTGGTCAGAAAGTCCATTAACCCTATCCTGTTAAAAGCTTGAAGGATATAGGAGAGAGGGATCATGCCATATGTATTACACAAGCCACGCTTGAAGGCAAGATTCTGTGCTTGGTGACCTGTGGGATGATGTAGCGTGGCTGTTCTTGTGTTTAATTTTCAGAAATAATGTACAGGGTAATTTTTAGATATGGATTATGCTTTGATAGCTTAGTACCCCATGGCACCTCCAGAAATTTAGACAAAGGTGGTTGAGCTTGAACCTAAATGTATAAGGGCATCCTGCCAAGGACTGTGCATATTTGAGGATAATTATTTTTTCTTTCTTTTCCAGGAAAACAGCACAAACTTTGAAGTAGTGGAACAGACGTATAGGAGGAACCCAATCTTGCGATACACCCAGCACCCCTTGCATTCCCCCCTGCTCCCACTACCCTATGGAGATGTTAGTGTCAACTGTAAGTATTTTACCCAAGTGACAGAATCCTCTCACATTTGGAGGGTCACTGAGGAGCCTGAGCACCACAAAATGGGCCTGTAAGCTCTCTCTGTGCAGGTGAAGTCTGTTTGGGGCAGTGAAGCCCACAGGGTTCGGGGAGGGAGCAGTCCCTTTCTCTCTCCCTGTCTTCTCTGGAGTGTGTTCTGTGTCCACTGCCTCTCATCATGGGAACACTGAATCTTAAAGTAAATGGGGGCAGATAGTTTATCATTCATCCAGGGGACATGCAGGCTGTGATCCTTTAGCCACAACTGGGTTGCGAGTGGCTCCAGTGGAAATACTGTAGCAGGATTACATCTTGCAGCTGGCAGTGGGGTAGTGTTTCTACAGAAGGTGCTGTAAAACCAGACTAAACGAATCCTTTTTCTCAAATGCGTCAGAAACATGAAAGAGCTAGAGTGATGGGCCACCAGAAAACCAAAGTGATTTGCTGATGATTACAGACTGTTTGACATATTGAAACTGAAAGCTGGTGAAGAACTATAGAAGCGCGTCTCATGTGGAGTGACTGAGTCACAGAATCTTTTAAGAAATTAATTTCCATCAAAGCAATGTATATAGGAAAATCAGTCTGCCACATAGGTAGTGATCTAGCTGTGCTTAGGAAAGTGAACATCAATTTACATAGCTTTATGAAAATGTGAACTCTAGTGGTGAGTACAGAAACAAAACGGCTAACGTGAGGTTTTGAAAGCTTAGAAAAGGAAAAATAAAGTCTTTGTGCAGCTGTATTGATATATCATGCACCTGCATCTTGAGTACAGGATACAGTTTTGCCTTCTACATCTCATCAAAGATACAGGAGATGTAAAAACCTGCCTAAAGATGATCAAAAGTACAGAAGAACTTGCCTACAATTAAGTGACTTAATAGAGGGCAGAATTCTTCAGCCACAAAATGAAGTTTTTAGGGCCAGAATATTGTCAAGGAGAAAGTGAAAGGGTATTAGCTGCTTGCTGTCTGTCACAAGGATCTAATTACATGGCAGATTAAAAGCACAGAAAAAATAAATTCTGAAATACAGAAAAATTACAGAGCAAGCACTTACACTGTGGAACTTACTGTATAGAGCTGTGTCTGTATTGTACAGTTAATACATGGCCACTGGGGAAGCAATTGCTGTACAGGAGATTCAGAAGGACCTAAAGCCCCAGAGATGGGCAAAGGAGAATGCAAGCCTGCATCTGAATGGTATCACACGTATCTGAGCAGTTCAAAAAGCAGACATTTAGGTGCTCAAAAAACTGAAGTTTTGGTCTAAGCATTTTAAATCTAAACAATAGCTATAAGTTGCATTTGTGGTACAGCAATTTGCCTAAGTTCTGTGTTGGCTCAGGGGTCAAAGCTAATACAGGCACAACACAGAATTTTGGAATTACACAGGTCAGGCTTGAATGGCTGCATTCAGGTACCTCAGTTGCAGACACTGAAGCCTGAACTAGATTTCAGTGCTCATTTCCATTAAAACATGACTCTGCTTTTCTGCACAGTATATGCAGAAATAGATTGGCAGTGGTGCCAAATCAGATGTTAGCAAATACTAATTAAAACTGCATTTGAGCATTTTGAAAGGAAGCATTAATAAACTTCAACTATAAGTTTAAGTTCAGGATATGAGCTAATGCTCAGGTTGCTGTTCTTCTGTGACAGATTAGTATAGTTAATTGTAGTGCTGCTGGGCCAGTAGAAAATGAGGGAGATGCTCATCTCTTGTCACCTTTGTGATTGTTCCCCAGTGCAACAAGAGAAGGGTTACAGCAGCTTACAGGATGAAGCAGTGAAGATCTTTAACTCCCTTCAGGAAATCGAGACAGTGTCTGACCCCATACCCATTATCCAAGGCATCCTGCAGACCTGCCATGATTTAAAGCCCCTTCGTGATGAGGTGTACTGTCAGCTCATCAAGCAAACCAACCACATGCCACATCCCAACAGTGCTGGGAACCTGCACCACTGGCAGCTGATGACATGTATGAGCTGCACTTTCCTGCCCAGCAGAGGGATCCTGCGCTACCTCAAGTTCCACCTCCGAAGGTAAATGTCCCTTCCATTTGCAGCCTGTTTCCGTTTACTCTGCTGATCTTTGCTGCCTGTTGTAGTTACCTGTCTCACCCTCTTGCTGTGCAAACATCTTCCTGTGGTGTTCCAGCCTCCTACCATTGCACAGTTCTTGCCACCAGCTGTTCTGTGTATTCAGACTCCCCCCCCTTGTCACCCGTCTGTTGTGCCAGAAGGATGTGGAATGTGAGTTACTCAAACAGAATACCATGAGACTGTGTTGCAGTGGGTTTACAGCTGATGACCTGCTGCTTACTAATGTCCATATAAACATTATCACCCTGCAGGAAAGGTGAGGGACTGTACTTTCATACTCAAGGAAATACATACTACCTTGCACAGGCAAAAAGCATACTATGGAGTAGGAGAGACACTGTAAATCCAATTTATAATTTTCCAAGGTTTGTTGAATTAAGCACGTAATGCTTGCAATTTTTATTTTTAATCTGTTTTAACCTCCCATTTTCGTGAATTAAATCAGTTACATTTCTTCCCAACTCATCTTCAGCATCTAATGCAGCTTTACAAAGCAATATGCTCTGGGGCTGAGCTGCAGCCGTGTAGCCTCGCTCCATTCTTAATAATGAAAAAGGTCAATAAAATCTATTTCATTTCTTCCAGGCTAGGAACGGATTTTTGAAAGAGTGAGATGAGATTTTGTCAATACACCAAATACCTACATCCAGGGCCTGGGTCTGAGATGCTGAAGAATACTCTGTGTAGGCATTTCATTGTTTTATCACTGGAGTTGCAGATAATGTTATACTTAGACCTGCTGGCCTTGGAGGGAAGAAAACCATGTACAGGCATCTGCTTTCTATCTTCTTAATTCTCAAGCATACTGTAAAACTGGCTAAAACACAGCCAGTAAATAAAAAAAAAAAGCAAAACCATTAAGAATAAATGAAAAAAGTTTACATTTGGTTTCATAGTTTTTATTCTCAGTTTTGTAAATTCAGCTAGTCAATCCTGCTATCTTCAGCTGTCACTAAACTCCTGAAAATTTGAACTGCTTATTTCATGCATTGCTGAGAAATGGCACTGAAGTTACTTTGAAATGACTAGTATGTATGGTTTAGGAAATGAGCTTGGTTTTTGTGTGGTTGCACTTGACATCAGCCTCTCTACCAAACTCTTTACTTGCAGTAGTCTAATTTTTAGGGTAATGTATTGTTTACTGTGTAATGGGGTTTTTTTGCTTCTCTTTACAATTAGGGTAAAAGACCTCTTTCCAGACTCAGAAATAGACAGGTATGCACAGTTCATAAGCGATTCCCTGAAGAGAACAAAGACGAGGGAGTTTGTGCCCTCCCAGGAGGAAATACAGGCTCTCCTCACCCGTGAGGAAATGACCACAACAGTGTATTGCCATGGTGGTGGCTCCTGCAAAATAACCATCAACTCCCACACCAGCGCCGGGGAGGTAATGCATGAGTAGCATTAACCAGATGTGAGCACGTCTGTGTCTGGAGAGTGGATCTGTTGAAGGGACACCCTTTCCCCCTTCATTTCCAATTTATCTTTTTTTTTTTTTTTTAATTACAGCTTTTTTTGCTATATGTTTGGGGAATGTTCAGCATATTCTACAAGGCTAGTGCCCAGGTTGTAGAATATCACCTGACTGACAACCGTGCTGCAAAATCTAAACACTTCTGGTGTTCTGCCCTTTGTCTGAGGACTTGCTAAACAGAGTTTTCTGGACAAGTGGACAAGGGGAGAGTCCAGTTCATAATGGAATCCTTCTGAGAGGGATAACTTAATCATTAGCAGGTCACAAGCAGGATTCCAGGTTGCAGTACTCATGTCTGTGAAAACATTAGTGCTAAACAGAAGAAAAAGTGGAATTGTTACTAGAGGAACTGAGACTGTCATCATGACATATGAATACAGTATGTGCCTATATCTTGTGCAGAATTCTAATTCCCCTGTCCTTGAAAGGGTCATGAAGATTGAGAAGATTCAGAGAAGAAAAGTGAGGACGATCAAATATAAGTAATGACTTCATTGCAGGGAATGATCTTTTAGGGTTAGAATTGTTTAATCTGAAAACATGGTAATAAAGGGAGAAATGTGATGGAGATGTATGAAATGATAGGTATCCTGAAGAGGTACTGATTCTTTATTGTGAAAGGAGGAGTGATGCCTACTGTGTGATGTGTCTGATTTTGCAGGTGGTTGAAAAGCTGATCCGAGGGTTGGCAATGGAGGACAGCCGGAACATGTTTGCACTCTTTGAACATAATCAGCAGGTTGACCGTGCTGTGGAGAGTCGGGTGATTGTGGCTGATATCCTGGCCAAGTTTGAGAGGTAAAAGAATGTTTCATAAAACCTTTAATTCCTAGTTGGATGTAACACTGGATTTCAGAACCCAGGATTACCTTCAGATTGTAGTTGCCCTGTGGACATTACAGTACCATTGTATTTCTCCTTACTGTTTTTTTCCCTTCTCATTTTCTTTTCTATCTTACAGACTTGCTGGCTCTGAAGAAGAAGAGGAGGAAGGACAGTGGCAACTGTATTTTAAGCTATATTGCTTCTTGGATATTGAGAATGTTCCCAAAGATGGGGTGGAATTTGCCTTCATGTTTGAGCAGGTAAGCTAACTCTGGGAGAATGATTTTGTTTCCAGGGTGGCAAAAGCACACAAGAGGATACAGAAAACTGGTTTACTTTTCATTGGAAGTGGGAATGCTGGTTGTAACAGAAGAATTTGGTGTGTTGGATTTTTGCCTGTAATCTACTAAGCAGATGACCATTCTCGGGAAGATGAGTATTAGAACAAAAGCAAGAAAAACTAACAAAGGCTTAAAAAAATGGAAGATTAATGGTAATTAACTTTTTTAAAATTTGGTCTTTAATTTTAGAAGGCAGAGAAATTTGGGTAATGATACAAGAGAGTCACTAGAAGTAGCTGCTTGCAGAACATAAATGTAAAGAAAACTGGAAAATCTATCTCTCTGGAAATCAGCTTGCAAGAACAGCACATCACTGGGGTGTTACCAGAACTAACTATGAAACCTATCTTTTGGGCAATTTCTTTTGATTAACAGAGAGGCACTAGAAGAGTACTGCAGACAAAGGAAATGACAATGTAGTTGTCAATATTTTTCTGCTGAGTAGTCTTATTTTTTTAAGTCATTGTACTCCATAGTACAATGCTGCTGGCTAGATCAGAGATCACACTTGTATGAGAGAGCCTTGCAGCTGGCATGCACCCCAGCTGTGTGCTTTGTCCCATCTGTATTACTTCTAATGAACACTGACCTCACCTCAGAAAATCATAGCTGTAGAAAATTACTGAATCTGTGTTAATGGCAGAGTCATGAAGACTAAAACTCACTGATAGTCAAACGGATGGCATGTACATCACTCAGACCATGGGTCCTTTCTTGAAATGAACATCAAGTATTGTTAGCTAGAGAATGTCTAGAAAACCATCAGGAATGACATCATGGTGCTCTGTGGAACCTCATTTGTACCAAACTCCCTGTTGACAAGGCTTTCAGTCTACGCAGCTGTAACTGGCAAAGAGAAGTAACAGTAGGAGGGTAGGTGTTACCCAGGCATTAGATGGATGTGCAAAACACCCCGTTAATAGATTTCACAGGAAACAGGCAAAGAGAAGCAAGACAATTGGTGGAGACATCAGGTGAAGGAGGAAGAGGTAGGAGGTGCTTTTGTGTAATGAAACTGAGGTTGAGAGTCTTGAATTTATTATGTATAACTCTGGTATAAGCTTCACACAGGAGCTGTAGCTGGTACAGCACAAAACCAAATCGGCTCAATTCTGGTCTCTGCCATCTGTTCCAGACCTAAAATGTCTTCATTGTAGGACTTTCTGTACAGGATAGGAGCCCCTCAAAGATCTCTGTCCTGTTCAGGCTTGCAGAAGGGGGTGTTCCCTCCATATCAACCAGTTGCAGACTTCAACATATTTTTTACAATGTCTGCTCTGACCTCCTGAATTATGTCCATCCTGCTGGGATCAGCAGATGTCACAGGAATGTGTACGTGGACCCAGATGTGAATAAAGTGTGCTTTTGCTTTTTAATGACTTTGGGGGACTTTTTGTTTGTAGGCTCACGAAAGCCTTATAGATGGTCATTTTCCTGGGCCAGAGGACACTCTGCAGCGTCTGGCAGCTCTGCGACTGCAGTATCTTCATGGAGATTATTCCAAAATAAGCTGGACCCTTGATGGAATCTACCCAGTTAACAGACTGAAATCCAAAATACTGCACTCAACAAAGAGCAGCAGCAGTACCAGCCACACTCTGGAGAGGAGACGGACCAGCTTCCTTGAAGGGACGTTGAAGCGTGGCTTCAAGACGGGGTCTGTAAAGAAGCAGAAGGTAGAAGAGGAGCAGATGATGGAGATGTGGGTAAAAGAAGAGCTTTCAGCTGCTCGGGCAAGCATAGCACAGAAATGGACCAAGCTGCAGGGGCTCTCTCAGCATCAGGCCATGGTGAAATACATGTCCATCGTAAAGGAGTGGCCAGGTTATGGGTCAACCCTCTTTGATGTTGAGGTGAGCAATTAATAAACTCCTGTAACCACAGCTGAGGAGTATTTTGGATATCAGTCTGGAGAACAGATAGAGCTGTGTGTAACACATTGCTCAGCAGCAGAAGGGAAATTTGGGAACTGGATGCATTTTGCCTTAGTAATCTCAGGGAAAGCCTGCAGTACCCACAATACCCAAGAGTTACTACACAGAGAGCACATAGCAGGCAAGGTGGGGGCATCCTGGTACTTAAGAAAGTGGTGGATAGTGAAAGCAAAAGGAAAACAAAGCTCTGTTATTCTTGCCCACAAGAGGTGCAGCCCTGTTCTGCAGCAGTACAACAGAAACTGTGCAGACTGGGGCATGCACAGCACTGTGCTCAGCCTGCTAGAATTGGAGTCCACAGTTCAGTTCTGTCAGTTCTGTTGCTGCCTAGGTGGATCACCATGGGAAGTTGTGTGCACTCACTATATTATCTGTAAAATAAGAAGTGGAATATTGACTTGCTACATCACTTAAAAATCTGATGAGATCTGTTAGCTATTACAATTATTTATTACTCAACTAGTATTTGACTCACAGCTGTGTCACTTCTGAGTCTTTGCAGCAGAAGTGCCTCCAGTATACCTTCTGCAGGTACCCTGGTTTGTGTATTGAATTGAAATGTCCTACAAGAGCTAGAAACAGAGGGCTTTTCCTTAAATGGAAAATTATTTGATCCTCCACTGCATTTTTGCAAAAGGTCATGTTTCTTTTTCTGCAGTGCAAGGAGGGTGGATTCCCCAATGATCTCTGGCTTGGCGTCAGCACAGAGAATGTGTCTGTCTACAAACGAGGGGATCCTAAACCACTAGAAACTTTCCAGTATGAACACATTGTTTTCTTTGGAGCACCACAGCCCAACACCTTCAAAATTACAGTGGATGAGAGAGAAATGTTCTTTGAAACCTCCCAGGTACGTGAAAACACACAGCCACTTCAATTAAGCTTCAAGGAACAGACAGGTTTCTATGCAAGAACTCTTGACTAATGGACTACACAGCCAAGGGAAAAGATGAAGGGAGCTTAAGTCCAAAGGGCAGGGTACCTCTTCTTGACTACAGGGATGAACAAAAAAAATAGGGTGGATAGAAAGTGAAGGAGGTTGAATGGTGTTCCAGTGCATCAAGAATTCCCAGTTTTGGGCACTCTTCAGTTTGGCTAGTTTTTTTCATTCCTTTCCAGTAGATGAATGGGGAGTTTCACAAACCTTAAAAAAAATAAACAAGATTTATTAACCCTGAAGTTGCTTTTCTTTGAGCTAAAAATATTTTTAAGTGTTGCTACAACCAAGCACAAACTTGTCAAGCCTTTCCCTTCTTACTGTCATGTTCACATTTAGTATCAACATGCAAAATTTATTGTGTCGTGACTGTGGGCAAGGGGAATCTTTTTCAGCAAAATGTCCTGTATGCCTCAGCGCACTGAGGTTTTCAGAGTGCTTATGCTGTATTACTGTGTTCTCTCCCCAGGTGGGCGAAATAATAAAGATCATGAAAGCATACATCAACATGATTGTGAAGAAACGCTGCAGTGTCAAATCAGCCACCAGTGTGGACAGTCATGCAAGCATCTGGACTAGGTGATATGGATGAACTGGCACTAGTTTAGTCATGGGTATTTGCAACTTGCCAGCACAAGTGTAGCAAAGATGTTTTTTAAGAATTCACGTGACTACTGTATTTAAACCTGAAGTGACATCTACAGTACCATAGGATTTGCACCTCTGCCCAAAGACATTAAACAGTAACAACTGTTGTTAAGTACTAATGACCCAAAACCTGTTTTCCCCTTGCTTGTTTGATGAACAATGTACCTTAAAGAAGCAAAGTCAGAAGCATCCTCCTCCTTCTCGTGTGCTCTCTGCTGCTTTCAGTATCACCTGTCATACTGGCAGAAAAATTTACAAGAATCATTTCTGCAGAACAGGAGACAGACTTAAGCTTCCTTAAGAATTTTGAACATGCAGACATCTGGGATCATGTGATCACAGCACGGTCTGCTAAAATAGTATTTGTTTTATTTATTTTGCAAACAAATCTAAAATATAAATCACTGTGGGTTTGGTTTTTTTTTTTTTCTTCAGAATCTGCTAACCATCTGATCTGGTCTTAAAAGGAAAAAGCCTTTGTATAATTGAAGCCACATGGTCCAACAGAGAGGTCAAACCCTGTATGAGAGAGCACGAAACAAAGAAACAAGTAAAAACACCCAAGGTGGTTGTTTACCTTCCAATAAAAGTTCACAGGTACACGACTGTAAAAAGTGGCACTTTCAGTTAAACTACTAAGTACTCCAGTCTAGGAGGAAATTTCTGGAAATAGCTCCACTGAAATAGACCATAAGATGCCATTCTGGGCACATTGCAAACAGCATCTGTTGCCTAAAAAATAATGACTGGTGTTCCCCTGTACAGCCCAGGAGGGGAGATTGTTTTAGTAGCATTTCCAGAAGAGCTGCTCTTCACAAACTCTAGGTATGAGATGGAGGGTGGAGATTTATGGTGAGCAGTTTGCTTGCGTTAAGATCCTTCTTTCTTTAGGGGGGATTTTAGGATGACTGGGGTCCCTGAACTTTAAAGTGAACTGTTTCCTACTGAGTGAATAGGTGCCTAGATAAATTGTTGGAGGCAAGATTTTTACTTCCTCTCTACTACAGGAAGCAGATGCCAAATCCTTCATCTCCCCCAACTTTTAACAAGAACTGCTCACATCACTGGCTCCCCAGGTCCCCATCCAGTCTCCTCTAGGTCCTTAGTCCTCAGCAGAACTTGAAAACAATGCTATTTTGCCAAAAGAACTGCTTCTTGGAGGTTTTTATAGCTACCTGCAATTTGAAGAAGCAGAATTTTTTTCTTCTCCATGAAAGACAACAGCCATCTTCAGTCTCTTCAGAAAGTTGATTTCATTGTTTAAAATATTCAGTATCAGTCCCATCATAAATCAGTTGCAGTAGCAAACAAGAAACCTAGTGTTGAGCCATTTTCTCTGACTCTTGTCTAGTCTTGGGATCCCAGAATGCAAAGGACCATTCTGTTTCTTACTGAAACTGCAGAGCTGTATGTAATACGGGCCTTGTTCCACATTTAAAATTGGCTGTCTCCATTTCTGAAGTAGCAGCAGCTAAGGCCTGTTAGCTATGAAACAGAAATGGCATAGAACAGTAGGAGTCAGTGTGCAACAGGTTCCATTCCAATTCATCATCAAATTGTGCCGTATCACTGATACTGTGTTGCAGAACACTAGTTTTGAGGGTGGCAGTACAAGAAGAAACACTGTACATAAACCCTGCTCCTCTCTCGTTTCCACTACACTGCAGCATGTGCAAACACTCTGTGCACTTGCTACACGATCAGCCTAAGAGGGTGGTCAGTGCTGTGCATCATCCCTTCAGCTGGAGTTTTGCCTTAAATAGCGTCACTGATGGATCCTACAAACACCCCCTTGTTGTCATGAGGAATAAAGAGATGACCAGGTCACAGGTGAGAGAGAACAAGAATGCAGAGGCAACCTGAGAAGCAACACTTTGTATACACTGCATACACTGGCTCAATCTCTAATGTATCAGACTAGGCTTGATTAGCCCTGTCCTAACTCTGCACTAGCTCCATGTTCTGCCTCTTGGGTTGCTGCAGGCAGCTTGAACCCACTTGAAACATAACTCACACTACTATTTGTTGTAATTTTGCTCATTTCTATTACAGAATTCCTTCTTCTTTTTTTAATTTGTAACTGGCTTTACAAGATGAAAGTTTAATAAATTATTGGATTGCACAGGCTGTATTCACTTACAGGCATTGTGTGCCCATGTTAAGGTGTTTGCTTGGAGCTTAACACTCAGAACTTGTAAGCAAAAAGTAGGCGTCATTGGCATGAGGATACAACAGCCTTTCCTCCCAGAAGCAAATTTTGGGGTGAATAGAAAATCGTTTTCTGCTACAATGGGGAAGGTTTTTTTCCAACTTCTGCTTTTCTCTGTGGGGCTGTGTCACACCTTTGCTCAGTGGGAGATGTCCCACAGGTTCTGAGACGGCTGTTGTCAAAGCGGAGCAAGGAATTAATCATCTCCCAAGGCCCAATCTGTGGGATCAACTCCATACCTTCTGCACCTCCAAAGTCATTAATAACAGAAAATCACTTCAGGCTTAAATAAGGTGCCAATCTGCACTTCCTGTACAAGTGCATGGCCTGGCCATGGTGCTCACCTAAGAGCTTGTGTCACTGAAGTGGTAAATTGGGACTGGGAACAGCTGAGCTGTCAGCAACACAGACAGACCACCCCACTAGCAGACAGAAGTTCCCTCAATCCATACACAGGTATGGAATCCAAGCAGTGATGCATCCTCCCCATCATTATGCTCCCCCATATCCCTTGGTCAAATGCTCTGAGAGTCTCAGGACCCTGGAGATTGGTCTATGCAATATAACCTCCAACTGTTTACAGATTATTTTTTCTCCATCTTTATCTCCTTGCATGGACTTTCCAGGTCTTTATTCGAGGCTGCAACTGCCTCTGATTGCTGCAAGCTAGCCAGTCTCCTTTCTGTGCAGCTGCTGAATTTCAAACTGCGCTTGTTTCATTAATACATCTCTATCAAGACAACAAACATGGACTGCTGCAGGTCCACCACAACTACACCACCACACACAACTGATTTATTGAGTGGTAGCCATGAATAACCACCCAAAGTGGTGGTGAACTAAAAGCCTTCTCTGACTCCCTTTTTATATCTGATGATGTTGTCCATGTGACATGCAGTCCCTCTGGGACCCCACCCAGGTATTTCTGTAACAGTTAATTCAAATTTGAATGCTCTAATATTTATTTTATATGAACTAGTTTCGTGACAATTTATAATCAGCACCTATACCATAAACACAAAACAGTTTATACACAAAGACACTGCCTCAGGTAGGTTGTATCACAAGGTCATGTATCTAGTTATTATTGACTGTAAACTTGAAACATTTATTTATAGCTTGTTTTAAAACATACAGCCTCTCCCCATGTAGGCTGTGTGTTCTATCATTACCCTGTGCATTTGCTTCAAAGTAACATGTTCCCCCTTGGGCCTTTAAACAAATCTCACATATTAATTCCAGCCCCCACTGTAAAATACAAACTCGTAAATCAGTGGGATGCAAATTTGCTAGGCTCTTTTCTAGTTTTTGTACCAGAGATTCCTAATGCACAATTGGATATACACCTTGGCCTCATTCCACTGTCAACACAGAGGTGAAGGCCGGGAGCAGGATTGCCAGTGACAGTCACTTACCCCATGTGCCAGTTCAGCGCTGCTCCAGCGTGGCTGTGACACCCAGCTGGGAGGAATCCACCACACGGAGCACCCAGACTCTGCACCTGTGTTTAGGTCTGAACACAACCCAGAGCAAACACATTCAGGTGGCTGATTCCTGGTTCCTGCCATTTGCTACCCAGCACTGGCTTGGGCAGCCCAGCAAGCTACAGAAAAGAGCTCTGGTGTTCCAGAGCCCAGCTCCACCTCCTGCCCATGATGCACCCAGGAACACGTCTGGGGCCCCTCACAGCCCTCAGGCACTGGCCCCAGGCCTTCCCCAGAATGGTGTGAGGTCTCAGGATTACCAATACAAACATGTTCTTCCTGTAAAAGCAAATACTTACAAATCCTGAGTGACTATGATAGTGACAGCTGGAGAAGATAAACTCAGTTGGCTCTATACTGGGTTAGACGCTGGGCATAGTCTTTGCGGGGCCACTAATGAGGCACACACGTTAATAGGAGCAACTTACCTATCTTCTACCCTTTCTCCTGTTGCAGTGTGAGGCTGAAGGCAACTCAGCTGCTTCTTTGTGTCTTGTTACCATGTGCCCATGGGCACAGCAGTATTTAAAACAGGAGCAATCTCCTCCCAGCTCCCCTGCAACAGCTGAATCTTGGTAAGTCACTCTCTTTGAGAAAAGCAATCCAGCAGAAGGCTCATGATAAAGTACTCAGAAATGGTTCTGCAAGATGAGACTGGTGTGGGATACTGAATCTGTGTGGTAGGAGATACCCTGGTTGAAGAAGGTGTAGAGGGAGTCCCCTGGTGCTGGAAGTGGGGAGAAGTGGCTGTTGTCCACAGCAAACTCCCCATTGTTGTGTTGTGAGTACCTGGGCCAGGGTCAAGAAAGCTGCTCGCTCCCTGGCTGCTCTCTGCTTTCCTGCTTGCAGAGGAGGGCAACACATCCACCCTACCCAGGTTGTGACGTCCTGTTGCTACAGGCTGCTCTAGCTGTCCACAGTGGCTGTTGCAGCCCTTTCCCTGCAGCCCATGGCAGTGTTGTGGAGCTACTGGCACTGCTCATCCCACATGTTTCAGCCCTGCAGCTGCTGCTCCGTAGAGGAAGCGGTGCTTTCTGCTCTCCTCTCCTGGCAGCTTGCGCTGGTGTAAGGCTGGCTGGTTGGATCTTGTGTCTGTGGTGGTGTGTTCTCCATTTGGTGGCTTAACAATCAGTGCTGCAAAGCAGGTATGAGAGAGAAGAGGTACAAAGAACAACAGTGTCCGCAGGAGACAACAAAAGACGGAATTTCCGAAACCCAGTCTTTTTCCTCAAAGCAGCTCACAATGCAAGCCCTGGGCAAATGTGACTTCTCACTATCCACACACATCTATAATTCACGCTCATTTAACACAAGATGCTCTTTAAATACCCAGATCATGTTTATGAAAAAAGACATTTCAATGAAAGTTCAGTTGCTAATAGTGATGACATTAAATCATGCGTATTTGTAAAACCATCTCATCCCATTACTTTGTTAAATCTAACAAGCCTTATATGCAAATTCAAATTAAACTTACAAAGTGTAAGCACCATGGTTTTGTACAATTATCTGCTCTGTATAATCTCCTAAAGGGGAACATGACACATAACATTTGAAAAGGGAAGTTTTATAGAAAGCAGGACCAGTACTCTTCCTACCTGTATGAGTGTCCCAAGACAGAGCATGCAGATGATCTCTGTTCTCATTTGTTCTAGCAAAAAATGCATAAGAGGCCACCATAATGCAGGAAGCACATTTTGAAATAATGATTTTGTATTGCTGAAATTCCACTTTTTTAAAAGTCACCTTGAAGTAATTGACTCTATTTATGCTGAAAAGTAGTAAGACAAACAAAAGAACTGTTGCACTGTTTGTAATTACAGTCCCTTCTGTATTGGCAAAGAGAAATCCATAAGGACTTACAGTCTGTGTTGCAGTACTGTGTCATCACAATAAAAACCTCATCTGGTATCCTCCCCTACCCCCTCAAATCTGTTAAAAATCTTAGTTACTGACAGATACTATGATAGAGAGTACAGGAGTTTTCAGTGTGCAAATACCATTGCTGTGGTTCAGCCATAAAGAATATACCCAAGATAATAGTCTTTTATAAGGGCATTTATGCTATGTACAATTTGCAAGTTAGTTTGCTATTAACAGAATATTCCCTCTCTACTACTTTGTCAGCTCTCATTGTAAAACTCCAGAACTAAATGGGAAAGGCCCATTAGAGTGACAACTGAATTTTACTCTCCAGTAACTAATCTGTTTTTCCTAAGCTTAGTTCTTTAATATTGCTCATAGGTGTTGCTTTAAAATTGTGCAGTGTCTGTTCAACTTGGTCAATACGAACTTTATGTATTTCTTGACAACAGAATGAATTTGACTACTTTTAGAAATCTGGGTGTTATATATCCCACTGTGCTCCATACACACAGCAACAGCAGATGCATGAAGGGCCCAAACAGTAGTTCTGACTTGTAGCAACTAAAATTGTCATGTTTGGTCTTCATTTATTTGCAGTTGACAACAGAATGAATTTGACTACTTTTAGAAACCTGGGTGTTATATATCCCACTGTGCTCCACACCAAAAAAATATCACTGGCAGGCCATGCAATTTACTTACTCCTTCCAAAAATGTTTATATGTATAACATATGTCCAAAGCAACAAGCAAATGGCGCATTTGGTTTAAGGGAAAAATGCTGAGAAGTACAACAAAAGCATCAAGCCCAAAGGGTGCTCATCCATAAAGACCTGTTGATTTCTATGTCAATTAAGTTATTGATGAAGAAACACTGTTAAAATAAAATTGCTGGCTGGTGTAATGGCAGATGTGGATTAACCTTTCCACGACACAGAGTCTCCAAGGGCCAGGCAAAACTCAGGAAGAGGAACTGAAGTTTTTGCCTAGAGCTACCAAAGCTGGCAGATAGTCTGTGCTCTGGGATGAAGGAGTTTTAGGATGCCTTCTCAACTCCATTGCTCTGGGACCTGGGAAAGCATTTCTCTGCTGCCATTTCCCTCTGCATCATATTCAGTTTTAAGATTAATGTTTTGAAGCAGACAACCTTGTTAGTCATCTTGGACAATAGGATGTTTCTCCCAGCAAGCCATTACTGGAGCTAAAAATAACACTGCCCTGTGACCAGCAGTCAGAGATTTTGGTATCTGGCATTCAGAGTTCAGACATCACTTAAAATGAATACATCTCATGCTTTAATTGCAAGTGTTACTTGGCTGGAAATAGTTTAACTCTGCCTATATTTTAAGAGGTGTTATGTAGGGAGCCTTTATACACTGCCTTAATTTGGGCCTTGAGGTGCTAATGAACTACACCCTAATTAGAACAAAAAGGCACAGAGGAATGTTCCCTGACTGTGTAAGCCTGAAGCAGCTTGATAAAAGCCAGGTATAACTAAGTTTTCAACTGCAAAAAGAAAGTTACCAGCACTCTTTTTAAATACACCAGAGATACGTGTTACCTCTAAAGTTTTCTGACTGTAGTAACACACACTTACTGGCTTTAATTCTGATCACAGCCCCTGTGCTATGTGCTTTTTAACTCAGTGATTAATGAGCCATACCTTAACTCTGATAACTGCTTCCATGGAAATAAAACCAGTGTAAGCAGTTCAGTGTTTTATTTAACTTTATTTTTTCAATAACAATACTGCCAAATAATCTTCCTGTGTATTTCAAATGAAGTGGGTTATTCAACCTGCACTACGGCCATTGTGCTTATGCAAAAAAGAATTACCAGTGATCAGACAACTTGGGTGTGATGAAACAAACATGAGAAATGGGGCCTGAAAAAATTATTTACATCATTTGTAAGAATAAAATATACAATTTTTAATAAAGAGCATATATCCTTTTGTGTTGAATTAGGATTTTACTACGAATTGCTGCTTTCCATTTCAGATTCACACCTAAAAATGCTCAAAGTATAAACATCTATAAAACTATAAATCTCAAAACGTGGGAACTCGTAAATATTTTTCCCCACTTATTACTGTAGTTAGAAAAAGACAATAACCAACATTTTTTTAGTCCATTAAGTTAGAAGTCATTTGGCAAAGCACTTAGGCATATAAGCTAAACCAGAAGACATCAGGAACCAGACTTTGCAACGTTTCAAACACTTTTCATACCAGGGTAAGTTAAAGAATGAGTATTATTTTCATCATAACTGCATTTTCTACAAGTTACCTCAGGAAAGCAAATGTTCACAATTGTGCCCAAAGTACCAAACAAACAACAAAAGTGCTTACTTCTTTGATCAGCAAGCTACCACAATGGCTCCTTTACTGTGCCCCTTCAGGCTGCTCTTTTAACAGACTCAAAGTGGTATCTACAAGGAGTTCTCTAATTCTCAACACAACTGATAAACACTTGCTTATCAAAATAGTGCAAACAGGAACAAAGAAAAGTGCCATCAACATAAGTAAACTGCAGGAAAAGAAGGCAGTTGAACATTGTGACCTTGCTCTGCTGCTTCAGAGAAATCAGTAGTACTCTTCTCAGCACATCCGGCCACTGTATTCCTATTTACAACCTCCTGCCACCACCACATGCAGAACGGATTTGGTCTTTGGCATATCCTCCTTCATAAAAGTAAATGCACCTGCTCTTTGTACTGTGCGTTTAAAAAAATCAAAAGACTTTTTCAAAACATTAATTAATCAAATCATTGAGTAATTAATATATACAACTCCATCTTCCCTTTCTCCCTTTATAGCTTTCTTTGGAGTGCATAGGAAAGGCTACAGTGACACATCACATACAAAAATCAAGTTTAAGTTTTATGCAAAATACTCAAGTATTTTTAGCATTTATGTACACAAGTTTGTTTACCATATATTCTCAGTCTTTCCTTAGACATATTCTCTATATCTTGTTTCTTGGACAGATGACATATTTCACCTATAAAGTTAGAGATAGGTAACTATAAAATGAGGCATTTAATCCTAGTATAAATAAGTATTGGGAAAAGTATATTTTAAGTGTATTCATTAAAGTGATGTTGCATGAAGTACTGCTGGCATTAATTTGTTCCATCAAAAATTCCAGTAAAGAGATACAATACTATAAATTAAAAAATACAACAGATCTCTGAACACCTTGCATCTTAAAAGGCTGAGGCCAAATGTAAAGAATTACCTTAAAATTTAATAAAAATTGCACTTGTATATAAACAAACTCATTTTAGCCCCAATTAATAACCTTGTTACTTTTCCAGAAAGAATAACACATCGAGTAGCTCATTTCTTATGGCTTCACACAGTGAAGTTCATGCATAAGTTGATCAGAAGAAAGTTTTTCAAAAGCTGTCTTTTGTGAACATATCATCAGTTTCATCATCATTCATCCCTCTTTGATAGCGTACGGAAGAGAAGGCACTCCAGTGAAGATGCTTCTTTTTGTAGAGGTACCATACCAGTCCAGCAATTAAAACCAAAATAATTAGTAGGGCAAATGCTATAGCCACACCGGTATGATTAGAACCTGAAACAGAACAAAAACCAAACAGTTATTATTTAAGAGTTTTGGCAAGAATATTTTGTCATAGGATTGATGCTTAGGTAGCCACACGCTAATACTGCACAGCTAGCTCAGGTCAAGGCAAAATGCTTCATATTAGTAGTCTTTGCTTCATCACATAGTAAGTTAGATGCTCATTCACAGGAATGCATTAGCTTATTTTTGATCATTCTGTTGTTAATTTACTAATATTTAGGTTGGAAGGAACCTCTGGAGTTCAAAAGAACCTACTTGTAAATGCTGCACTCATTTAGAGGTTCGTATACTTCATAAATCTTGTGAGATCTGGTCTCTTGGAATGGAAGGTAATTATACTCCCTTCAGACTGAAAAGATCTTGTTGAGGTCTTCCTTAGTGGCACAAAGTTTTATCTATTCCTGCATTTCCACTTCAGTGGAAATGTATACAAAATCAGAAAAGATTCCACTGCTTCTCAGGTAACTGCTTGCTTAAGGCTCAGGTAACTGCTTGCTTTCCTGTACAAAGCCAAGTATGAGGGAGTAAAGGCCTAAGTCTCTTTCTGGAGCTATGGGATGACATTTCCAGAAGCCTCCCCAAGACTGAAAACATATTCTGTAGTACCTGCTCACTCAGCATCTCTTACAAGCAGAACTCTTTCTGACTCCACCTACACAAACTCACCCATGACAGATACCATGTGGTAAGAAGCAATAGCAACTACTCTACACTCTCTTGTAAGTGGACATTTCAGTTCTCTTCCTTACCCAATGAGCAGACAGTGAGAGCCAGGAGAAGTAAATTCCTAGACCATTTGTCTCTGAATGCAATTTTATGGCTAAACAACAACAGAAGACTCTTGCTTAGGCAGAGGTACTTGATGGGTTCTTTTGTGAATTGCACTTCCATTATTTCAATACAGACTTTATCCAATAAACTAGAAATTCCTGAAAACAGTCTCTACAAAATTAAGTCTCTGCTAAAATCAATGTTTTCGTACCTAAAGGAGCTTTACAAACCACTCTGCTTCGGCTATGCGCACAGTCAACTTTGGACCACTTGCCAGTTGTGGACAGGATAACACTACACTTCTCATTGGCTGCTGCAGTTTTATTCTCCCAGTTGACATAATTAACTGATGAGCCATCCAGCCAGTTCAGGGACTGACCTGTTAAAAAAAGCAAACCAGTCTAGATCACCAAAACGTCCTGTAATGTTACACAATGTCATTCACAATTTATTGATTTCTTCACATTGCTAAAAGGAAAAGGGCTGACTATCCATCCCATATATTAAAAGCAGTAGATACAAACACACAACTTTTAGCCACCCCTCTTCTCTAGACCTTTAGCAATTGATGCACTTGCATCGAACATTGGGCAGCAATAACAGCAGTAGGAAAAATTAATTTCAGAGACTCCTGATTACCCTAAGTGTGCAACAGGAAGAGACTTAACTACAATGAAGTCCAAAGTGCTTTAAAATGTTAAATGAGGGATTCCAACCTCAAGTAGAAGTTACTGTAGGCCACCAACACTACAGAACTGTTTTTATTTGAGGATTTATGCATTTATATTTACAATATGAAACATTCATGCTCATACATTGTTGCTACTTCTTACCCTTAAAGCTCTGATCCAGGCCAAGCCATACGTTCTTGGTGATGAGATCATGTTCCTTTATGTGTGTGCTAACAAACGCATTTTCTTCAGCATCCACTATAGTCAGAAGGGTTGCTGAAGGATCTATGGGGCAGAGGAAACGAGTCAGAATTGCAACCTACAAGGTCTTTCATGGTGCTGGTACACTTGAATTTTCTGTGGGAACAATTACTATGGGAAAGGATTTGCTGCTCCAATAAGCTTTTGTAAAATTAGCTTAGAATAACCTTCAGAATAAAGACAAGATCCTCACATCCCCTAAAATACGGCATGTTTTACGAGATGGCTTCAGATCACTGGTTATTCTAGCAGGTTATACAAAATAAAATGGGAGTAAATTTATTGCAACTGCAGACTACATACATGGAAGATACTAAGAGATATGCCTGTTGAGAATTACTAGTATTGCCCACGTAATAGGTTTTCAAAAATATAGAACAAAAGCTCAGCATTTTGCTGAATCAAGTTAATTTCTAAATCATTCCTCTCACTGTGCCTCAGGGTTTTATGCACAGCAATTAAGGAGTAAGAGGGAGGAAAGCGTATGCTAGAGGCATGCTTAAGAGCGTACCCATCCTCTGCAAAGCCAGATGCTTTCTCTTTCAACTACCAGACCAAGTTGTACTCAATAGAAAACTGCATCTAGGACTGGGTTATTTAGATCCTAAATAGTGAGTCCAATCGCAAGATAATTCCATTAAAAAAAGTTGCAACAGTCACTAACTTCTATGTTAGGGTGATTAAAACTTCTGTGCATGAAACTGCTTAACATTGTTTCTGCAGCACAATTCCCCATGTAGCTCAGCAAAGAAGAGAGAAAATCCTTTAATTTGACATAAAATTAGGTTTTTTATGTGCTTTAATATCTGTAACATACAAGCTTTGAACCATTTGATAGGTTAGCAAGCTCCCTATTAGCAAGCAGCTACAGCAGATATAAGAAGGAAGCCCTGCCAACAGCACTAACTTTGCATGCAGATAAAGTGTTTTCCTCCAAACTGTAAGCATTAAATTCCTCAATCTTCTACAACTGACTACCTGCATTTTATCTGCCAGTGCCAGTGTGCTAAACAATTTGTAGTGTTGCATTATTTTATTAAGAATTTTCATCAGATGTTCCAAGATAAAGCTTGGTATTGCCTTTCCTAAACTAAAGGAGCATAAAAATGGCAAAGTTGAAGTATAACCAGAGTAAGTTTTTAGGTTGTTGGGTTTTATTTCTTCTCAAATAGGGGATTTATAATAAGTTATGTGATGAAGAGTGCAAACCTACTCAGCTTCTGGCAGATTCTCTTAGCTTCTTCCACGTTATACACAGAAAAATTGTAGAATGCCATGTCAAAGGCATAACAGTGATCCCTGTACTGTTCCCACTGCAGGGAGCCACTGCTCTGAGGGCATCCAGAGGCTCTGCTCGCTTGCTTTGGCTCCAATTTTCTCTCTGCAAAGACAAAGAAATTGATGATATTTCTGCTGTAGCAGTTTGTGCACAGTCTCTGGACTAACAGGACAGTAAGTATTAACAAGGCCTACTACCACTACCAACAACCACTATTCAATTATCTTACATTCCTTCTTACTGTGTCATGGATGAATTTATTTGAAAATGGGCATAAGACAAATCCCAAAGGCTTGGGAACCATTTTTTATTGCTTTTTTGTGGATTTTGACATCTGTTGTATATATACTTTGATTTAGAAAAGATACATACATGTGATATTCATATCACAGGTGATCAAGAAGTAACTGGATTTGATTTAGATTTTCACCACTGGAATGATGAGAATTTATCTCTCTGAAGTATTAAAAAGTGTTTTATCATTCCTGATAGAAAACTCTTCTTAAAAAGGGAATCATGTGCAGTATTTCAACTTTCATTTCTATTTATAAATGCAACATGTAAAGACAACTTCACAAAACCTTAAAAGTAACACTTACTGTTTGGAGGACTATAGCAAATGGCACCTTCAGCAACATTTGTACACTTTGTACGGTTCCAAAATCCTTTAGTATCCAACAGAACACAGTTCTCAGTAGTATTTGAATTTTCTAATTCCCAGGGATAGTAGTCAAAGTCACTTCCGTCTGACCATTCAAAATTAGCTTTACTTCCCTGATTAAAGAAAAAAACCCACAACTTTTAAACCACATGACTGTGCTTTAAATCTCATCCATCATGAATTAAGTCATGCAGCAATATTTGTCCCTTGTAGAGTGATAAATTAAAGAGCAGGTGGTCTCATCTAAATTCACAGTAAATAAACGTACAACATAGTTTGCATTTTCTTAACATAGAAATTTCTATTATTTGTGGGAACTGATAAAGTACAGCATGTTCACAACGTGAACCTGCAACGTGCCTGTTTTATCCTGTGGGGAGCATTTTACTTAGTTCCACCCTGCTGTTTCATTTAAGCAATCTGCCTTGCCTGCTATGAACATTAGTGGATACGTTGCAAACTGCTAAACTGTTGAGATGGCCTCAGTGAGTAAAACTGGGCAGCTCAGGGATGGTTTGCAGTGCTAGCTCCTATTTCAGATACATTCCTGGAAACCCCTGACAATGAGAAGTCGGTTGTGAAGGACCCATTCTGTCACAGCACAGGCAGAGGTAGCACATGTATGCATAGAAATGACACACCTCTGCAGAGGGGTATTCCTGCCAACTGTGACTTGGTCTGGCAATTAGTGAGGGGAGCAGGGTCAGGGGCCACAGGCTTTTGGCTCCACAGTAAAGCAGACAGAGAAGGAAGAAGAACTGCAGCTGCCTCTTGCTGTTGTGTTTCCTGGGAGAATGGACACTTAACTTACTGAGAGCCAGTTCCTGAACTGCTCTGGAGAGCCAGTCCTGACCTCAACTAAGCAGGTTCCACACAGCCATGTCTGTCTCTATTTGCTAATGAAATCTCATTCTACAGAGGGCCATGAAGTCTGAAGCCTCTAGGGGTAGCACTGCAAATCACGCTTCCTTGTGCTGCGAGGAACAATGAGGGAACACTGTTATTTTAAACTGTTAGGTATTAGGAAGAAATACCTTAGTGTGCCTACATTCACCAAAATTTAATACTAACACATTACACAGGGTTGAAAATATACTACAGAGAAAAGAGATTCTAAGGAACTGGAAGAAAAATCAGAAAATACTTCATATCTTGTCCAAAATATTATTTACAGATCTGTTACTAACATCCCCAACAGTGTATACTTACATCATGAATTGACAACCCAAGCCACAGAGGATAACCATCCTGTTTGACAACATCTTCTAGAAATAACTGTTCTGATTCACTGTGTACACTTGCTAAATCACTGTTATTTTGTTTGCATGATCTCAGTGCCTCATACCACGTTAATTTTTTCTGAAGGATCCTGTATGTTCTGTTTCCATGTGGAATAGTCTCAGGCAATGGAGGCTTGTGCTGTTGGTGTCCTATTGCAAAGAATAAGATGATAAATTGTGTGCATTTCTTTCACGTTACTAGGAAAACACAGAAAGCTTTGAAATTGATCAGTGTAACCCAAGCATTGAAGTGCTCACTACAAGCCACTTATATCAAGTAAGTTTACTTTTGCTACTTTTAACACTGAGTTCAGCAGTTGCTGGAGGAGCACAGCAAACATTTCTCCTGATCAGAGTATTACAGCAGTGATGCAGACTGACCAGATGACCCCAGATGCTCATGACAGCTGTGCCATGTGTTTCACTAGGAGCAAAACTAAAGCCTTTTTCAGCAGGAACCATGAATTTAAATCATGACTCTCATCCAACACTCCAATACTACTCACCCCTTTCGATTTTACAGGCGAGAATACTGTACATGTTGTAGTGATTAGCATGCCAACTTTGAGAATAATTATAAATATCCCAAAACCCATCAAGATTTACACCAGCAAAAAAACTGTTCTTCTTTATGATAGGTCTTCCCAGCCTCCAGTTATTGTAAGTCAGATGAGTTTCATCATACCACTTGAGAACATTATCTGTGGAAAACATTGCATATTTATTAAAACACTGACATTATGTCTACAAATACCATTTAAGTTTGAATATATTAATGATAATAACAGATACTCGCTTTGGAAAAAATGCTGTGATACCATAAGTTACTCTAAATCAATTCCATATCCAATGCTAAATATGTTAAAAGTGGCCAGGATGAGTAATGCTAAGTCCTGCTTTCCAGGGAAATCAAATTTTGACTAAACAGAACATATTGGATCTAATTATCACTCAAACAGAGAGCATGTCAGGTTATTTTCTTCTAGAAGACAAGTACAAATATAAATCATTGTTACAAGTCTGCATTCACTTTGACTTTAGTTATAAACTGAAACATGGAAGAAACATGCACTTAATCCTGCAAATTTTGTCTCCAATCCAGTTAATAAGGAAAACCCCAAACCCTTAAATCTTACCACTGTCATCATAAATCACACCCAGCCAGACCCACAGAGCCAGACCGCTGAATGAATGAAGCTGCTCAGTAACAAAGTTATTCTCCTCTTCATCTCGAACGCTCAGAACAAATGCTTCGGGGTCTGTTGAAAATTTTTTTACATTACTTTCTTACAAATTCACCTTTCAGTTACAAAAGAAATAAATTTTTTTCTATTACTGTTAACAATTATTACAGATAGGTCAACAGTGTGTTAGGGCCAGATCTTTATAACATAATAACTAATTGAACACTGCAAAAACGATTTTCAAATGTATTATCAATGGTACTATCTCTGGTTTTTTGGATAAGTGTAAGATTTCAGCTCCAGAGATATTTGTGGGTCCTACTGTCACTTCAAGTTGTATGTAATAAAAATTCCCTGCACAGAACACAAAAATATCAGCAAACTTTCACTTGAACATATTTGCTTGAACTGCCCTAGTAAACAAACAGTATTAAGGGAAAGATTGAACTAAAAGCCATTCACAAAAAAATAAAAACAGTTTTTGCAAAAATGAATGTCTGGAGGTTTAAGAGAGGAAAGCTGTTCCTAAGGTTTTAATTTATTCAGGATGAACAGAAAATGTCCATGTGCTTTTCAGTCTATTTATTTTGTTCACCTAAGTGTTCCACACAGCAAAGCTGGGGGCAGCAGGAAACCATGAAGTAAATGTTGCCAAGGGGATAACAATTACCCAAACTATTTAAAACTGGCATATTATAACAAAAACCCCAACCAAACACAAAAACCTTCCAATTTTTCAGAGATGTCAGAGTTCAGCAGTGCAAAGCCACCTCTTTCTTCAACTCTCCTATCCATGCTCTGGCATTTTTTATCAGAGTAGTGCAAGGGCAAACAGGATCAGGCAGTGCAACACTACTGCATTACTGCTACAGCCTGTCTCAACATTCACTCTGCTGTCTGTCATTGTAAGACAGTGACTCAGATCTAACACTCATCTGCCTCAAGCTGATCCAAGTCCATAAATACCTGCAGTATGACAAAGTACTTACTCATATTCCTGCATAAATGATGAGCTTCTTGAGACTTCAGTTCTCTCCATCTATTTTTTGTTATCACAAAAGTGTAACAATTGTTTCTAAATGATATCCAGGGTGTATTTTTAATCTTATGTGGGCACTTCACTTGTGTAACTTGTTCTTTTTCAGTCTTCTCTAAAAAAAGACAAGACAACATCAGTATATGAATTACTAATAACACCACCTGACCTGGCACCCCACAAACCACTTTCAGGTACCACTTAAAAACATGTAAGACAAATAAGTGCCATCCTTTAAATGTGTAATGCATTTTTGCTTTCAGTTTCCTCATGATGGTGATTTTTTTTTTAAGTAACAAAACCAGCAGTAAGCTCTACTAAAGAATACAGATACTTGTAAGTTTTCACAGTTATTTTAATAGGTTAAAAAATAAAATCCCTACAAAAAAGCACTAAGTGTAGGCCAACAATTAAAAGCTTGTATTGCCTCTTGTGCAAGGCAGATCACTGTAACAAATAGGCTACTTCACAGCTAGCAACATGTCAGTTCTATGGCTTTATCTAACACTTGAGGAGTGAGAGGCACTCTTCCTGCAGTTTACCTGGATTGTAAGCACAAAACAGTTAATGGCGTCATAATGCCACACTTTACTGTGACTCAGGATGTACAATGGCTTGTGTTCCCTCACAGACAAAAACCAAAACCATAACAAATCATAATGGTCTCATAGGGAAGAAGTCTGTGATGATCTCTCAGAAAAATCTTTTTCTGAAGGATACACAACTAGCACAGCACTTTCCTGAAAATAAAAAAACCCACATCCTACTATATCCCTGTCTTGTTTAAGGGTTAGAAGGGTTTTGTGAACTTCAGATGATGTAAATTTCCAGTTCAGTGTCTACCTTCTATCCTTCTTCTCCATATAATCACGTACCTCCTCCCTGCATAAGACTTGCATGTCTGAATAGATTTTAGGAGGTCCCAATATTAAGATGTAAATAGTACAGAGGTAGCTTAATCTTCTCCTACATGCAAGTGGGAGAGATTAGTATGCAACAATCTTAGAGAAGCAGTGCAAAGATAGAATCAGCTGGCAATAAGGGTACTGTCTGACCCAATGAATCCATGCTGAATTGATTTCTAAGGAACAACTGGATTAAGAGCAACATGTGCATACCCCCGTTTTTGAAGCCAGTTTCTATTTTTTCATGGCATAGAAATCAGACTGTCTGAGGAAATATAAGTTTTAAAAAGTTGTAATTTTGAAGGTACAACCTGGAATCATCAAATATGTTTCATAATTAAAAAAAGGCCAGCTTTTATAAAAACTATGGTAGCATACATACTTTCTGATGCGTAGCAAATAGCACCTCGATTTTCAGAGGAACAGTCAGAAGTTCTCCAGAAGCCATCAGTATCCAAAACCACACATTCTTCACTTGTTTCTTCATCATCCTCAGACCAGCGACTAAAACTCACATGTTTCCCATCCAGCCAGCCATAATGTTTTCCACCCTAGCATTATTTAAGCAAAAGGCATGAGCTTACACAGTAAAACAATGCAAAGGGCAGAAAAAGACAGAATAATATATTTACACTGGCTAGACATTTTCAGTGTTTCTGGTGAGAACTGTAAGTGTTCCGCTGCCCTCACGATCTGATCTCCTGCTCACAGTATACCAAGCTTTGTTATTTTAAGTTTTGCAGTTGCAAAAATACAAATTAGCTGAATGGCAAATTATCCAAAGGTGATGTTTCACTACTGTGCTTATGGAGGAAGGCCTAGCAAAGGGATGTCCAAATTGCACCATTTGCATCTGCAAAGCCAATGGTGGATGTAATCTCTTGGTCTTGGAAAACTGGTAATAACTGAGAAGAAAGTCCAGTCTCAGTTACTCCATACTGAGTTGAAAGGAATCTATTAAATACTTAATTGATTTAATACATCAGATGTATTCCTGCCCTGGAGGATGCAGGAAGGAAAAACCCACATACAAGCAGCATGCTATCCTTTAAAAATCTTATATTTGAAAGTCTTTGGGAAGTCCCCCTGCTGTTGTGTAATTTGTCTTGTATCTTTCTTTTGTGTCTGACTTCAGCACTGGAGTAACAAGTTCTGTAGATCAGTTGCATTATAATTTCCTTTCATGTGACATTTTAATTGTGCCCAAATAATGAAGTGTTGCAATAGTGAAGAGCCAGTGCATGCCTGAGCTGTATGACCCAAAATGAATCATTTGATCGTCATTTACAGATTAAAAAAATCAAAAGAGAAGGGAAAATAGATTGTCTGGTTTCCCCATCTTCACTAAGATTAAATGGTTGTTTCCATTAAAAATTTAAAAACGTTCTCCATGAAATATATACTCCAATTTCTGTAATTTCTGTTTTCCCCTACTTTGCTGAAGTATTCAGTAGCCCAGTACTGACACTGGAAGAACGTAACACCACAGTGCTAAGTGAGTACCACCCAACTTCGTAGGTAAGGCACTTCTAAAAAAATTCTAACTTTTTTCTTGCAATTATCTCCAGAGTCCTGTGCTTGACAAAAAAAGATAAACCCTGCCAGAAAGCCCAAGCCATTCCATTAACAGTTGAGACAGCTCTCCATCCACAATAAAGATTTTTGACAGGTCCTCCAGATAATATAGATAAAAAGCAGCACCTCCTGCATTATTTCAACATTTTTTGACCAAAAAAAAAAAAAACCACAGGGAGAAAGAAAAACCCACTGACCTGTATCAGAGATGCCTCCCTCAAACTCAAAACATGGGCAGAAATAACATGAAGTAACAACAGAATCTAAGTTAAACTTCAGAAATGTATCTTCACAAGTATTCAATGATTCATTTTGAATTTTATTTGCCACTTCTAGTTTCTCCCTTCCAAAACAGGTTTTTGGGTCATCTTTCTAGGGTGGTACTGTAAACAGTGGTGATGATATTAAATCGCAACACTAATTACTCATATGTTAACAAAAGAGACACCCTATAATATATCCTTTCATGGTCTTTTAACATCATCAATTCATCCAGTGGAGTTCAAGAACTACGTAACTTGGAGAACTGATGGTTTAAAACATTTATCTTGTGACACTCCAGATGGTTATCCCTAAATGAAAACAGTTAGCCCAGAAACTAATTTGTCGTTGCATTTCTTTAACTCAGGTTTTGCTTCACATAACTGTAAAAATTACCTTAAGCCAGAGTGTGAGGAAAAAACAAAACTTACATCTCTGCTGAAGAGTCCAATCCAGAGTGGGTAGTTATGAAGAGCAGCCTGAACAGCAAGAAAAGCCTGCTGGAACTGATCTGTGATGCTAACCAGCTGCATCTTGTTATTTATGCATGCAGCCATTGCATCATTCCAGGACAAATTCTTCAGAATTACCATGTATTGAACATTTTGATAGCTCAATGTTTCATTAATGACTTGTTCTGTCTGGTTATCAGCAGTTTCTATACATAAGAAAGAAATCCAGTAATTAGGTAGTTAAATACTGTAACACATTTTAAACTCCCAATGTCTCTGTAACAATCAAAAAGCCTGTTGGATTACACTTGGGAAAAAAACAAATCTTAGATAGTAGATTGTGCTGATAATTATAGTTGGAAGCAAACATCTTTGATACCTTAGATAGAAAAACATATTAAAAAATAATTATTATTTTCAACTTAGGTTCACACCTTTTTATATGTTACTTTTAACTAACTGCTAAATAAATTATTGAATTAAAAACACATTCTATAACTTTAATTATATACAAACGGGAGAGAGCAAGTGCTCTCTGCTGTAATATAGCAACAGCTAAACTTGACTCATTTATCTCTGTGGAGCCTATGGATTTATGCTTATGCAAATCTAATGGGCCACAAAACTTGTCTATGCAGATCTTGGTACAGCACAGTCCCAGAACTCCTTACTGCCATCCACGAATATAGCAAGAACTGATTTTGCCTCCACTTAACTAATTACAGAAAATCCACCTTGCATAGGGAGGGATATAATTCACTATTTGTGCTCTAAGCATGGAATGTTATCACAGTTACCAGCACCACACCCGAAGGCACACAGCTCAGTGATGCATGGCTACACAGCTAATAGAAGGTGCAAATACTCCTGTGGGTGGTAAGTTAAAGTGTACAAATGGTAACCCCAAAATATACAACCAAAAATAAATTCGTTCTGCAAAAGGCAGAACCCTCCTGCTATTTAAAATATTTGAAGTAGAAAAAGGCTTGCAAGGGGTGGGGGCAGGCATCACTCTATAAATAACAGTATATAAATGGCTGATTGATAGGCTGACAGGGCCATTTTCCAAAACACAAGATGACAAAAACACAATATTCATTTGGTATTTACAGCTTTCAATAGATCAGAAAACTGAAAAGGCTGAAACAGATTGTTTCAAGTGATTTCTGTCTGCTGCCAAATGCTTTCACTTAGTAAACAGCTACAGAAGAGAACCATGGAGCCCAGGGTGCCATCACACATCAAGAGGTACTAAATCGCAAACAAGGCAGTAAGTAAAGTGTTCCTTTCTGAAAAAATAATTGCTGATGATTACCATCTCAAGAAATTCTGCAAATCACAATCATGCCAAGATTTCCAATGAACATGAATCATCTTTTTCCCTATAAGGCCCTAGACAACTTGGACTCTCTCACAACTGTCCCTACAACCTGCTGAGGTCCCTCCCAACACAAACTATCCTTAGATACCTAACAGTTTAAGACTAGACCACAGCAAGACACATTCTCTGTCAGTCCGAAAACCTCTCATTACACCTTCTACAGCTGTGGCAAAGAAACGTTGAGTATTTAGTCACTCCAGACTACTAAGATATTGATATAAACAGATACATTGTCAACCTTAGATTCATAAAAATCTCCTTTTCACATTTTTATGACATCTCTTTCATCCAGACTTCTAATCTTAATGCTTGGAATTTCTGAAGTATTTGGCACTGAAGTAAAGACGACTTTGTACGTTAAATGGAGGTGGGGGGGTGGGAAGTGGAAATCTCTGCCTACTTGAGAATGAAGAAGGTGGGCATAGTCTTGGGCGTTTTGTACACCTAAGTTTCTTTGTGTTTGATTTTTTTTTTAGAAGATAGCATGTTCATGACTTAAAAGGATTATTTATATAAAGGAACCTACTCAGAAGTGGGTATGCTGAACATTAGCCCATAGCAGTAATTAAATACACATAATAACTATATGTGTTTGATCTTATTCCAGTAATTGGTATTGGCCAACCCACATGGGTACATCTGAATATTATTTTTAGTTCAGATTAAAAAATCCCACTCACACCAACTCTCAAGTTTGCTCTGGGGAGAGACCAATTTCAACATTAAGAGTCTATGATACCTTATATTCTCACAGAACTAAAGGATAGAGGATATATTTAAGGAGGATATAAATATTGGGAGATTCCTTCCTAGGGCTTCTCACTTCCACAGTTCTGAAAAGGAAAAAGGAGTCACTTGTTCTATCCCTTGATGTACATGACCTCTATACCCACAGAACATTAAAGACCCGTCTACTGAAGTATAATTCCACTGAAACCACACAAAGTCTCTCAGGAAAATAGATTCTCCCTGAACTGGCCTATGAAAAACAATAGGGAAAATTCTGAATGGCTGACAAAATAGGCCCCAGATCCTCCTCTACACTCTGCTTGTCTAAAATTTACCTGCTCAGTCTCTACAAGAATCTTGGTCTTCAAGTGAAATAATTTACATGCATTAAAGTCTCCTGGCACATGCACCTTAAGTTTAAACTCTGGCTGCAATTTGTTTTGATTCTTCAGACTTACCTACAGACCGCTGGCATATACCCAAGAAATGCCTGTCAGCACAAGCAGTGAAATTCCATGTTCCAACATACTGTGATTTGGGATCATTGAGGATTACACCGCACTGATTGTTAAATTCTTCATCAAAAAGCTGAGAAACAGAAATATCCTTATCAGACTCAAATAAGGCATAAACATACTTGTGTAGAGGTGAAGTAATAGGAGTCTAGAAGAACCCCAGCTGTCTGAACTTGTTTAAGAAGTTTCAAAGGAGTGGTGCAATACAGATTACCTGTTTTACAAACACTACCAGGTGCCTGGACTCAGAAAGTTTTCCTAAGCTAAATACATTTCAGAAGCTGTAAGTAAAGGTAAACAGAACTCCAGTACTATCAGCCACCCTGTTGGCCAATTAAAATGACTAACTGGGGAATTCGGTCTGTGACATGGGGGTTTTTTTGACACACTATTCCAAACTTCATTACTCAATAGGCAAGAGAAATCAAAAGTCAGAACTTACATCCAGTGGAATTTTCCTTAATCTTCCTGTCAGGAGTGGGTGAAAGTTACTATACAACAGTCTACTCTCATCTATCCATTTGTTTTCCCTTGTACTGAACAGGAACTGTAAACCAATCCAAATATCTTTTGGCAGGCCAGGAAGCAAGGATGTTATATAATCTGTTGGACAGAACAGTAAATGTACATATTGTGGTTAGAAAAACAACACTAAACATCTGAAAGAATACTTCACTTAAGTAAGACAATGCAATCCCCGTTTCTATTAATTTAATTTTTCCAGCCCTTCATGATTGCCAAATGCTTATAATCCCTTCCTTCCATGATAACACCTTTCATATTGATTTCGTCTGAAAGAAGCAGGCTATTGGTACTTGTCCTTCAAATTCTGAGCTGAGGAGAAGACAGTGGATTTAACCTGTTCCTTTGCCCATAATTTGGAGTCTTTTACTTACACACAAATTTAAGAAGCTGCTTTTCCACAAGCCTGCAAGATCTTCTACTGTCTTGCTGCCCTTTCTGAATTGATGGACGGAGTCTTATCTCCCATCTTTCTCTCTTACAAACCATAAATCAGAACATTTTTTGGATTCTGGCAGAGTTTGTCCACCCCACCATCAGAGAAAGCAGGACATGTCAAAGGAAATGAGATTTAGTTGAAAAAAAATTCAGCCAGGCAAACCTTAAATCAGACCCCTCTTAGGGAGCATTCTGGCAAGAAACAATGGGCATTGGTAACCCCCCAGGCACCAAAAGCATTCACTAAACTTGACTAGTTTAAGAAGACAAATTGAAGCTATCTAATTAGCTACTGCTGACATGTTTTAACTATTGGTCACATGCCAGACTAGTCACAGCCTATCTTCTGAGAGACAAAGCCACTGTAGATTTGCATGTCAGAGCTAGCCCCTAATGCCACCAGGAGGAGTAGAGGCAGCCTACAGAAAGAAGCGCACTTTAAGAGGACTGTGTCTTCTTTCCATATAGGTGGTCTCCACTGCACAGAGAAAAGAAAAACAAGCAAGACATAAGAGCAAACACTTCCAGACAACCCCAATCACACAAGGGATTCTGCTTCTTAACATTTCAGAATGGCTGTGCCTTCCCAACCTTAAATGCATACAAAAACATGCAGGCCTGAGACATGTACATTCCTGTATATAACCCTATTCCTCCCCAAGAACAGCAGTAAAAAAAAATTACCATTAAGCTGCTGCCTGCAGGTACACTAGAGACTTCTCTAATCTACCTACCCTATTTTGTTTGGCAAGAGGTTTTTTGCTTGTAAAGAAAATATGCACTGTGGGCACTGCAGAATTCAACTGAGCTACTTCAGATACACCCTCTGAGAACTCTTAACTATCCACAAGAACACAGCTGCAAATTCAGCCATATCATTCAGTGGTTTATTGCTGAACATTACTTGCGGCCAATGGGAACCCATTTCTTCCTCACTGCATTTCTCTCATTGACTTCAGTTGTTAAGAGAGGTGAAACAGTTCTGTTTTCCAGTCCTCCTGGCTTTACATCCTCTCATCAGTGTCCTGAAGAGCTCACAGTTTGGACACACTGCCACATTAAGCTGCTCGGCACACACAGACACAGAGGGTCCTGTGCCCCATCTGGCATTGTGTTTGCCACCTCAATCCCACACACACAGCTGAGCTTCTCTTGGAAGCAGCTCCTAAGGTGGTTTTTCACAGTGCAAAGTCTACAGTCTCAGTTATGTTTTAGCTTGCAAAGCCAAACAATTCTTCATTTGGTGATGACCCTTTTATGCTCAACTCTTAATGCAACTTTTGTTTCTATAACAGTTTTGCAACTTTTTTCTTTTTATAACAGGTTAAGATCATACAGAAAAGCTGCTCTTCAAACTGGTTCAAATGTCTCCTGGCTGCATTTCCATGTTATGTTTCCAGTGATGCAAGCAACACATAACACATTTTTAACCAGTCCTGTATTTTTAGAATGCTCCCAGTATGCCTGTGGATAACCAAGTGATTTATGCTCAAGTTCTTAAGCAGAACTATTCTGAATCTGGAAGAGAAGCTGCATACTAAAGTGCCCCCAGTTCACCACCATACCTTGGTCAGCTTGATCTGAGATAGATGGAAGAGAGGCTCCAAAAGTTACACACTTTTCATTAGCTGCACTAAATGTTAAATGTTCAGGTTTCATCTTTAGAAAACACTGCAAAATAAACATAATGAAAATTATTTTCATCATACCATTCTGCCTAAGACATAAATCAATATATAAACCAACCCTAAAAACTCACTTCTCATTTTCTGTGATAACACAAATATTTTTGCAGAAAGCAAGGGACCTGATACTAGCTGCAAGCATTTATTAGGTTCAACAGAGTAGCTAAATATAAAATGATCCCACTGACTAACTCCTCATTCCTATTCAGTAATTTTTATTTGCTACATCAGAATCATTTTAGGAATGAGAACTCACACGCAAACTCTACAGTCAGAGAGTGCTGGCCAGGAATTTGTAATGAGTTACCTTTGGTGAAAAACTATATGGCAACTCCAAGGTCTACTCTGCAATGATGTGAAGTAAATTTGCAAACCTTGGCACAATGTAATGTGCAGAGCTGATACACTTGTACAGAATAATGGTGCACCAAACAACAGGAATGAGCCTCACTAACACTTTAGATGACTGCCTTGAAATGTAGTACTGAAATACACTATACTATGGCTTCTGACCTGGCTGGTTAATTCTTAAAAGCTGCTCACTAAGTCTTAAGTGAGTTAAATCCTTAAGGTAACTTAGGAAACAGTGTCTGCCAACTTGCTGCCTGCCTGTGATTACTCCAGAAGAGAAACAACATGCTTCAGCCACAGAAACCTCATCCTCTCACTTTCTAATCCTTTTCTTCATTTGAAGTTGAAGCCCAAGATTAGGCAATACAACCAATGTTCTTGGACCTAAACATGTGGTGATGGGAAAGCAAAAAAACCTGAAAATGAATGCTCTGAATTTAAGAAACCATCAATCCTGAATAAGGGACAAAAGGGGAAGAGATTATTTTAATCACTGCACTTAGTTTTCAAAAGCCTCTTTCTAGTCTATTCCTCAACAGAGGGGCTACCTCCTCCTTTCTTTTAGAAAGGCATTCCACCTTACTGGACCACGAAGAACAGGCAAGGATGATGAATCTGTATTATCGCTGTACCTTATTCCGGAACTGATGCCAGCCTTTAGGGCAACCTCCTCTGACTGGGCGGTAACTGGGATCATGTTTCTCTAGTAAGGAGGCATTATTTTTTTCACAGATGAAGGGCAGTTTCACATTACAGTTAACTGGGTAGTCTGCAGAAATAGAAGTTTTAAAAACACTTATGGCAATGCCTATCACACTCCATTTGCTATCCATACTTTATGACATGACAAAGACCAGTCTGAAGGGAAATAATTTTTGGTGCCACCACAGTGAACTACCGTGCAATTTAAAGCATTAAAAATAGCAGTAGAGCAAAAGACAAGCATAAATCATTTTATCAGACAGTAAAGATCCAGAGTCTCATTCTTACTTCCAGTATTAATACCTCATACAGGCAGACACAACTTGAAAACAGAAAAATAATGAAAAAATATTTTGTATATGAGGACTAACCTCACATTCTGGCAAAGAGGGTGTGCCTAAATGTCAAAAAAAGCCCAAAAGAATCCTTTAACATCTACATGGAGAGCATCTGCTCTGCACTGCTTTACATGACTCCTTTAGTCATGAATGGACTGACTTCCTAGTCAAGAGCAATTTTTGGCTAATAGAGATGAAAACAATTCAGCAGCAAACAACTGAATAATGGGGAAAACATGCTTTACATGGAAATGGTAGAAGGCAGGAGGAGCTTCTTGTTCTCTGGAGATTATACATTTTCCTCGACATAAAACAGCATTGAAAAAAGGAAATAATAAGCTTCCAGTACCACCAGGTGGCTTTTTCATTCCTTTATGTATTTCTCACAATATGACTCTAATAGTTAATGGAATTTGTGTCTCCAGATGTATATACATGGTTGCAAGTATAGAGTCAACCTCTCTAACTAACAACTCTCAGACAAACTCCAGAGCTCAGAATATGTAGCATAAACACAGAAAGGTAGCCACCAAAACCAGATTTCACCTAATTAATTTCTGTTGCAAAAGGAATGTCAATCTATCAATCATAAAAATTTGTCGTTTGAGTTCAGGTTTACCTCTGGTCATTAAGAAATATTACCATGGCTTCTACCATGAAGAAGTAATAAATGATTCAACAGTCAATCAGATTATCATGAAGAAGCCATCCACTCCTAATTCAGTATCAATTTGCATTCAATAGAAGAGTTTGGGTAGAACAGTAATTACTTCTTTTTTTCTTTTCAAATAAACACAACAAAGACAGAGGGGGTGAAAAAACAAAACCAGCCTTACCTCTATACCAGTTCTTTCTGGAAATATACCAGCAATCTCTCAGCAATCTATCATGGAAGCGTGGAAATAACTGTAAACTGGATATAAATATTTTAGAGTTAATCTCCAATCCAATGTGACCTTCACAGAGAAGGTCTGATAGCAACAGTACCAGTGCAAACAAAAATCTGGGCTATTAACTGTTTCTAGATGCCCTACAAAAACTAGGCTAGGAATAAATATGTGGTAGGTTCAGTACTTATGTATCATGCCCAAATTAACTGTGTTGAGATGTGCAGAATGAGGTTATTTATCACCATGCTGCAATCACAACACACTGTCAGGACAAGGAGTAGGAAATAGCCCTGGTTTTCTTTTCACAATAGTACATTGCTATAGTATTTTGGAAAGTGAAGGACTTCCCTTGCAGGAAGCCAGTGAATCTTCTCTGCAGCCAAGAAAGGAATGATGCAAGATTTGCTGAGAGTCATCCCAACTCTACAAAGCTATACGAAAAGCCCTCCAAGAATTTGGCATTACCTAACTAAAAGAGTGATGTCTTAAACCAATTCCTGGTTCCCTGTTTTTGGGTATTCTTCAATCCTCAGAGTCAACAGACTGGGCATTTTTTTTTGCCAGTTCTCCAAGTGTTAACAGAACATAGAAGTGGGCTTAAAACCCTGATATAAGCATTTCAAAGATCAAGGGAATACGTTAGCTACTAGGACCACACATTTCAAGGATTCACACAACAAAACTAAGACGCCTAAGTCCAACAGCCCAAAATCTAGAGGCTATGATAAGACACACAAGGATTACTCATCCAGTTATAATAAAATTACTATTAATTAACTACTCTAGTTAACAATTCCTAAAAAGCACATCAAAAAAAGCTTACAATAAAGCATCTCATAATTATTCTACGTACGGTGAATGATAGCTGTAGCCATAATCAATAAACTTCAGCCACCACTTCTGTTCACTGTTTGATAACTGTGGAAATAAAGAACAAAACCCAGTATTTTACAACCCACAGAGAAAGAGCTCCTGACTCTACCAAAGATAGAACAATGTGACAAAATTAGTCACCGAGGTACTGAAAGTTGAGATGTTTTTCTCAGATGCTTTACAAGAATGTTTTTTCATGCTATGAACACCACAAACCCCTTTCAATAAAACCTATCAGACCACCATGCATTTCTAATTAAATCCTCTCACCAGGTGAAAAATTGTATATTGTCCTGTGCATAAAATTAAGAACCAGCACGATTGTTAATGAAATATTTGCAGACAATGCAATGCTTACATGGTGGTCCTGCTATGACACTTTTTGACCATTCAGAGAGTTTTGGGGTTTTTTAGTGTTATTAAACCTACTTTTAAATTTAAAAATTCTTTTACCTGACTACCATTAAAATGATTCTCTTTTATCTCATCTTTTCCTTTTAAGTACAATTGAAAACCACTAAGGCCAACAGGGAAAAAAAAAATTAAGGATTAACATTTTCTTATATTGGAAAATTTGGCAAGTAAATTTCCCTGCAATGAAAAGTAACTGTGAAAACAGATTACACCCCCTTACCTTTTCTATTTGAGATAGTATTGTCCTGAGTTTTGGGTAAGACTCCACAGAGGCTAAATCACTATCATTTTTTTGACAGTAGAAAATAGCTTCCTGGTAGCTCAGGTTTTTATCTGGTACAAACCATAGCTCTGCTCCATCAACAACAAGCGGGGCTCCATGAATTCCAATTTCATCTACACGGAAGAAATACCACATGAGTAAGAAATAAAGTCTGAAAAACAAATCCTTTCTTTTTCTGAATGTATTAAGAAATCTCAATTTGACACTGGGAAGAGTCAACACTCTGCATTTTGAACTCTCTCAAAATCAAATCAGTCATAACCTTTCCTGGTATCAAACAGGTATTGCAGTAGCAATGTAACAAAACTAAGGAAAGATACTGAATATAAACAACCCTATATACATAGTGGAAAAACACAAAAGAAGTCCAATTACCTGGTATATACCACTCTGGTGTCTTTGGAGTGCTACCTGTCCAGAGGAAAAAAGGAAAAGTCACCGATTTCACCCTCTAACAAAACTGTGGCCATCAATAATAGAATTGATGGTTAGTACTCATACTTCTCAGTATTCGTGATGGAAAAAAAAAAAAAAGAGAATGAAATCATACACAGGTTTAATAGTTTAAAATGAGATGATATGAAATTAATGGAAGTACTGCATATCTCCACCTTACACATCTGTGGTTCTTTTATCTCTCAAGCATCAAAGTAGTATATCTATCAGTATCTCACACCAACAAGAAAGTTTTATCCCCTGAAATACCTTTTAATGAACAACCGAAATGTAAAAGTCTACTGGATTACATTTCATACTGCATGAAAAACCTCAATCTGTGCAGATGTGCCACGCCATTCTTTTGTACTCCCGCTCCTCTTTCTCACTACAATGAGAAGCTGGTACACCAGTTTTACCAGAACAAGGCTAGCTCACCTAAGGTTGAAGCAAACTGTACACCCAAGATATATGCTGATTTAGTAACAAATATCACTAAGAAAGATTAAGTAAAGTCCACAAATGCTGCAACTCAGTGGCTTATATCACCTCACAAAAAACCACTTCTCACTTCAGGGGACTAGAAAGAATATGGAAACAGTGATACTGCATCCTCCTCAGGGTCATTTTCTGATCTAGTTTTGAATATTCTAAGTGTACATCTGTTTGTATGTGACACCAGTAAGACATTTCATGTACTATACTCCTAGCAGTTCAGAGAGGAAGCAATAAAATATTGTTTCCAAAGTTTCTTTTATGGGGCAATAATGACAACTCATTGTATTAAACTTTTTATATGAATAAATGGATGTAACTGCAGTTTACCTTTTGTTATCTGGCAGACCCATTCAAGTTTAGCTTCACAATCAAAAGGCCTGAAGTAAAATTCCAGGTCTCTGCCTTCATGGAAATAAAATCTCCAAAATGATCTCCGTGAAAACTGTGAGGTCTGTATACAAGTAGAAACAGAGAACTGAGTTAGTACAGCATAGGCCTTTGAAATGTAAAATTAAACTGTATTAAAAAGATACTTTGGCAAAGTCAGTGTATTTTACTGTGTTGTTAGTCATACAATTTATTTTGCAAATAAAAGAGCAGATAAAGCTGTAACTTCAACTATAACTCTCCATGTTAGCTAACGCTGTGAAGCAATTACGTAAAGGGCTTAAGGTCAGTCTACATACAAATGTCCTAAAAGTCTTTTCTAGCAATAATGTTTCTTAGGGTTTTTGTAGTGCACAGGTTCTCATCAATGTTTATTATCTACACAAGCAACTTGTTCCCCTGAAATGATTCTCATTTCTGCTGAAAAGAAGAAACCATCTGAACTGACACAGAAACAATCTTTCTTATTTAAGATTTTTTTTTTTACAATCAAGCTTGAAGAACTGACTTCACTCTTGCTGGTCTCTCCAGTAAGGAGAATTTTTTATCATTTAGTGAAGGAACATATCTGTAACTGGCAAGTAGGAAAGTTACTATGTTCACAGCATTCCCTTCGAAGTGCTCTCCTTTGTCTAAAATTTTAGGAGCCCAATGCTGACCAGCTTCTCAGTCTGGGGTCATGAACACAGGAGAAGCAAATGAGGGAAATGGCTGTGAACAGAAGCACAGGGATGCAATTATCCTTTCCCCCAGTAAATCCTAAAAGCAGAGGTGGTTCTATTTAGGTTAAAAGGGATGGCAGGTACTGGAATGATCAAGCAAAAAGTCAGATGATACTTCAGAAAAATTAAAGGCTATTTTAAAACTCATGCCATCAAGACTAAATTAAGTACTGAAGAGCTTAATCAGGAATCAAGCTGAGGTCTGACATTTGAAATTAGAAACCAACACAGCATGTACAGTCTATTTCACAAGTAAACAAGGAAATACACACAATAAACACAAACATATGCTCTATCCTGGCTACTGCATTTCCCTTTTTCAGGTTTCAAACTTTTTCTTAATGTGCAGTTAAGAAAAGCTAATACAGATTTTAAAAGTTAGGTAGGGCTCTCTGTGCTTTTTTGTTTTAGACTCCACGACACATCCTTCAGAATTATGTGTAATATACAAGAGATCCATAGTATGGCATTATACAATACAGAATAGCACTGTGACTAAAATATTTTGTAGTTAAAAAGGTTCAAAAGAAGTCCTATGAAAGGTTATCATTAGCACAGCACTTGTCATAAAAAAATACTTGATTAAGGGAAAGTTTGTAATAAGTGTAGATTGATAAAGGGAACACTACAGCTTTTTCACTATACTAAGAAAACATCTAAACCTAAATTCAGTATACAACTAGAAAAAGTATTTTTTCCAAGTACTTCCAAGTAAAAACACACATTATTGAAAACCTTGAAACTAACCTTTAATGCAGCACAGTCTCTTGTATCATACTCATCTTCCAGGTAGTCAAGTGGCATAACAACACTGGTTACCTACAGGATGATGGACAGGGTGAAAGAATCAGCACTTGACACTTCGCTGAGGCAATCCCAAGAGACAACCATTCAAACCTGAAATCCCATTATGTTTATTACTATTAAACTGTGTCTTGAATGACAGCTACTCCTTCAGTTTTGAGTCTCCATATCTGCTTGGGGGGTCAGGAAGGAGAAGGGGAGAGCTCCCAATCTCAGCCAAATGAAACAATTACAGTGAAGAAGATATTTTTGGAAAAGTCTGACATAACAAGGAAGTGAACAGATAAACCCTCCCTTCTGTTGTGGCATGAAGACACCTTGTTCTCTCCACTAGCTCTTGGATGTTTACTACTATATTTCTGTGAAATTATTTTAATATAATGGAGATGGAAATCAGGATAACCTTATTAAAGATATGTTTTTAATTGGAAATCTGCTTGGATGGCAGCTCTTAAGTGCACAGTCTTCTTCTGAATTATTAATCTGTTGAAAGACCTGACATACTTTAATTAAAATATTTATCAATTTACTTTCAATTCAGTCCTAGTTGAAACAAATCAGTACATGACATTTCCTGGTTAAAAGTTAACTTACAGGTTTGTTATCACTCCATTGCCAGGTTCCCAAAGAATCAGGACTCCTCTTATTCATTCCAATCCAGACCCATCTGTCATTGCTGTAAATAAACAAGATACAATCTTACACCAAGCATATGATTCAGCTCATTTAATAGGAAGACTGACCTATGGCATGGCATTACTTAAGACCAAGCAGCAAAACCAAGGTTCTACTACTGCAAGTTGTAGCAGTTCAAAGAGAAAACAGACGTAAGGGCTAGGACCTCTTCTGTACAGAAAAAACCCTAACTAAAACAGGTAATTCCTTTGTGGGCTGCATCACCACTTCATCAGTTGTCACATGATATAATGGTCTCTTTTCTACACTTTTCTTCCAGGATCACACACAGTGTTTATATGGTTTGGTTCCCTTTCTCTTGTCCACCTTGGGCTACCTCTCAAATATCATCAGCTCAAATACACTCTTCCTCAAACCACACAAAAGCTTCTATTCAAAGAACTGGCATGTTTCCCTTAACTTTGTCAGTGATATAAACACACTAAACCTGGGCAAAACCGTATTTCAATTATGCACCTTCATAAATGAGATGTAGACATAAATGAGCACCTAACAACACTGACTTCAATGGTTGCATGAACAAGTGGCAACAGAAATTTTAGTCCAATCAGAACTGGGTGTTTTCCTAGATTTTGCTTCCTCATTTTTCAAAAGCAGCAGACACTCAAATCTAAAATTTCACTTGTGTTCTAAGACACAAAATTACCTGAAAAAAACAGGTTTACAATGTAAATACTCAAATCTGCAGTAAGAACCTTTACCATACTCTTTTGCTGATGAATATAAAGATGCTATAAAAAAGTTGAAGGTGCTAGTCCAACTGCAAGGTTAGTTTTGTACTGGAAGTTCTCAAAGATTCACATTTGTGTGGGGTACTGAACCTTATGATATTGCACTCCAATCCGCTACTCTGCCCAAGAAAGTCAGTAGACACTTCTCTGAATGACAGTATCAGCTGGAAGCAGCAGAGGGGAGAAAGACCATGAGTTTTCTATAAAATCACAGACTACATGAAACCCAATTGCAAAAGAGCTGTGGAAAAGGCACTCTCCTCAAGGTGGTCTGACGGCGATAGTAAAGCATTGATGCCACAGTACAGGGCTCCTGTAGAACCGGATCAGGAGCACTACTCCATCATGATGCACCAAATACAGAGAAGGAACACTTGACATTTGAAGAAATTAAAGAGTTTAGGCTATTAATAAGGATTGAGGATTTTCTTGTCTAGTCTTCCCAAAGAAAGAGAGGGAAAGGATATAATTATTCTTTTTAATATTTTAGGAGACTAAATCCACAAGAAGAGGAGTGATTTGAGCAAAAAGGACATCACATCTGGAGGAACCACGACTCAGAAATAAATTTAAGTTCAAAATTGGACAGAGACATCTGACCAGCAGAGGTCAGAGTCTGTAAAAGGTTCCCCAGAAGGTAGTGCTGACAAACTTAGAGATCTGAAGTCAGAACTTAGAAAATTTATGAAAATTACCTTATTACTCAGAGGGATGGACTCAGACTCAAGCTCACCCACATAAGCAATGTTATGAAACCCCAGGGCAATATTAAGGAAGTCTTTGATATAACTGTACCACTAGCTTTCCACACATATCACCATAAAGATTCTGAACAGTCTGAAAATACTGGTGGTGCAGCACCAAGAAACAGCTTAGCCCAGGGTATGTGAGCTAAGTACATGAAATCCAAGAAGGGCAACAGTTTTTTATTTGGTGAAGTTCCTTTTAGGAAGAAAAGTATCAGTCATCAACAGATCTAATTTTTTTTTTTTTTTCTTTGTTCTCAACTCCAGTAATAATTTTCTGACATTGGTGAGAAGTGTGATAACTCTAGTATGATTTTATCATACTGATCAATCCTTTTAATGATACAACTAAGAAGCCTTCAAAGAGCCTAAATGCCCCATATCACTGCAGAGGGAAAACTGTGAGCCAAACATTCACAGCTGTCAAGCAGCTAAATGACTTTTGGCTATTTGCCTTTAGGACTTTATTTTTCTGTGGCTGTTCTTCCAATTAGGAAGCAGACATCCCCTCCTAACTGTAACCTACAGACTTAGTGCAGTTTAAGCAGTTGATCACCACACAGGAATATCTACTAAAAAGAACATTTGAGACACTAATTTCTAAAGGATTTGCAGTAATTACCTGAGCAACTGCTCTAGAGCAAATTTTCAAACTCTTTCAATTTGTATTTGGCTTTTATATAATAAATAAATTGAAAACAAAAAGTGTGCCACGTCAAGAGTTTCTCCAGCTTATCTCCCAATTTACAATTACTAGCCTGCAAACAGAACAATGTTTTCAGCTGACTGGGCTCTTACACATTAATGTGCCTCTTTTGCTTCCTTTGGAATTGTTCAGACATGAGCATGAGTAATTTAGTAACTGCTACACTACACTTGACAGTACCTTTAAGCTTCAGTAAAGCGTTCTGATAACCCTCTGAAATTATACTGTCATCTCATCACAGGAAAGAATTCCACCAACTATTTAAGACAAAGATGAATTAAAACTCTCTATTGCAATTAAGCTTGCAGCAAGGAATTTGCTTGTTCTTCAAGTATCTGTCTCCTCATTGCAAAGCATTTAAAATTCAGCCTGTGGACTGATATCAAAATGGATTTTTCAGTGACAGGGTGTCCTTTGAGCTACACTCCTGGAACTGCCTATAAAAACCTGAAGTATCCTGAGTTTTAAACTAAAACATACATGCAATTTGGGCTTTACAATGGACTCCACACTGATTGACACTGAAAGACCTAAATCTCTAGCAATCCCTGCTAGATTCTTTCACATAGAACTAAACATTCATAAAAGTCAAAGTACTACAGGAGCAAATAAATACAGTTCAGATTGCAAAGGGACTATAAACCCATAATTTTTCTAATCATATTCTAACTGCCAAAATAGAAAATTATTTTCTGTGTCCTTTATGCCAGCTCCAACACAAGATGAAGAGCCTAAGTGAAGTTTTTGGGATTGCTTGTAGGTCAACCTAGTTCTTGACAAGAGGCAAGGTATACATCTGGACCAACCCCTTAATGGTGCAGTTTAAGGCACTGTTTAATCTTAGGCAGTGCTGGCCTAAAACTCTGCATGAAGCCCATCTGGCCACCCTGTTCTGCCTCCACTAACAGGCTACTGCACTAGCTAAACCACACCCTGCTAATTACCTGCTCTTGAGTGGAAGAAAAGAGAAGCTGAATTAATTCAATTACTACAACTTGCATCTCAGCTTTATTGCTGTTTTGGCCATTATGTTAAGGTGACTTTTTTCTTTCAAACTCAAGTGTTTGTAAGGCTTTCTAGATTCAGAACAGTTATAGCAGCAGAGCTGTTGATATATAAGGCAACCTGGATTTCTTTCCAGTAAGGTGTCCTCACTGAAATGCTACTTCTAACCAGTCAAAGCTATTTCTCTCCCTGTGTCCAGCACTGCTGCCAGCTATAAGCTGCAGAATGCTCACAAACACAGTCCAAAAAGAATGAAAGTAACTGAACCGGATCTGTTCTGCCTGTATCATGTCCCTTAAAGTCAAAAGAGGTTATCTCCTATTTCTTCCAGACAGGAGAAGGTTGGCAGGCAAATTTTATTTTCCTTTCCAATGGCAATAGCCTGACTTGGCTGGAGCAATTTTGGCTCTTATTTGACTCTAAGGTGGAATCTGAGTAAAGAACAGAATGGACTAGGCAAGCTGCCCTTTTCCTGGTGAACCAAAATGACTCCTGCTAACATTTAAAAACAAACAATTCTCAATGAGTCACCAGAGAACTGTGCAAGGGGAAAAAACCCGAAACCAAGAGAGTTGAGGTGTGGCTCCTTCCCCAGGACAAAATGAATGCACTGAATGAATGCTTTAGGTCAGACTTTGCACTGAGTAAATACAGGGAACACGAACAAACTGCATGCCAGCACACTCCAGCAGCTAATCACATCTAGTATCACCTTAGCATGATTTCTCCCAGTGAAATAATTCACATGGTTTCCTATCTCCTATCTCAAATGAGCTTGATTTTCAGATAAACTACCCTTGACATTTGACCTCCAAAATATTTTATGTAATCAACACCTCTGAGTAATTTAAAAGCATAACTATCTTCAACAATTCATCATGTTATCTAAACAAACAAACATTATTTAAAATACCTCAGGCAATATCAACTATGTAGTATTTCAGTTCAGAATGTTCTGAAGTGCTGAAAAAGGGGTTAGCCCAGATGAAAATACTGTGTTTTCAGTTGAATTTGATATGAGCAGTTACTGCAACACTGACTGCAGAGTCAACTTATACCGGGCCCAATATATTGCCCCTCATTTTAAGTTCTGCTGGAATAATACTGAAATACTGAGACTTAACTACTTTCAGACTAAGTTCAAAATTTCTGAACTATGGGAAATGCATGAGCATTGTGTGTCAACTGACTCCCTGGAGAGACAGAAGTGTCCACCTTTAAATTCCTAACAGAAAATATAATTAATACCTCAGACAGTCTGCAAGCTGCAAAGCAATTCCAAGTACTTGTAGGAAAATAAAATGTTGCTTCTCTATTCACATTTCATAGTCAATTAGGTGCATTAAAACAAAATTCATAACTGCAAAACCATTTAATACAGCTAGAAATAATTTGTGCACTGATTTTATTTTGGGACTTCAGCCAGTTTAGCGAAGGAATCACAAGTGGCTTTTACACAAGCTAAACTATCTATATATAGAGCATACAAGTTTGGTTTTGCCTCTTATTAACATAAACACTGAGTAATTTTCATGACTTGTGCACTTCTAAAAAAAGTTCACTGGTTTCTCAAGAAGGCACCTCTTCAGTCATCAGGTTTTAAAATTTAATCACAGTGTTGTATGCTGGCAGCTTCTGAAATAATCCTGATTTCGTTTGTTGATGAAAAAATTTAGATCACGTAACTGGCAGCATTTGAGTTTAAGCAGGCAAAAGTTCTGAAAAAACAGACTGTCAATCAAAAAAACATATTACACAAGGATCTGACATCACACCAATGCCTAATAAAGTTTTGCAGTGACAGCTCATCTGATTAAAAATAAAGGTTTAAACTCATAAATTATTTAGCATTTAATCTGTTGATACCAGAAAACTCAGCACACCCATCTAATACCCACATAGTGTTAGTGCAACTATGCCAAATAGGATCTGTGCCAACCAGATTGCTGGACACTACATTATTCACATTTTTAGAAGTTAGCACCCAGTTTAGTCAGGAAGCATTTCGTGAATAAAAATGAGGCATATCTGAAAAACTGAAATGATAACTCATCTCTAAAGAATGTACCAGTAAAGAATAGGTACATTTACCATCTAGCTGTGCCAAAGTTCAACACAGCAAAGGAAAAACGTATTATAACAACAGACTTAGATTTGCTTTCAGCATCTTCCATTACATAAATTTCTCTTCCTGTGCTGCCTCTAGCAATGTGAAGTATTTGCCCAAGCTGTACTCCCTTGACATTTTCCAGCAAGGCAGTTCAAATGCCACATCTAGCTGTTCTGTGGGAAACACAGTTGTCACACGATCTCGTATTTGCCATTTGGGGTCAGCAGCAGCATTTGCGATCCACTGCAGAATCAAAATCCTAGAACACGGCTAGTTTGTTACCTGATCATTTTTCTCAGGATAGAATGAAGTGCTTTGATTTCTTCTGACTGGCTAAAACTAGGCAGATGGCCTCCAAGGGCTTCACAGAACCTTTCTGCCTCTTCCCAGGTCCTGGTTCGCAGCACTCTTTCACTGTGGAAGAACTTCACAACAGCCAAATGTCAGAGCAGAAAATGACACACGTGGCAGTATTTTTAAAACACTCTTGTTCTACTAAAATATGGTCACCTGAGATTTAGTAACTGGTATTTCCACAGGGAGAGAACTTGACTTTTTAACAATTTTTCTTTCAGTTTGTTTGACAACAGCCAGACTCTGAAGTTTAGCTGACAAAATTTGTTCAAACACAACATATTCCACATGACAGACTTTCCCTGTTTTTCTTTACCAGAAAGATTTTAGAAACCACCAGCCAGCTCACTCCATAACTGCAAGTCAAGTTATAAGCTTAAAGGGATGTTGTTCATCCAAATTTATGGGGAACTACAGAGCCTAATGTTCACTGAAACTGGGCTTGTTTGACTGCTGCGGGTGAAGAAAGTTCTTTGGCACACCCTTGGCTACCTGTATGCATCAGAGGTGCAGGTTTGGCTCATACATCTCAGCTACCACATCCACTTGATCCCCCTGGTTTCAGGGGGTTTCCAGGACAATTCCCATCAGCTCGATCTCTCTGCATGGACATGCTGCATTTGGTCATCAACAGCTGTGGAGAATCTGCCAGGGCCAGCTGTCACGTCCATCAACTATGGGACAGCTATGTTGCACAGCAGCACAGACCTATCCCTTCGGGATGCTTGCCCACACCCATGTTACTCAGGCTGGGTTTCCCCACTTTGCTACATGAGCTGTTAACAAGAAACAGCTCATTGCAGACACCGAGTCCAAAAATGATGAATAAAGAATCCAATGAACAGCCTCAGTTTTAACTTGATTTAATTTTTAAAAGAGGGGAAAAACCTGCATTTCTAAATATAAATTTGTTCAAGCCATTCCAGCTAAACAGCACAGCTGCTTGCTTCCACTGTTTACTTCAAAACAGTAAAATGCAACTGAGGCTGAATGGTTTTTCATATCCGTATTCAAACCAGAGAATATCACACCTCTCCTATCCATACTCTAAGAGTACAGAAAGGAAAAGGACAAGGGAAAGTGATGCAAAGCACTTTCCTTCCCTGTGCAGGTGTCTGTGCATGCCAGAGGGCAGCAGGGAGGACACAGGCACAGCACCCTCTGACAGCATCAGGCTCCTGAGGCAGCAGCACAGGGCCAGTGCTGTTGCCCCACTCAGCTGCCCACAAAGAGGCACAATGCACCTTCCAGGAATGGCAGATGATGATGTGTGACAATATCTGCAGGCAGTCAATCTGAAACAACACCAATTCCCTTTCCTGGTGAGGAGCACCATTAAAGTGCCCTCCAGAGCAGCTCTGCCCACAAAATGGCTGATCACTCACTTCCTCCAAGACAGTAATGAGCAATTAACATCAAACAGGAGTAACATTTTACCTTGTAGCAGGCAAGGCCAGATCCATTGTGCCACCCAGGGGGACAGGGATCAGTTGGCTTTGGGAGCACTTCTGGCTCCTTGGGCTGCCCAATATATTTTTTGCAGATAGAAAATGCTTTAGTGGTTTTACAATCCTTAGTTTCCCACTTTCCAAGAGAATTTCCACTGGACATGGCCACACATCCTCCTGAAAACTCTGAAATTAAAGCCACCAAAAACATATTTAGAACTATTGGCTGGTTTTCAAAAGAAAACCTGACATATTTGTGAATTACTACTTTATTTCATGCTTGGAGTTCTGTAACATGGTACTCCAATGCTTGCTCAATGTAAAAGGACAGTATTTTTATGTGTTTTTTAGTTTTCAAATTTACCTGGTTGCATGGAATTCCAGTTAGTGTATGTCACAGCTTCAGGTTTTTCCCCATTCACTGTACCCCAGGAATATATTCCTGACTGGCTAATATCCTGCAAACCGGTCCAGAAGTACTTTTCTTCAACTTTGGTGTGTTTTCTAATTAGACTGTTTATAAATTCTTGCTCAAATCTGAAAATTCACAGATTAATCAGAGTCAGTATTTGAAAGATATCAAACTACTGAGACAATTTTAAAACCAGGGATATTACTACATGAGTCAGTTCAGGCAGTCATCCAGGCAGTCCCATATTCAACATGGGGTCAGCAGGCTGGGAATTTTCATACTTCGAAGAAGGTTTCACACTGTAGGTTTACTATTCTCACGCCGTGGAAAACACGGCTTGCTAGTTCTTGGCAAAAGCAATTCTCTCTCTGCTTTGTCTTTATAAACCACTAGCTGGCATACAGAGGTTTTAATCTCTGATTTTATCTCCAGGATTGTGCTGTTAAACCTGCTCATAAATTACAAGTGTGCTTTACCTGTTCATCACTGTAAGATTGCACTGGGCTCCAAATGAAACTTCCATTTTATCAATCCTGTAACAGTAGTTTCCATGTCTCTCCCATCCCTGGTTAGAGAACAAAAACCACATTTATACAAAATAACTTAGGCATTACCTACGGGAGAAAAGAAATCATTGCCAACACTGGCTGGTGCCCACAAGCTGGCACAGCATATACCAGAAAGAAATGCACTGTGTCACATACAAGGTCCAGTATCATCAACTCTCAGATTCACAGTTGTAAAAAATAATGCAGCCACAGGAATAAAATACACCACTGTTTTAGCTCGCCTGGGCACAGTCTTCTGACCACTACGTGCATTTACAGAGAGAAACACAAGGGCAACAGCCCAGTCCTATCCAAACAATAGGAGTTTTCATGCTATTCCACCAACGCCAGGATTCAAACAGAAGAATACAAGGAAAGCATATGCTAATGTTTCTTTACTTCTGAGAAAAATACTTGATACTGAAAATGTGTGAACTTAAAAAATTTCTCTATTATTCAAATATTTCTCCCCATATTTACACTGAGATTTCAAGGAACATTAATGTGTTAACTCTTTTCTAACCTAACAATGCCACTGGCATCTGAACAGCAGAGAAAGCTGTAATTCCACATGCTGAAGTCTGAAAATACAGAGAAAAGAATACCCCCAAGGTTGTGCAGAAAGAAAGATAAGGGGTAAACATCTTTCCTGTTGCAAGCAATATGTGACACAAAACTGAACCAAGTAACTCTGAAGTAGCTAGCAATACCATCCTAAGTTGTTCAAAAGACAAAAGACTTCTTTTTAAGCTTTATTTATGCTGTAACACGTCATACTGTATAAAAAACCTAAACAAAAAACCAAACCTCCCCCCCTTATTCAAGTCACAGAACAAAAATGAGAGCCAACGAAGTGTAACAAACGTAATCTCAGTTAACAATCTCTGCATATCTTTATGTTGCAAAGCGCTTATCCTAAATTTTAAAACATAATTTAAGTAAAAAAGACTGAATAAATGGTGTTATCAATAACATTTCTACTAAAATCAACTTCTTTTAAATAAATAAATAAAACACAACCTCTCCTGGGTCCAAGTTGATACTACTTTCATCAATAAACAGACTGATAATACATCCAGAGCCTGCTTAGGAGAACCTGAAATTTGGTTTATGCTGTATAAATTCACAGATTTTACTGAATGGACAAGAAAGAAATGGAAGTAGAGGAAGTAAGTGATTTTAAGCAGGTTTCTGAACCAAATGACAATAAAAGAAATATAGGCTTCCTATTACCTCTTCCAATGAGCAACTTTTATCTGATTTTGTTTCATTCAAAATCTCTCCTTTTTTCTTGCAAACGTATTTAAATTTCTCTTCACAGGATTTGACTCTCCACTGTCCCAGCTGTGAGAATGAAAGGGAAAAAAAAGTATTATACATTCTAACAGTCTCTCGATTTCCATGTTTGCAGGGGCTGTTTCCATAGAGGAGAAAGCCAGAACACCTCTAACACTGATATTGGGGTGGGATGCCCTGGGTTATATGCACAAGTACATGTTTGGAAGAAAGAGAGAAAGCTGACACACATGGAGATGGGAGGATTCTGGATCACATCCAAAAAGGAAAAGAAAAGGCCAGGGTGGTGCCAACTCCCTTAGATGAAGAAAGGAATGGGTCAGCAGGCTGTCAGCAGGCAGGAAGTGTGCTCAGCTTAATGTGGAAGCAGCTCAGAGACAAGTCAGGGGAGCTGAGCACAAGCTCCAGTGCCAGGCTGATCACACAGCAGGCAAATGGGTGCTCCACTTTTCTAATGCATCAGCAGGATGGGATACATGGGATACAGCTTGCTTCCCACTCCTAGTGACCCCCTTCCTACACCAACACCCTTTTTAGAACATTCCATCCTCAGACTGGGTGACCCAAATTGGTCTACAAGGTGACTGAACCCAGATTTTCCTTCCTTCCTACCTTTCTGCCAGAGACATGGAAGAATACAGTAACCCAAAGTACAGAGTGACAAGGCCAGATGTCTGGCCAACAATGTGGCAGTCTCAGAGCTAATAGTAATTTCTGCCATTCTTTGCAGTACATAGCTACCAAGTTGTAAGAAATCTGCTTGCAGAAAAATGTATTTTAAAGATTATTCCAGAAATAAGATCAGCTATCTGCTTCATCCCCCTTCTTGACTTTCCCACACACTGATGTTGCCTCTACTATGATGAAAAAAACCACACCAACATCCAAACTCAACACTGTATTCCTACCTTGCCTGAATAAGACACACAGTTAGGAGTGCTGTTAAAGGGAACTTTTGGTTCATTCTGATCCCAGTATGTAAAAACCACAGGTGAGCGATCTGACCATTTGAACAAGGCTGGCACATCATCATTCCTGAGACCCATCCACATTTCCTCTTCAGCATCTGTAATTTAAAATTAGGACAACATTGTCGTTTCAATATAATAGTCAAACTAATAGGAAAGAAATGTGTTATCAGCAAAATTTTTTTTTCATCATTATACTGTGCAGCAGTGAAAAATACTGTGCAGCAGTACAGTGACATTATTTTTCTTACAGTGAGAAAGGGTATTTGAGACAACTGTAACATAGGTTTCTTATCTTGTTCCTTAACTTATATTCATGACTATGAGAAAGTTTCACAGAGAAGGAGCAAACAGGAAAAAAACCCAACCACAAACAAACAGAGATAACGAACACACCAGCAAAAAAACCCTCAACCAAATTTAAAGTGTAGGCAAAGACATAACACTAAACATTACTGACACTATTTACTAGTTCAGTCACTCAAAATAGTGACCCAGCTATCTACTATTCTCTTTGAATGAGAAAATTAAGCACAAAGTATTAAAAAAACTAGAAGTAGGTTACTGTGGTAAATAAGTAAATTAATAGATTGAACCAGATCCAGAGGGCCTGGATCTGCACAGAAACATTCAGCACCAGCCTGAGTATAAGCTCAGCATTAACACCCACACTTAAAAGCTAGAGGTTATGACAATTGTATGCTAGAACATGGAAAGCAGTTTTTAATTTATGGTGTGCAGCACTTGGTGCTTGACCTTTACAACTACCCCAACTCACCATTATGAAGCTTTGTAACAACCAGTTCAACATCTGCTAATGAGTGAATGCTGATGAGGTTACTCTTATTTGCTTTGCACAACTCCTCTGCCCTACCCCAAGGTGCCTGGTTGTTTATCAGCATGTAGCAAAAGCCGTCATGGGGGAGCCAGCCCGGATCACAGAGAGTATCCAAGTGTCTCCAAAACACTAATAATGAAGAGAAATGGAATTAGAGACTTTTGTTTTACATTGGCTAGTGCAAGGGGCTGGTTTTAAATTCAGCAGCACCTTGAAACAGCCAGAATTCAGCAATCAGAACATGTTCACATCTCTTCAGAACTCATATAAGAAAGGGTCACAGCTTAGTCAAGCAAATAGACTTCAATGTAGCATTAGGAGAACTCATAATATTTTGGGGCCATGAAGCAGGTAGAAGGAGAAAGAAGTTAGTGGGAGTGAAACTAAAAAGCAGGACTGCATTACATTAAGCTAATCTTAGTGTAAGTGAGAGGTTCAGAAGCAATTGGAAGCAAGATTTCAAAAGCAACTGAAGAAAAATCAAGTTAATTCATTACAGGAAAGAATCACACAACTCAACAAATGCTTATTTTAAATATTTTTTTTCTTCTCAAGATATTCAAGAATTCTAACTAGTTTTAATGGATGCTGAAAAGGTATATACTAATAGACTTTCTGGTTCAAAACACACTACAAAATCCTTCAACCACAGGAATTTTGGTTTTTAATGAATAAAACTCTATATACTGGTAATAACTCACCCCACTGAGGAGCCAGAGAACAGACAAGAATTGTTAACTGAAAACCAGCTTTCAGGGTATCACTGCAAAATTTGAACCAGTTCAGTTAAATTTAAACTGATTACAATTTTTTCCTCAAATGCACACACCTCTCCAGGGGGAGCTGGAGAGAACATGCCTCAGTCAGAGACACTCCACACCCCTTGTGCTCTAGTCCTCCCTGTCATTTGAGGGCAATAACCATTCAGTAGAAGTTTTTGCAGGAGAGCCCTGCAAGCTGGACCCTGGGAACTGGGTGAGGCCAAAGCACATACAGAAGAACAGGTCATGGATATAGGAAGGGCTGGACATCCAGGTGTAGATAAATGGCCGAAAGCATGGAAGCAGTTATATGTCACAGCTGGACACTGTAAACACTGGAGGACTCTGTGTATGTGTGTAGGTCAGGATAAGTGATTTATTATCTTCTAAGAGCTGTTATGGATCCAGTAAAGATTACACACTGAGCAAGCTACCAACTCTTGCACTCTGATTTCTAGTGCTGGGCCTGGTTTCAAACGACAGTAAGGTTATTTAATTACTTCTATTTGAGTTCAACAGAGTTTGATCCAAGACCTAGGTAAGTCCCATTTCATGTCAATACACACAAAGAGTGAGAGAAACAGGCTTAAAGCAAAGATAGAAAGGTTTGGGGTGCAACTGCCAGTTCCAGACTTCCAGTAATACATGAAAGAAGGCACAAGCCATGGAGGAAAATGTGATGAAAAGGGCAGGACTGCTGCAAAATGCTTTATGTGTGAATGAGAAAGCTGCAAAAAATGAAAACTGTTTGTGATGCATCATCTTGACACTGAAGAAACAGAGCTTGCTTCTGCTCTGCTAAAAAATCCAAAGCTGTTGTGAAAATGTTTTGGCAGAGATGCCTAAAAAGGCTTGGGAGGGAAAAGAAAGACTCCATAAGTGAACATTACACTCATATTAACATATAGAACTCAAAAATGAAAACTGTCCTACCTGGAATGCTTGGAACTTCATTGAGTGACTTCTTGCAAGTATATGGAAGTTGAGTCCCACAGTGGTAACTCTGCCACTGACCAGAAGCAGCATTCATCACCACACAACTTGTCCCATCCAGTGGAGATAAACTCTGCATATCTATAGTCAGGAACAAATAAAAACATAACAGCACAAGTTATGAAACAGTGAAGGAAGTGACTGCTTCTTTTTACTACTGGTTTTCAATACAAGAATAACACTCTTCAGATAGCATGCCACCTTTTATCTGAAGAAGATAATTTGCATCAACTGAGGGCAGCTGTCCTACCACAGGTCCCACAGAATGTTTTTTCTAAGAGAGAAAGTTTCAGAATCAAGGAATCTTGGACTTCTTTTCCAATGTTTAATCATAGAACCAGGAGGAATGTTCTATTTACAATACAACAAACCCTTGGCCAAGCACTTTCCCAGACTAGAAATATCTCAGGGGAGAACCATTTTTGCAGCCCTCAGTTTCCTTTGGCAGTCCCTTTCCACTCTCACTCCAAACACAGTTCTGCACTTTCTCTCCATGCTAACCACAACCCTTACCTTAACAGAAGCCTTAGACAAGGCTCCAGATTTGAAACAGCAGAGAGATTAGCTCTTTTTTGCAGTCTTCAGGTTCCCTTTCTAATAAAACTTTTTGACCTTCTTTTTCTTTGAGCCTCAATGCAAACCCAGGCTGTGGGCTACACAGAGCACCCCCACTCCCCCTGTACTGGGTTTGTTCAGGCTCACAGAAAAAAGGCTCAGGGTAGATCTGAAAGAGAGCAGCGGGACAGGGCCAGGCTCTTTTCAGAAGGGTAAAGTGAAAGGAAAAGTAATGGGCAAAACTTGCAGGTATCAAAATTCCTGTAAATCACCAGTAAGTATTTCCACAAGGGGTAGACATGTCTGCCATGTCTGCAGACTAAATTATGCCACTGTAACTCAGAAGAGTCTGGCCTCTAGCTCTGCATTACAGTCCTACAGAGTGATCACAATTCCAGAAGAAGGTGCAGTCAATAGTACAAGCAGCAAAATTCTTAACCTTTCCAAAGGACAAAGCACATTTAGAAAGTCCCACAGAAACTTCTTAGTAAAGCTATCGAAGAAGTAACAGAAACCACTTCTCAACTTTTCACAGAATTCCTGTTGCAGTACTACTCTATAAACTAAAGGAAAAAAGAGAATTCCACTTTAAAAAGCTCAAATTCAGCTTAAATGACAGAATACTAGCTTCAGTATTCCTGATGACTGTTACACTGGGATTCCCAAATACACATAGACTCATTACAGATTTGTGCAAACATTACAAATTCATCCCGAAAATTCCAAACAGTCTAACCAATCCTACTTAGCATCTTTGGAGTAATTAAAAAAGGTTTTTCAAAGGTTTTATACTTCTTTCATCCTCACCTTGAAACAAATTTAAGCAACCTTGAACTTTAAAAACCCAAGTTAAGTTTCTAAGTAGCATGTGTCCTTGCACATACATAAATAACCACAACATTTGAGGGAAATCAGTGCCATTCTGTCGGGGGAAGGAGAAATTTAGCAGCTAGGAAAGCTGTGGATACTTTACTAAAATGGACTTCAAAAATACTATTTAGGTTTTATCTTTTCAGAGACTTATTAACCTAATCAGTCATAAATATAAAATGAGAACAGAAAGATTTGCTGGCTAGGAGGAAAAGATGCTTCTGAAAATGGAATGAGATGGGAAAAAAAAGTAATACTAGTTACTATTGTGAATATTTTCAGTATCACTAGAAATATCAGTACCTGGATGCCAGTTGAGAAAATTCAAAGGTTTGTGATCTGACCACTGCCAACCGCCAGAAACATCCAGTTGATTTAAGCCAATCCAGAAGATCTCAGCAATGTCATCCTTGGCTAGAGACATTTTTTTTTTTAAAGAAAACAATTAATATAAAATGCTCATCCTTTATTGGTCTCCTTTAAATTAAAAATGCCATCTGAAATGGCATGCATTTCAGGAAAGAAAGATTGCTATTATAATTGGACATGCAAACTTTCTTGAACTGAGGAGGAATTCATCCACACAAGCCTTCCCTCCCAATGTCTTCAGATATTTCTCCTTTGGTTTTATAGTCCCAAAGGCACTTGGATAATTTCTCCAGGTCAAGACTGAATAACAGTGAGGACAATATCATAACAAGAGAGTAAAATGCTGCTAAAACACCAACTGCCACTCTGGCATGTATTTGAGATTTTGGGGACATTCCTCATTAACAATATGAACATCTAACTTCTATAATGAAATCATACAGATAAATTTAAATAACTCCCTAAAATCAGATTAGCACCTTAGTTTTGCTACACAAATGAAAGCCAAAATATTTAAAGTATAATCAAGTTTTACCCAGAGATTTAGGACAGAAACTGAACTGCTACCTCCACTTTATAAAGATTTCCCAACATTCATATATGAATAATTACACCTACCTTGTATGTAACTTAATTCAGATGCATTTTGGATACTAAGTAAATCTCCTCCTTGCCTTTGACATGAAATATAAGCTTCTTTCCAAGAAAGAGCAGACTGTGTATTAAACTGGTAGCAATTTTCAGACCCTGGATCACGTTCCCAGATATCATGACACCCATCCTCTGTTTAAAGGAAGCAGAAGGTACTTTTAACTACAACTATACAGAAACATTATGAAAGTTTCAAAAGAAAAACTTTTGAATATAATACTGAAGGTCTATTGATTTTTATATTGGTCATCACAAATACTTGCAGAATAAGTCAACACTGCAACAGAAAAGCTTTTACACAGCTGAACAGACACACAAAGGTGGAGCTGTATATAAGAGAAGGGACAGAATGCTTTTAAGACATCTATTTAGAAACCCAACGTGCCTGGCTGTAAGCAGATTCCCCATTTTCCATCGCGAGAATAATCTTCAGAAGTGGCACACCATTTCCCACCCGTATGTGTTTCATCCTGAATGCAGGCATGATGCCACACCTTGTTATACAGAAAGGGGAACTCACAGGGTTTACCGTAAGAGTTGCCATCTTTGGTATAAACCTCTGCAGAAAAAAAAAAGAAGTAAAATAAAGAAGTAAATACATCTCCCTTTCCTTACAGGTGGAAATGACAGTAAATCAGTGTTACTGCTCATCACAGGCATACTTAACCTAAAAGCATGCAAATCACACTTGTGGTCTTAAAATACCATTATCTTCTTGTTACAGATAATATACAGCAATGCCAGAACCGAAAAAAATTACATAAAGAGAAATATTTTTCTGTACTTTTTCTTCTGAGAAACAGCAGAAACTTGTCTCCCCCATCCTGCTAAGTTACAGATAATTCATCGTCCTATTGAAATCCAGGTGGTTTGCACAGAGCCCTATATAACAAGGACTTTAACAATCAACACATACAGAAGAGGGGAAAGGTGAAGCACATTTTCACCACTTCTTCCAGCAAGCATGAGATTTCAGACAAGACTGGCTTCCATGGCACACACTACTATACCAGAGCTCACAGTCCAGCAGGCTGTGAGCTGGCAGCATGCTCTGAATCTGACTGTATAGCCTACCAGCAAAGAAAACATCCTCAAGCCCTGCTAACAGGAAAATTCCCATCATGGTGAGGACAGTGTCAGTTCTGATACAAAGTGGCTGGTATTTCATAATTAAATAGGTTTGCACTGAAATATGGGGGCAGGGGGGATTTAAACCTGCTAAGAAAGCCACTCAGTAACACAACTTCTGCAGTTGTGCTGCTATTTTTTATTAATAACCTTTGAAGTTTCATATTTGAATATCAGTGTCTCTCTACAGCACAACATTCTATTGCTTTACTCATCAGTCTTTTCACATAACTAATTTTAAGAACTTATTGGTGCAGACATACTCAAAAAGCCTTTAACAAATAAAGAATCTCCAAACCCCTGTGGAAACCTACTTACCATGGTAGGGATACCGACATACATCACTCGAGGAATTGTTGCTTTTCCACTGGTCTGTTGCATTTATGCTTGCAGTCACATAGTTATTCTTGATAGTCACTTTGTACTGAGATGCACCAACGATGGAAGCATCAGCACACCGCCACCACAGCATTAACTCTGAGTTACAATCAACCATTTTCAGGCGAGACAGTGATTTGGTGAATATATCAAGTCCCAGGCACTGCTTGGACCCCAAGTGAAAGAGGCGATTCTGGGATACCCATTTCCATAAAGCTTCGCTTGTGTCCCTGCAGTCATCTATCACTATCAGCGAGTTTTTAACTTGTATGCACTTGTTCTGTTTGTCATGGCGAATGGTAAAAGCATCATTGCCTGTATAAGAAGAAACAAATATCCACACATGGCTATGATACAGTATCATTTTCACAGGAAGCTCATTTTTAAAAGGGTAATCACATTCTGAGAAATGCTTTCAGAAAAGTACCACAAGTGCTGTTCATACGTTAAACCACCTCTTTCACAGAAACCACATTCAGTGCATTTTTCTCCTCTTTAGTGAGTAACTTCTGGGGGAAAAGATCTCTTTCAAAGTCTTTATAAAATGAGGAGAGACAAAGTGAGACTTCTAAATCCAATTCTAGTGATGAGCATTCTTCCTCTATATTTAGCATATACTGATTGCATCAGCCCTGATTAATTTGCAAACTTACTTGGTAAAGAATCTTATCTTCGTGCTTATCTGCAAACACAATAACAAACACAACAACAAAGACAACAGACCCCATAAAACATAATTAATAATAATCTTCACTTAGTAAGCACTTTTTTTAAAACTGTGTATAATACATAGTACACAGCATGAGAGGTTTACACGTGAACCAGTTTGCGGGTGCAACTGCAGTATTAATAAGTTAACTGGTACTGCTTTGAGGAGAGAGTTTTAGAATGAGTATCCCACCAAAGACAGCACACAACAGATTAGGAATATAATTTAAAATATTTTATAGGGACCCTAGTTTCGTTTTCAGTTGTGATGAGTTTCGTTTTCAGTTCTGGTGTAGTTTGTGATTAAAGAGAAAAATGGAAGTTGATAAAGCACAGCATACCATTTAAAAAATATATGAATCACCCTACTAATGCAAGCTAACACCTCTGCCAGTATAAGAACACTTCTGACAAGCAGCAGTAGGTTGAGTGAACCATGAAAAAATGCCCTAAAACTCTTACTATGCCAAAATAAAGATGGCTCCACAGTACAGAACTTTCACTAATCAGGCTGAAACGAACCTTGGCTGTCCCAGGCCCACAAGGCTATTATTCTGCTGCTTAAATAAGGAATCTGCTGAGTAGTATTTTGTATTTAATAGTAATGCACTGTCAATCACATTCCTACTGTATTTTTCTGTTATGACTTACTAATAGGTTTGGCTGAACAGGAAGGAAAATATTCAGTGATGTTATGTGGTGAATTTTACCACTACTTCCCAGTATACCCATGAATTTTCCACTCTGTAAGTGCCAAACAATATTTAAATAGTACCTAGCTGATCACACCGTAAAGAAGAATCTGTGAGTCAGCCACCTATTATAGTGACTTTTTCTACGTAGCACGCTTGAACCAACTGTCTATTTCATCCTATTAAATAAGATATTTTAACAACCAAACCTGCTTTTGTGGTACACTTTAACCCGGTGCTTTTTCAGCACTCTATCTGCTTTTTCTTTTTATTCTTCCCTCATGACTTTTCTTCCTCTTTTTTATTTCTTGTAACAAGTTTTCAGCCACTTCTCAGGTCTTCTTTCACTTCTTCATCCACAACTCTCATGCAGATATCAAGTGGAAAATCACTTTTTAAAATTTCCCTGGAAAACTTGCTGATGTTGTCTCACCAAACTTCTCTGTGCAGCAATTTATTAATAATTATTCCAGTTCAATGCTCTGGCCATGAAGTTTCAGTGACATCTTCAGCTACCAACCTGAGCCTGTTACTATCATAGGATATTAAAAAAAACTGACGTGCAACTTAGTGAAGAGCTCAACTTGTTTCCCAGCAGATTTGACCAGGCTAGTGGCTTTGGCTTGCAAGAATTTCCTCAACGTGAAACTTTTCCACCTGCTTCCTGTCGGACAGGGCAAGCCTCCTTGGCTGTCTCACTGCTCATAAAGCAGCGGATAACAGCGAGGGCGGGACGCGCTGCTGGGAACTGCCCGGGCTCGGGTGATTCCTCTCCCCGAGCTGTCAGGCCAAAGGCCGCGGCCCGGCCTAGGGCGGCCTCGGCACCGCGGGCAGCGGGAACGTGGCAGC